>NW_027466841.1:600000-1030000 GCF_046128005.1 Genypterus blacodes
CTGATTTAGTTTTTTCACAGAAATATCTCAAATCGAGTTTATTCTGTCCTCTCCGAGTAAAAACAGCCAGATGGAAGACTCACATCTGTCTGTTTCTTTTGTTTTTAGATGCTGAGATAGAGTTTTAGCCGGTCACCCTTCCTGTAATTAGTTTGCTGTACAACCTGCCTGTGACTTCTGCTGCAAATAGCACGTTATCATCAGCATATTAATGGACCGCACCAGGTTGGGGAATATTTAGTCTCTTTGTATTCAATCATTTATCATTGATATGTATTGATTTTCTATCATGGGGGCTCAGGCTTGACCTCTTTGGTGAAGGATGGTCCATTCCTCCTCTGCCCCCCCCCCCCCCCCCCCCCACGCCCCTCGATTTAACCCTGAAGCTGGAGAGGCCTCCAATATGGCATTTTTAACTCAACTGCAGGGATTCCATTATGGTGTAACATTTACAGAATAGATGAATAGCCTATAGCCCCATTATTTTAGTATAATATACAAAATTACAGGCCTGGGTGGATAAAAGGTATAAAGATACTAAAGCAGCCTCATCCAGGACTGAGCATTACTCACTCTGCTCTCAGGAGAAATATTAAATATGAAGTAGCAATGCATTTCCGTGAAGGAAATGCGCTGTGATTGCAAACACTGGAAAAGTGCTGGAAGAATGAAGCCTGAAGGCCTGAAAAATGAATGGTTTCTGTAACAAGGGAGGCTGAAAAACCTTTAAAATCTGAATTATTTTAGACAATATCTGAAAAAATGTGAAATATTTGAAAATGCGGAATAGGTGGCAGAAAGCCTGAAGCCTGAAACATGCTTGAACGGTCTCACTGCCTGAACGTTAGAAGAGCCTGTAGGCATGGAGGGCCTGAAGAAAAGTTTTAGTAGGTTTTACTGGGGATTTTTCAGCTGAAAATGCTGGATATTTCGGAAAATATGAAAGTCGGAGAAATAATTTCATTACATTACGAGCATTTGGCAGACGCTTTTATCCAAAGCGACTTACATTACATTACCACCCTTCACAGAGGGGGGAGCAATTGAGGGTTCGGTGCCTTGCTCAGGGGCATCTCGGCAGGGACTCAAACCGGCAACCCTCCTATTTCCTGAATATTCTGAACATTTTAATGTAGAAATGTATGGTGTCCTACGCAAACTTATGCAAGACAACAACAAATTCAGCTTTATGTTTAAAAGTGTAAGCAGTCACGTGGTCCTCATGTGGCCGTGAACGCTGTTGCTGCTGCCCGCTGAGGGGCCCCCTGCTGGCTGAACAGGTGGACTTTCTGCGTGAGGAAATCTGTCAATCATCTGTTTTCACGCAGCACAAAATATATTAAACAACCCCCCCCGCAAAAATGATTCACAGGAGCCGAGCTCAACCTTAGACTTAGACTTTGATTAATCAACCGGATCATAAATAGAGGAGGAGTGCGGTGATCAGGGCACCGACGCGTCCGTGCACCGAGCCCATTATGGCGCTGTGACGTAGCGGGCACTTCCACTCCGTCCGGCTACATTAACTTGGGAGTGTTTGGGGTCTTTTACGCGGCGCCTTCTCACTCCAGCCGGAGGAATCTGCCGTGAAGCCTCCGCTCACTCCATCTGCGCTCCACCCGCCTCCATTTATAGCCCCGAAGGTGACAAACAAATCTTCTTATGAGATTTAAACTTTGCCTCTGCTAGACTCGACCGGTGGCAGCTCACGGTGCTGCGCGCCCCTCGCTCTGATCCCCCCCTCCCCGGCCGATCCAGTCACTCCAGCCTCAGATTGCGCTTAAACGTCGGTGTCATAGAGCGGGAAAGAGGGTCTGTGCTGCGTGAAGCGGCGCGGTGAGAGAGAGACGCTTCAATCAAGAGGCTCAGAATTAAATCACTCCGCGCTAAATGGATCTGTGAGTCTCCGGCTTTGACGCAGGAAGCAGCAACCGCTTCTTCTTCTTCTTCTTCTTCATCTTCTTCTTCTTCCTTCTGCGTCCCCAAACCAAGCCGGGCCACCTGGACCCCCCCTCCCTCCTCTCTCTCCGTCTCTGTGTGTACATGTTGTGTTGCTGGTGACTGTCACACTCAGTCGGCTGCAGCTTTGTGTCGAGAAGAGACTCGATCCTTCTGCACAGCGACCAGCGCCGAGCAGGTAAGCCGACACACAGCGGCGGAATGCGGCTGGATTTCTTACTTTGCTCCCTCTAACTGACCCCCAACCCAAGCTAAGAAATGGGACTTTTGACTGAACATGATGCACTTTATGTCTTCTGGTCCTGGTGGATGTTTGGAGCGCTTTGGGTGTCGTTGGTTGTGAGTGTTGCGTTTGCGTAAACTGTGGCGCCGATGTGTCCAAACTGCGCTTCTTATATTTAACACTAAGTTCATATTCGTGCGAGAAAAATGCGCGACTGAACTTCTACGCAGATATGATGAAGATGAAGTCGCTACAATCTGCACCTGTTATTCATAAAGGTACTTAAACGGGATGGAATTCACATTAAATGTCGATTTTGTGAGCTTTTTTACATTTGATAAAATTATTGATACGCACGGACAGTCTTTCCTTTACTGAAGTATCGAGCGCTTTGACTTAGTAAAGCCCAAAGGATTCAGCACCGCGGACAGAACCGAGTCAGAGGCAGATGTATACGAATGGACAGCGTGTGTGTGTGTGTGTTGCCTTTCTAAACCAAACGCTTTCCTGCTGCACCTGTGACCCACACTGACAGCCAGGAGACACAAAGATCTGTTCTGTGCTGTTCTCTGCCTCCCCCCCTTCTTGTTGTGGTGACAAACCCAAACAAAAACAAACAAAAATATATATCTGATCGATCCAAACTTCCTGTGCTCCATCTTGTACTTCCCGTCTCCCCCAGATTAGCAGAGGATTTGGGCCATCTGTCTGGGACGCCACACTCGACACCCTGGAGGTGTCGCTTTATTCCACTGCACATAGAGCTGCATGTGATTGATTTAGTCTCTATTTCCGATGCTCTGTGGACTCTAGCACAAGTCAGCTGGAGGCTCTGGGTTCTATAGGATTAGTGTGGAAATGCTGAAACAAAGGTGCAACATTACCAGTGCCTGGATCAGTGTGGCTCAAGGGTGGGGGCGTGGGGAGGGGGTGGAGTGTGTTAGTGTGCGGTTGACATGGGAAGCCAGAGAAGCATTTGTTATGATACAGAAAATGGCAGCATATGTGGTAAATGTCAGTGTCGGCCCCGCTTTCCAGCCCCATGGTTTGGCTCTAAACCCTCATTTCGAGTCGCTGTCTCCCTTCAACTTTTCATGTCGAGAGTTATTACAGTTTTGAAAACATCTCAGTTCTGCTGCTGTTGCTGAAGTTGTCTCCTGCATTAGTCTTCCCGTCTCCCCTCTACTGTCCCCATCTCCCTTATCTTGATTATGCAGCTGGATGATTGAGTCAGCTGTTTTGTATGCAAGTTGCCCGAGCTCAGTTCTTTGTGGAGGAGAGAGAGATCGTGCTGAGGATACTGAGAGAGAATTACAGCCTCTCCTGACGACGAGCAGCAGAGGAGACGAGGCTGCCCTGTTCGATACATTTGTGTTTGAGAGAGAGACGGAGATTCCTGAGGGACGGGCGTTTTTTAGAAATGCGACCAAGCTTTGCAAATGGAAATGACATTTGACAACATGTTACTATCTCCCAGGTCTCTGTACCGTGAACAGCTCCTATTTGAACATCCCTTAAATCTTTGTTACCATGGCAGACGCATATGTTTTTCAAATGTATTTCGTTCAAATGTACATGATGGAATAATACATACGACCAAAATATGAAATACAGAAATGTAGTAGTAGACAGGTATTTAAAGAGACTCGGCACTTTGACTGAACTGTAGAATAAAGGGAAAGGGAAGCTCGTATTTGCATATCGTGACAGGTTTGAGACATAAAACCATGTAACTTTGACTCCAGCTGTTTGATCACACGTCAGATGTCAGACCCCCTCATCATGTTTCCTGTCTTCCCGCAACCAAAAATCAAAGGCAAAAAAGCCTTAAAAGTCCCGATTTGGAGATTCTTGATATTTTGCCTTCAGCAGTGATGACGTCGCCTGTGAATTTGCTGAGGTTCAGTGATGCCTCCTTTACTTGCAAGATAAAAGAAGCCAAATGTCGTGTATGTCAAAACAAGATCAGTTGACAAACACTTTCACGTTCAGTTACGGTTTTGTTGGCAGTGATGTCATCTTCTGGGGTTTGGCTGATGGTACGCTGAGGCGGCGATGCGCTGGGTTTATGGTTAACAACGTGTAAAGTGTAATCAAAGGGACCAGTCAGGGTTTGCAGACGGAGCTGTGAGACATATGGTCCAACAGCAGGGCATATCTCAGTTAAACTCTCACAGCGCCGCACAACAATGAGTGTGTGACTGTATCTTACTGGCTGTGAGCGTTACGTAACGTTTCTCAAGAGCGCTCAGACTGGGGGGCCCCTCGCGACACACACTCACCTAATAAATAAATCTTGTAAATCTAACACAGTCCATTAATACATCTCTCAGTGTGATTTTAATGGATTTATAGACTGAATTAGAATACAGTATCAACCATTTGTTTGGATTTTGTGACAGTTACTTCTTTATTTCTTCCTTTTCAAAGGCTGATAATCAAATCCTCATTTTCCGTCTCTCGTGACAATCTGATAACAGCAGTTCAACGGAAATAGCAGGCACAGACACACAAACCTTTATTTTTAGATGTTTTGAAGTATTAGTAATAAGTTATTTAACCTTTCTTCCATTCAAATTATGCCTTATTGCGACAGCCACCTGGTGAATATCACCATAGTAATGTAACTGCTTGGAGTCCTTTGTTTTCTCTGCGATTAGAAATTGCGATGACGTGTGACTTGGGTTTTGTGAAAGTCTCTCCGAGCTGAAGGACGAGTTCGTCAATGTCAGAGTGGCGCCTCAGGCCAACATGCATGAAAAGAAACAGTAACAGAGGATTTCTTGTATCTAACAAAGGCTGTAACAAGCAGATATGGTTGAAATAGGACTCGGCGGTCGTATCTCTGAGAAAAAGTGCAAAGAAACATTAGCAAACCTCACCTTGAATCAGCAGCTCGTGAGTGATTAAGGGCCTCAGCACAGGGAGCGACGCATTAAAGGAGGTTTCACTGAATGTGACAGCGACGGCCCTTTTGGATTCCAGGCACACTACAAGAGGAAGAACACACCAGATGTAACCATAATCGCTCATTACTTCATGGATTCTACTGACTGCCATCTGATATCCTGGTTACTGTTCAGTTGGAATCGAGACAAGTGCAATTTGTGAGGATTAGAACATATTCCTTAAAGGGAAAAAAAAAAGGAGCCTCCCAAAGGGGACATACGTACACGAGAAGAAAGCTGCCGCCAGTTAAGCTGGATGGAGCTACTGTACCATTGACATATTGTGGGGATCATCCCGCAGATGTAGGGATTTAGTCAAGAGGGTGAATCAGGCAAATTAATTTAGGGCTCACAAAAAATGGATCCTCTCAAGAAACGTGTGTGTGTGTGTGTAGTTTCCTCAGCCACCTGCTGGCTGCCTTATGACGGGCCTTTAGCCTTTAGTCAACAAGCATCACACAAATGGCAGAGCGAGGCGTATTGAACATCACTCTGTCTCTTCCTCTGCAGAGTAATTAGATCCTGGGATGCAAAATACCACGGCAGTGTATTTGCCGGCACCTGCTCTGCTTGATGAATATCCTGTACATGAGAGCCCATTAAAGCCGCCGACACATAACAGCTCCGTCAAAGCTCACTTCACTCCACTTCACACACACACACACAGGATCTTTTTTTTTTTTCGCTGTCGGAGAACGTCCCTGATCTTCTTTTGCTGAAGTTGTGCTCTTTTCAGTCCGGATCATATATGTGATGATGAGCACAGCAGAATGGGCTGCGGCTGAGAGTTCCACGTTCATTATCGATCCAGCACTAAGGGACAGGAAGGAGGACTTTGAGGGATCCAAACGCTTAAGTTTGGTTGGTGCATATATAAGGAATACAGCAACATAATGGCAGGCGAGATCCTATTCAACTCCACATTGATCTACCTCATGTTGTCACGTTCTGATTTCATACATATGCGTTCCATACAGTGTGTTTGAGGGACCAGGTTATTATCTCATTAAGTGACACATTCATGCTTACAGACTGATGCAGTGAGCGAGCCTCCATTATGTCGTCATGTGAAACAGCTTCATCATTATGTTTCCATTTGCTTTTGTTATATATGAAATAAACACACAGGCATTTACATTTAAATCACATTTGCTATGAAAGGTTGAGTCAATCAAGTTTGTTATTCACTCATTAAATACCCAGATTAATAATAATAATAATAATAGAGAGGACATCATATATTTGACGTAACATGCAGGTTGGCCTTGACGTGTGTTTCTGACAGGTAATTGGCTGCATTGTCCAAAGTCAACACAACACAATGCCTCAATTAGAAAACAATTATAGACGTATTCTGCAAAGAGACACGCTTGACTTTGTTTCAAATTATAGCAGAACCTTCAGGTATTGTTGGATTAAATCCAGCTTGTATAGAGTTTCATACTGCGTTATTCTAAACATGGAGGCAAAGGACTGACAGGTAATCCATTCATGGGAAAATGTTGTTGACCTGTTTGGCAATAAAGTTGTCATTTGCAGGCGAATGTCAAAACAAAGTTGGTTTGTGTGTTAAACTCTGTCTGCAGGTTTATCTGCTGCACCGATCTGAACAAGAAAAAAAGAAGAGAATTAGATGTCAACTGCTCTTCATCCATCACAGATATAAAAAGGGCGGCAGGGGAGTGACTGCATATTCATCATCATCATCATCATCATCATCATCGGTGTTGTTACATCCTGCCTTCTCCATAAAAACAAGATGTGCTGTAGTTCCTTCTGTGGGCAGGTTTTGGGCACCAACACACATGAATGGGACCTGGAGATGATTTAACGCTCCGAGTTTTGAATAAATTAAAGCTCACAGGCGAGGTGCGAACACAGCCAGAGAAGGTGTGATGGAACACAGACAGCGATGTGACATGATGATGTATTTAGTTTGCTGGACGTCGCTTATTATCTGGAGTGGAAACGTTGTTTTATATGGCATAATCGGGATTAGTGCATATAGACATCGTGAGGACCATAAAAAGTCCCAAAGGTGTTGCAGCAGCTGGTTTGTCGTCCGTCACATTAATGACTGACAGATGTTGAGGAAGTCCTGGTACTCCTGCCTGTCTGACACGGGATACACAAATAGGCTTGAATGTACTAGTGAAACGCATAGACACTCTCTCCCTCTCTCCCTCTCTCTGGGAAGACAGGACACCAATCACATTAATTGGTTCCTTGGGGAAATATAAAACCCGCAGTGTCGGTCTGCGTGTCTGAGGCATTCAAAGTCCACCAAATAAGAAAATACATTTAGGTCTGTGAACTGTCAGTCAATCAAATCAGACTCGGCATCTCTCTGTGAGGTCTGAGCGCCGTCAATCACTCAAACAAATGTACGTGAGTGAAAAGACGGGGCGCCGAGTTAACTGCGTGTTTCGGGACAGTTACAAACATTACAGGATGCAGCTTATTACATCTTGAACCTTAATGCAGCCTGATGAGACAATTTGCGGCTTCCTCTCAATCAGGAAGTTAAAGGCAACAGCTTAAACAACTAGCAGATGTTCCAGCGAAGGAAAAGGATCTCCTTGATTCTGTCTGTTTGCCACACAGCAAATAAGTACACATTTCATTAGAAGGTATGGGAGTTGTTTGAGGTCAAGCGACACTAAAAGTCACATCACAGCGATCAATATGTGCCCCTCCTCCCCTGTGAATGTTAAGTAACTCCACCTGGTGCTGAGCTACTTTAATAAAGCACTTAGAACCGCAACCCGCACCAAACACAAAGCTTTAAATGTGTTTTCCTTGTTCGCAGCCACGCAGAGTCTCTAATGTTTTGACCTTCTGTGTTTCAATAAGGCACGGCGTGTTTTCAAAACACTTGAAAAAAGGAAAGTTTGCTTGGTAAACGCAATTCCTCACTCCCAGTGCAAAGCGTTCCCTGTTCGCTCTCTCACATCAATGCGTGAACAACGGTGGTGCGAGGCGTACGTCTGGTCCGCCGACGTGCTGTTTCCAGGCGGGGGTCCCACTTGCTTCCGTGTGTTTTCCCTCTGAAATAAGTCAAGCAAAAGCCGAGGTTGTGTTTGTTTTGTTTGTGCATGGAAGTCCTCCTGTCAATCTAAATCGCTCGGGCCAACAGCAACAAACAAACTCAAGCAAAACAATTTCACCAGCTCTGGTCTTTTGAAATTAAAGGAGGCAAGAGTTTTGATCTGAAATTGCTGTGTTTAAGCTTCAGCATGGGCGGGCTGACTGACTTGTAATGTCTGGAAAGCGTTTAAAACAGTTTGCTCTGAAAAACAAGGGAAATGTCCTTTAACTGTTGAAACCAGTGGACCTCTTAGCCCTGAATGGCACCTCAGAGACTTTGTTGGACAATGTCTGAAGAAGGGAGCCATGGGAGTGATTGCAGTTGCACCCAATTGCCCCCGACAGATTGAGCAAACACCTCTAAAGGGACGTACAATCATCTGAAGTGAAGGCCAAGAAGACTGGAAGTAATCAGATGATCAGGCAGAGGCTCATCTACGCTTTGATTTCACGTGAAGGTCATCTCTTAATCTTCACTCCACTGCAGGTGAGCGTCTCGCAGTCTGACATGATTTCAGCAAGACTGTCGCTCCTTGTAGAGTCGCTGGTGGAGCGGCGCTCGATTGGCCTCATTCTGTCCCTAGGATCACCCCTGCCGCTGTTTGGCTTGTTCCTTAAAAAATTTATGAAATAATCTAACGCTATACCAAAGCAATCCAGACATCAAACCTGGAATTCCCCTGAAATTGCTAGACATCATGTTTTTGAGCATGTGCAGAATGATAGAGGTGACGGAGCATTGGTAAAAAAAGTATACAGGCCATATTTGTTTCAATTTGAATATTGTTTCAACAAGAAAGGGTCCATTTCTTGTTCAGTCTGACTTAAATTTTGTTCAAACAGATTAAAACAGTTAAAACAGTTTTTGGACTGTATTTAATTTGAAATAAGACTGGGATCATTTCACTCCTATAGGAAGTGCACCGCCTGTCTCTCCTCATTCTATACTGCGGCACAGCTACATTATGATGGAGTGATTGAATTCCCTCCCCTACTGAAGCATAACGCCACTCAAGTGATTGCGGGTGATGTTGTTCTTCCTGTAGTTACAACCTCTTGACTCCAGTGGATTTTACTGGGTGGCTGCGGCTTCCTCAACAGAATTCCTGCATCTGCTTTACCACTGCAACTTCCATGTCTCCTGTCTCTTGAAAGATGTGAGGGGAAAAAATCGCCAACTTCCTTAATTGGAGCTTAAACATATGAAGACATACCAGTCGGTAGACAGAAGTGACGATTCTCGCAGCGCTGAAACATCCTTCGCCATTTCAGTGCAACTTTGTGCGTCAACATCTCAGCACACAGGCTCTTTTCTGGAGGCACTTACATAAAGACACGACCACTTTGGAGATCAGGAGAGGACACATCTACTTCATCAGCAATACGTCTCGGCTTTCGCAAACCTCCAGCTGACCTTGTTTGCTTGTTATGTGAGGATCAGAGGTCAGTTTTGCGAGGAAATAATGAGGTAAAATGTGTTTTGATGTGTATTGACTTGCAGCGTGTGCAACCTGCCAGCAGACCTACGGAATGCATCCTTACATCTCCACTGAAAAGCATTTCTGTCAAGGTGGTGTATCGCTCTTAAGTTTGAGCTCGGGAGGAGTTTGCTTACCTAAGCGTGTGTGTCTTTGTATGATTAAAGACTGCCGCGTCTTCACAATGATCCAGGAAATGACTGCTCAACGCGACTGAACAGAATTAGTCTTTTTTTTTTAATCAGCAATACTGGGAAAATCTACAAACTGTCACTGAGGAAGCAGAGATGGAGCATTGTTACCATAGAAACTGCTTCCAAACTTGGACCAATCATACTAGCATCCACTTATAAAAATGTGCCAGTGTTCACACCATGAGCAGGCCACAGTGTACCATAACACTTATATTGGAGAGCGTCTCTACATACTTGACTTACTGCTTCATTGACACTGTCTGCCGGCTCTCATATGAGGCTGATTATTCACAGAGCCTCGATGTTACACAGACACATGAAGGAAAGTCCTGAAAAGGCTGCCGGCATCCCCATAAGGCACCCTTAAACCACTAACATGACAAATTAATTAAGGCCCACACTGTTTGTAAAGTATTCCACAGAGTCGCTCGTGCTTCTATCTTTGTGAGCGATTAAGCAACGTATTTATTTGAAGAACTGTGTCCTTTACGCAGAAGATTGATTACAGACCAACAAAAGAGGCTAGAACTCCGAGCTCCCTGAGCAAAGAACTGAACTGAGCCACGGCAACTGGAAGAAATCGCTCGGTTCCGTGTGCACGGCGCGAGATAAGAATGTGTTTTGCTTTGCCAAGATTTCCGAGCGCTGTTACCAAATACTACATGTCGTGATTCAGATCGGATGCGAGACCTTTCTTGGCAGGTGACTGGTGCTTGAAGCAGCAAATCAGGGAAAATATCAATATTTATCTGGAAAACAGCCACGTCGGGAGCTGATGTTTGAGAGCGATAACGTGTGGCGGATGTATCGTGTTTAACTGCCGATGGAGGAACGCGAAGGTACGTCTGTGAGCAAACATACTTTTTTAATGATTATTTTCCAAGCAGACAGCTGGCAAGAAAAGTGGTCCTTCCCCCAGCTGCTGAGCCTCAATCTGACGCTCCACCTGTTGTCTCTTCACTCGCTACCGACGTTGCTCATTAAACAGAGAACTGCCTTTCAGGGCGAATCAGCTCAGCCTGGCGATCACCCACTGTGAGACCAGAGCAACTACAGAGAGGGGATCTGGGGTGTCAGATTGTCAGGCCCGAGAGGTGTTATTCCTCAAATAAATATGGAGATTACGTGTAAATCCTGTGTGCCAATTATGCTTCCTCACTTCTTTGGAAGGGCCACTCCAAATGCTGCGCGTTTCTGATGTACAATGAACAACATGTACAGGAACAATCTCTTGTGGTTTGATGAATGCGCTCGGCACTGAATGAACAATAACTGGAGAGCAGCTTGAGTGGATTGAAGGGGGCTGTGCTTTTCCCACATCGATGCATTTAGGTTTATACAATCATGCCGTGATTTTGGTGTGTCAGGCTAATCTGTGTCCTCTGTCCTCTGTCCTCTGTCCTCTTCCCTGGACATATACTGGACACATGATTTCAAGTTGCACCTCCTGCTTTATGTTGGGTTATTTTATCCCTGGGATGTTACGTGTTGTTGATAGAACACGGAGTATCTGGTTGTGCTTGTGAAAACATTTCCATTCCAGACCATTGAATAATCAAAGGATTCCTCCCACACACTGGGAGCAAACAGACCCCTGCTGCTAAACACTTTCTCACGGATACTATGTAAAAATTTGGAAACCGTTGCACTGCTTTGATGTACACACACAAAAACAGACTGGTCTCCCGCGCTATGGCGACACCATGCACACTGAGTGAAAACAAGCCCTTTTAGGGGCCAGGAGTCGGCTGCATTAGGAATTCATACTTCGTCCCCTTTAATGAATTCCAATATCTCTGCCTTCTGCTCCATATATTCATCTAACACAGACGGTAAAAAGTAAAGCAGGCATCAATAATCCTTCGATTGTCTGTACTGTCGAGGAACTCTCTGTATTCAATAATTCCGGTATTTTGTTACTTTCCTTTATAAATATTGATCAGAAAGCTTCACTTCCTGAGAGGCACAAACACTCTGAGTTTGCTTTGCCGTGGTTTTTTCTGCAGACTTCAATCCACTGCTTAACCCCCCCGCCACACCACAAATAGGTTTATCCTCCACATGGTTAAGCTCAGGATTACGTCAATGTTTGGGGTCCACCAATCCAGGAAACGCAGGCCAGATTGGAGGAATCTCAGAGGAACGCCTGTAAGGCTCCTTGGGTTTGCAGAGGAATCAGTGTTTGTGTATTTGAGTGTAATGGGCGTGTTAGGCGGCGTGGTGAGAGGAATAAAACACAGCGGGAAAAGAGAATATTAGACAGAGCTTTTAGAATAATGGAGTTGAATACAGCAGCAGCAGGGTCAGAATGAGCCCAGAGTTAAATGAATACTCATCGACCTGTAACTGTGTCAAAACTCCTCAAAAGGAGGATTTCTACTGGGGTTCTTCTTCTGTCTGCTCCTTCTGCTTCACCTTTCTTACTTCCTGGCGTGGAGAGAAGTGCCTGCTGGCCTTTCCTTTTAAAGTTTCCTGTTGCTTTCAGCGTAACAAGCAGTGCAGCGACCAAACTGCCTTCTGTGTTCGTCCATCAATCTAAGCACAAATTGAGCTCCTTGCTTTTCCTTCTAGACTAACATCCTGAGCTCTGATTGTTGGCGAGTGGCTCTGCAGTGAGGTGCAGGTGTCTCAACTGTATGGAAATTTGGTATTAATAGTCCATCGGCATCACTACATCAAGCTTAAAGGACCCGGGCAAACAGACAGACCCCTGCTCGGCTGAGTCAGGGCAGTAAATCTCGTGGTCAGAGTGCCATTCAGAGAGCTAATGAATAACAGTACTGCGACGTGTCAGTGCATGATAATAAACTGCAAATGATAGGTGAAGAGTGCTCACGGTGCCTAGCAGGAGGGGATTTACAAAGGAAGCACACCGTGTCCTATAGGGCTGACACGTGTAGCTGCATGTAAAGAGTCACTCCTTTCTTTCTACCAGTCCCCTGTGACTGATGTGATGCAGAACCAGACGGCAAGGCGTGACCCGTGGCGACCCCTCGCAACCCCTACTCCCCTTTGACACACTATCATATACACAATGCAGGTACAAAGGCGTGACGGAGAGGAGTGTATTCTCAGAGCTGACACACTCACTTCCACCCAAAATGAGAAGTGATGAGGATCTGCATGCGCCGGCTGCATGTGTAACTGCCCGTCGCTCACAGAAACAGGAGCAGCAGCGGAGCCTTCCACCATCCGAGGAGTGCTTAGCCGAGTGCAGGATGAACTATGGGAATAAGCCTCGATATTACAGTATATATGTTTTATTGGAGGACAGGGCATCTCCAGAGGGACAAAGTGCCTATTAGCCCTGCGGGTGTTACTGCTGCAGGCTCCGTCCCTCTGTCAGTTCCTCTGCTCGGTGCCTCCAGTGGCTTCCGCAGGAAGGTTTTCATGTCGGTGCATCTGTTATGACATGGAAATGCCAGAAAAAATGAATAAAAAATACGAGGAGAAAAAAAAGCTTCATTTTAACGCATTTCTGCAAGTAATTGAAAGCTTAAGGCAAATCTGGGCCTAAGGAATGTTCACAGCAGCATTATCATAATAATCATTTAAGTGTAATTATATATGAATGGGATTTGATCTACCGTCATTTTAAACATGGAGGATGAATTGTCTTTTCATTAATCAGTTCACAATTTCCACTTGCCTGCATTAATTATGCATTTCCGTAATGGAATTATTCATTTCAGCAAAGGGGAATAAACACGGAGATGTGCGCGTCGTCGGGGCGACCTCGACACGTCGCATGTTACGCCAAATGAGGTTCATCATAATTACATTAATCAGAATTAAAGAGGTTGAGGTTTAAATGAATGTTTTGATAGTTGTGTGAAATATGGGCCTCATAAAGTCTCAGTCATTCTGTCCAGGTTATTAGTCTCTATCAGAGGAAATGGGTATGTCCACAGTAGAACGCTATTTGAGACATTTTGTTGGTTATTATAGCGGTGTGCATGTGTGTGCGTGTGACGGTGCACGTTTGATTAAGAACACCAGCGCTCATATTTCATTATTCTTGCCGTTGAACGACCTCCAGTATTCCCAGTTGTCCCAGTCTATCCAGGAATGAGGTGACATTGAATACAGACTCCTCAAGCGCAGGAGCTGTAATCTTCATCAGCAGAAAGTGACACTCGTACTGACGTCTGTCTACACAAACGCTGCAAGATAAGTAGGATAAATTGACATTGAGTGGACCTGATTTGGTATTTCTTCCATAATTTGACACGTGACTGCACACGGCTCGCCTCAACAAAACAGCTACAACAATGTGAGAACTGGAATGCAGTTTGAGCATGAATAAAGTATGACTCAAGCCATAAACCCTGTGTGAAACCAATGGAAATAAGCAGCAAAATGTGTTGTGATGCATTAATGTTTAACGTGTTCGGCGTTCAAAGAGGCATGCAAAGAGCACAGGGATGTCTGAGAGGCTCAAAATTAAAAAGATTGTTCACCAGTGGCTCACATGCCCATCACAGCTTTTAGTAATGAGTGTGTGTGTGTGTGTGTGTGTGTGTGTGTGTGTGCGTTTGAGTGGATGATGCCTTGTAATTATAATGGATAAAAGCAGAATCTCCTGTCACAGTTAATAAAGTGATTTGCAGGGATATGCAGCGTTTCCCCTCCTGTCCAGGCTCAGACCCTAATCCTCAGACTCCTGACAGCATATGAACATTGCCTCGTTCTGACGGATCTGATGCTGCTTTACCGATGGCACTTTAACATGATGGCTGCAAATTTGTTACAAAGCGGCTGTTAAGTTTCCCCCAACACTGCCCGGCCTCATAGTTAGTCACAGCTGTCGTGTCAACTTTAGTCTGCATGGTGAAGACTGAATTTAGCCTCAAGTTCCAAAAATATTAGTCACGGTGGCACTTTGCACCAAAGTGTGTTTTTCACACCAATTAATTATAATGTGACCCGGTAGAGTTTAAACTCACGCAACAGGACTGCAACACATACGAAACTACTCAAATACTCTTTAGAGGCTTTTAAAGAGTTATATTTTATTTGCATGTTTGTCACCACCGAGAATCGTTGTTCTTGCCGTTATTGATATTGTGGTCTGTTGTTGTTGTTGCTGCTGCTGGTTGTTGTTGTTTGTTAAAGAGAGATGAGGCCAAATGTGTTTACTGCTCCGACTCATACCCATGAAGTGACCAGATTTAATGGGTTTGTTTGTGATGCAGAGATTAGAATTGTATTTCCATCGGTTATGAAACACTTCTGCATATGCTGAACTAATGAGTCCATTTTTCTGTTTATAAAAGCGTTAAAATAAAGTCATGCAATTTAAATCCCTGTAATCCCTCTATAATCCCCATTTCACCAACTGCCTTGATCTCATTACATCATTGATGATTCTAATAATTAATTACATTTTCTTATTCTAATAATCTCATTATGTGCATAAAACATTCCAACTGCTGAAACAGAATCAGGTTCAAATTGCAGTATGGGATTTCTTTGTCTATTTCCTATTATTATCTGGTATCTGGTATTGTCTAGAATCAAGTCAGATACTTTCCTGTGATTGATGAGCCTCTCTGACTCCTCGTATCATAATCCGGCACCTTGAATTCACTGATATCAAATCATAATATTTTCTTTTCTGTGTGGATGAGGTTTTTTATTCTACGTACTGTGTGTTCCATTATATTGTGCTGCTGCTGTTGCCTGAACAGCTTTGCAGTGATTCATTTACATGTATATGTATCTCGAGCCTTCACACAAATCATGCAAACCCTGAGGATAAAGTGAACATTTTTAATGAGATTTTTGTGTTAAAATCCAGTGAACGCATCTTAAAAAGCCAAATCCTCCGGTACAAACTAATCTAAACGCTCATGGTGCATCTGCCAGCTCTGAGAACAAGAGTAATACAATATTCCGATTTATTAGCACACAGAGACTCACTAAATCTTATGTTACGGTGTTTTACATTCTTATTTCGAATTTGTTGATCACAAAGTCGCGTATCTGAACTTGGAGCAACAAGCAACACTGACATTTAGAGATGAATATACATGAATAAGATCAACCACTTAAAAGTCAGAGTGATTGTGGTTTCCATGAAAAATTCAATCAATTGGTTTTACTTCCAAAAGAAATCGACGTGTTCAAAAGGCTGAATTACATTTTGGTTGTCGACAATGGAAGCGTGAAGTTAACAAAAAGAGGGACAAAAGAATCGTCAGAGGCTGTAACAGCCAGCCAGCGACTGATCAATGCTTGTTTATGCACAAGAACACGTTACGGCACAACTGTGTTCATTTTTTCATGAATCTGCAAAGTGAAAAACAGCGCATGCAGGATATTTAATGCATGAGTCAAACTCTCAGCTTTTCTGTGCTTGCATGCATGCGTGGCTCACATTCTAAACAATGCCTCCTTACATCTTTGTGGTATTATTCAGTTCATGTCAGCGACTGCAGGTGTTCTCCAGAGACAGACAGAGACACACACACACACACACACATGATTCATCTGGACTTGCAGCTCACTCAACTAGTCCACATTCACAGGGGCCGTTATGTCTGCACTGTCTTCCCGTGAAGTGGAGGAGGAGGAAGCAGGCTTTTGTGGAATTACATAACAAGGCCTCTTACAAAACTGGAGGGATGCCAGCTTTGCTTAGAGACGCAGCTCGACGCGGCTCGTCTCCTCTCTATGTGCTCTAGATTCACCGGCGTGATCCGTCACACTGTGATCCTTCAGGTTCTGCCTTTTGAGCAGCAGCAGCACGTTTAAGGCCCCTCGTAGTTGAAAAGGCAGGCTGAAAACAGGCGAGGGAACGTCCTGGAGTGCTGTATCTTGCACAGTCATTAAAATTTGGAGTTCTCTTTATGTCAAGAGTGCACCGGTAGGGGGCTGGAGTCAAAGAAACGGTGAAGGAAGCTTCCAATAAATGCACAAAAGAGGAGCGTTTGTCTTCTAAACCAGAGCGAGAAAGAAGAAGGATGCTTGTTCGCAGCTTGAGACGTCCCTCTTTTGGCTTTTGAAAGTTCTACATTGAGGGAAGAATTCTGGGGCTTTGATAGTGGCGCTTGGGACGACATAGACACACACACATACACACACACACACACACACACACACATGCTCCTGTGTTCCTTTCTTCACTCAGACAGTTGCAAAGCAGAGAGCTGGAGTGAAACAACAGGCAGACGTGTCGGGTTTCGCAGCGCGGCTTGATAATAGCGACACTGCTGCACATTAAGCGTCGCTCTCATATTCATGTCATATTTTCTTGAGGATGTGAAGGCTGCCGAGCGATCTGTGGATTCACCTAGAGAGAGACGAATATCGCCTGAATATCAAAATGTACTTCCCGTCGTGGACCCTCCTGCAAAACTGGGTTTAAGCTCAAAAAGAATATGTGTTTATCTGGACACGTGTTCAAGCTGCCAAGAGCTTTGATTGCACGGAGTGTGTGGGAACTAAGGCGGCGTGAACGTCCTGCCACTCCAGCCGCCAGCCGTAAGCTCTCCCATGCTGCTCCGTGAATTACCTGTCGCCATCGATTACCCAGAGTCGACGTGGACTGGATCCTGGATTTTCTCTCTCTCAGAATTAAGATAAGCTGCTGCTTGGGTGTTGGCGATGGCCCTTGTTGACCCACCTGTTGAGCGTGATGGGAGATGTGCGGCGCACCGCTGTCGCCATGCAACCCCACAGCCTCACACGCTCAGGCACACACGGAGAGAGAGCGATAGAGAGAGAGGGAGAGAGAAAGAGAGAGACCTAGCAGCAGTCACTGTCCACATCTGTTTCATTCTCCACATTGCCTCCATTTCTCCCCTCACCTTTCTTTTCACTTCTTGTCTTGCTCCTGCTTTCTCCTTCAGCTATACTGTCTGCTTTAGTCAACCTCATCTCTCTCTCTCTCTGGCGCTCTCTCCCCCTGCCCCTCTCCCTCTCTCTCTGGCTCTCTCCCTCTCTCAAAATTGGAAAAAATACATATATTTCAGCAGGTAATTTTCCCTCCTGTTACTCAGCTGAATTCTTGAATTTGCCGCAACTTAAACAAAGCTTCACACTGCTGCATTTCAGCTGCAGACTTTGTGTCTTTTGAGTCGTCTAATCCACACGGCATTGACTTGGCTCTTAGCAACTAAATGAAAGTGTCATGGAGATATAAGCTGCATTTCAATGATGACAATCATACGACGATAATACACTGGAAACCTGCTGCAGCCTGTAGAGTTTGTCTGCTTTTGTTATACTTTAAGCTCCCAAAGCTCAGAATTGTTTTGGAAAAACATTCTCTATTATTGATAGTAATTTGAAAAGGATCTCTTTCACAGTTTTACAGCTTGATGGACAGTTAGATTAGTACAGCTCTTCTATCCTTGGGAAATCAGTATTCTCATTTCTTATTAGTAATAAAATGTAAAGGATCCTTAATTTGCAGCTCAGAAAAACTCTTTGAGTGGTTTTCTATTGGTAATCATTGGAGGAAATGCCGGCTGTGCATCAGCGTGACATGTGTTGGATTTCTGCAATTGAAAGGGATTTTTCATCTTTATGGATTCTGATTAGATTTTCTGCTGCCATCAAATATTCCGTATGACTGTTTGGAATTCACTAAAACATGAAAATATGCTAAACGTTTCATCAGGAGTTGGAAACGGCTCCTTAAATGAACATTTACCATAATTTGCACAGCTTCAGGCATAATGTTAAGTTGATGAGAGTCTCATTGATATATAATAACTTCATTTTAAGGCTGATTACACTCGAACTGTGTTCAGACTCTCAGCATGTTGGGTTAAGTAGATCCTAGAAAATCTAGATTTAGATTTTGGCCTCACCTCAGATGGAGATTGACGCTCTTTACACGCGATGCGAAACAGGTGTGTGACCTCTTTATATCCCCTGAACCTCCATCTAAATGCTTTAAAAAGCTTTCATCGCAGGAGATCAGCTGGTTGTTGACATTCTGCTCTCCATGTTCCTTCAAAAACCGAATTTGAAGTCGGTGAACATCTCGTAGAGGAGCTGAGCGTTCTGTAATGTGCATTAAGTTGAGGGTTAAATTCCGGCATGCTGGGTTAAGTAGATACAAGGAAATGTATTTTAGGCTTCCACCTTGCTGTCAGCAGACTGCAGACACTCAGGACCTCACTCCCACATTCACAGCCGTTATCAGCCGGTCTCAAACACGCCGGCGTAATTGTGTCCTCGTCAGGCCATTTTGTTATTGTGCTTACAGTTCCTAATCCCCCAGGTAATCCCATCGACTTCACTGCAGCCAGAACCCTCCCGCTTGAGCTTTCCTGGACAGCTGGCATCTGTTTCTATTTAACTGCCAAACTGTTGGAACAGATATGAGTTTATTAGCAACGTGTGACGCGGTCGACAACTTTTTATGGCCCCTTGCTGCTGGGAAACGACCCTCTCATGAAGACACGGCGACTCGTGAGGTGTGACCATAACAGCCTCATAATTAGATTCATTTGGAGATTATCATTGTCCCCATTAGTGTCATTTGTGTACAGTGATGTCGACTCAATCTTTCATTGGCTTTTATTGCCTCCTCCTCTCCCCCTGGAAATGAACAATTATCTTCCATAAATTGATTTCTGCCACATTGTACGCATCACACACACACACACACACACACACACACACACACACACACACACACACACACAGCTGCTTTAACTCTTATGCGTGTACATTTAGGTCAGGAGAAGGTTCAAAACATATGATTCTTTTCATGTTTGATGGCCTCTAATCCCTATAATCCGCTATTTGTCATGCTTAGTATGTGCTCTTCTTGAAGTTTAGCAGGAGAAGAGGAGGGTGTGATGCTGGAGATCAGGGCCGCCGTGCTTATCAGCTGACAAAGCCACTTCAGGCGTTTCCCACCCAGAGGATGACACCATGATCTAATATATCCAGGCTCTATCTGAAGGCCAGTGTATGAGCCAAGTGTCCAGAGATTTACACACCGTCATTATATACTGTAGTCTATCCTCAGGGCAACAGATGTCCAGGATGTTTACCTCAAACCTCACAGGGCTTTCACATGGTCCACTGCTGTGATTAGATAAATGATTGGCGTGAATCCAATTTAATTGTAACTGTAAGGGAACTAATTTGTTCTTGTTTATGATTGACTAATCTGTTATTGATGTTTTTAAGGGGACGGTCTGTTCTGCAGTGAGTCTTTTCATGGTGTCTGAAGTGCTGAAGTGCTTTTCTAAGCAGTGAGGATAACATGCTGCATTGATAAACTGATCAGCTTTAATACTGATCGAGTTTGAGTGTAATTACATTCCACAGATCAAAGTCATCCTTCCTGCTTTACCTGGAATCTTCTTTTGTATTATTTTCTCAATGTGAAACTGTTCAGCATGGTTACGTCACACACCCACACACTGGGGTGGGGGGTTGTCATTGTTTTGTCTATAAAAAGACAAAGAAAGACATTAATTTGTTGTTTGGATTAACCACATTTAAGAGCAGAAGAATAACATGCAGCTCTGAGATTAAGAGCTAAACTCATCTCATTGTGTGTTGTTAAATTGTGTAGAGGATTGTCGAGAAAATCTGCAGCCAAACAGCTCATTTGCTGTATTGTGTCTTTATGATCTTGAGCAGCTGGAGATTTCCGCATTTGAAGAACTCCCACCCAAAGACAGAGAGCGAGCCAAGCATGACAATAGCGCATTACTTCACCAAGGCTGATGGTTTTTGGCACAAACGAGCCCCTGAACATCTTTGCATTGCACCCCGGTCCTGAGCCAGAGGCTGAAGGTGCTGTGGAGGTGCAGAAGCTCACCAGGTGCTGCCTAAGAAGCACTTTACCCTCTGTTACCTCCAGGCTCGGCTCCACAACACAGCCAGTCCTTCACAGTTTGTTTATCCGGTTCCCCCAGCACGCACACGCACGCACCGTCACACACGCACACGCACACGCACACACACACACACACACACACACACACACACACACACACACACACACACACAGAGCAGGGGGCTGGCCACTGTTCACTGGGAGGCTTGTTTAATCGTCTGTTCCATACATTAAACACCAGGCAGGTCGCAGCTCTTTGGGGGCTCCAGTCTCTTTTTTTCCAGAGAGGTCATTGTTGTTGTTGGTTTCAGGATTTTTTCAATTCAGGGACTTTATGGACGTCACAGCTGCTCAGCAGGAAAGTAAACCGCCGAAAATAAAGCCTTCTAATGTTTGGGCTGAAGTTTATCTAGGCTGAATATTATTTGACATACCTTAAGTTGTGGAGGAGTATATCTAGCAGTAAATGTGATTTCGGATTATGCAGAATGTTTATGGCAACCATGACTAAGTCAAGCTACTGGGTCAACAGCAGTTAAATGCTTATATACGGTTTGGATTCTGATTCTGCACATTACTGTGTGATGGGAGGCTTGAGAGTGTGTCCATACAATAACAACCTGCTGTAAAGGAATTGTTTACATCGATAGGCCCAGACAGCAAGTACCTCTTCATCAGATCACTGGACTTCTTCTTTTATTATTCCTCAGAAAAACGGTGCCACCGATAAAAAAGGACAGAAAAATGTCCACACCTTAATGTTCCATCCAACAATCAGTCCACAAAAGCTTTACAAGCTGAACATTACGAGGCTTTTAAACACGTCGCTTCCTCCCTGCTCACCTGCGGGAGTGTCACACACACTGAGAAGATTTGGATTCAACACGACAGATACAGATCAATCAGTGGTGTTTTGGAAGAGAGAGAAAGAGAGAAGCTACCACGACCTCAGACCGCCTCATAAAGGAACTGTGTGGGTCATTCTCAATTATCAAAATATATATTGAATATCACCAGAGATTGAAAGATATTGTGATGAATATTACTCCTCTATATCTATTCCCTGGAGAGTTCATGCTACGGTGTTCATCAGACTTTGAGTTAATGAATAACCAAAGAAACACGGACACTGTCTACTCCCGTGGTGAAATGAGATTCGGGTCTGCAAAGCAAATCTACTGCTGTGCTTTAATGTATGCATGAAAATGTAAGAAGAGAATTGTCTGCTGAATATATTATGCAGTTCCACTCCATCAGCTGCTATTATTAAGTAATCAAAATGATTAACTGGTTGAGGCGAGAAATTAGTACTAGGTCTCACATATAGTGTTTATACTGTAGAAGGGAGTTGTGAACTTCAAGCTTCAGGTCAAATTTCATCATCAAATTGTATAAGTGGATTGCTTTATATTAAGGTAGAAAATGGATCATTTGGCACATAAACTCTGTTTGGCTCAGTGTTATTACTCAGAATCCTTTATGGCCGTCAGTCACGCTGGGGTCCATTTTGATCTGAGCCTTATGTTGAGCAGCCATTCTCCCCTCAGGCTCACAGGAATCTTACTCCCAATTTTGTTAGAGAGGTTTTAGACCTTTGTGTTACGCAATCATCTGCATGTAAAGACGGCGTTTGTGTTCTTTGTGAAGGAGCACGAGAGGCTAAAGGCCGACGCCGCACCTGTGAGAGCATCCAGGAAGGAGTCAATCACAACCCTGAGAACAGGACACGTCAGTCATTGTCTCCCTTTTGCCTCTTCAATACATTACAGTGATGGACATGTGTCAGACCATGTGCAAAAGTTGAGTGACTTACACCGATCATCTGCTGCCGTACATCCTGGCAGCTCAGAGGATCCGTGCGGCGAAGGGGAGCTTGACAGTTATGAAGCAGAAGCGAGTGTGTTGCCGGCTTCTTTTGGACACAACAGATCTCTTCCTACAGATCAGCTGTTAAAACCGCTCAAAGTGACAGTCAGTTCTTGTCCTCTTCACAGAAGCTGCGGTCTGTGTTTGTCTGGCGTGAAATCGTTCCATTTACTTGGACAAGTAGAAGCGCGTTATGCCAGGATGGATCCAGGGACAGACTTGTTCAGGCGATATTTGGACAGTTTGTGCACTGGTATGTATTCCAACATGGCACCACTATGTGTCTGAGGTGAGGATGTCTGCCCTGCTACCTTATCCTAGACCCAGACCTGCTGGAATCATCCCCAAGCTTTAACAATTACACCAATTTAAGTCTAAATTGTTGCATTTCCGGAGTGGAAACACTGACGCCAGAAGAGATTAACGATTTTAATCGCTGCTACATAAAAGAGGTTGGATGCCAATTGGTTGTATCAACCTCCTTCAGCAAACAGGGAGTGGACGCAACAGCAAGAACACCTGCAAATACAATATCACCCAAACAGAGGTTGAAATATAAACCATAGAGGATGTTGTACTGGTTCACCTCCGATAAATGTTACATTCAAGTTTGTTTGTGCTGCACCTTTCAGACACAATGTAATTCAAACTGTTTCACCTCAAACCAAGCCACGTATCCGAGTACAGGCGGCAGTATGTTTATTACAGCTGAGAAATGGCTGAATGCTGTGAGCGCTCACTTCAAGATGACCTACATTTTCCGCACTGCTTGTAATTTGCGATTAAGTCGCTTCACAATTAAGGGTTAGGTTTGTCTGACTCCTCTATTTCACTCCCAGCTCTCATGATGGTGAAACAAATACCGATAATGTTCAGTGTTGTAGGAAGTATTTAGTGGATATCATTAGCTTAGTTGGTATATTTCAGGCTTATTTACTGATTACAGGAATGGCGTCCATAAAATGAGAGAAATCAAATGGGTGGTCATTACAGACGCGAGCCGTTTGTTGGAACATGCATCCTGCTGCTCATACATTCATTGTGTTAAGGATCCATTACGCGCCGCTATACAGGTGGATTAGAGTGATTAAAGATTGCCATGGAAACTATAGTAACTGTGGCTTGAATGTAAGTCTACAGTCTCTACAAGCACAGGCAGCGGCAGGCTCCTCACTTCATCCCTGCACAATGAAATTTGCATGTAAATACTCAGCCAATCAAGATGATACTATTCAGTCCCACGGGAGCAACTTTCTATGAAGCAATAACAGCGTGAAACCAGCTAGCAGAGGAATTTCAGGGTTGCATGTATTGTATATTCATGGAGCTAAATATTCAAGCACCATCTCATACAGGCTTCCCCTTGTTGGATATGACGTCCATTTCTATAACATAAATATCTGATGTGCAGTTGCCCATTTATTGCAAAACATGAACTCCCACTTTGAGACAACTTCATCAACAAGAGCAAGTGGAGCGAGTGGGAAGACGGGAATATGTCTGTTCATCTGATTGGTTTGCTGAGCATTCTGTGTGTTACACACAGCAATATGTTGTTGTTTCTTTGTCTGAACAAGGTACCTGGATGCAGATTGTGTGGTTGGATGATGGAGCCATGATGATGTGTTTGGCACTTGCGCCTCCATCCCATTTGGCAGGCACCTGGCTCTCCCCCCTAGGTGACACTGCCGGTACAATCACACCCTGATAAAACACTTTTTGCAGCCAGTCAGAGTTGACCTTGAGGGGGCAGGATGAGATGGAGGATATGCAGGAGGAGCGAACTGCCACTGCTGCTACTGCGTCGCTTTCTCGTGCCCACACATGCTAATCTGTCTGAGCTCGGCCCAATATGTAGGAGAATCCATCAACACCCACAAAGCCAGGGCATATTAGCTGGAAAGTGACGCATACAGTCAACTGAAACTCCCAGTAATTGCATGACTGTAGGTGGTGCACCAAATAGACTGCGTGGAACAAGGTCCATTGTCTGGCCTTTGGCCATGGGAGTGAGTCCATATACATAAAACAAGACAGCTATATGAGTGCTGCAAGATTTCAAGGTTGGCTAGGTTGAAGAAGTCTCGGGGTCAACAAAACTCTGGCCTCAATGCTTGTGTTAAGGGGGGCAAACATTTGAAGATCTTCAGTGTTCAATCAGTGGAACATGGACCCTATTTCATTGTTACAGAACACCAACAAAGCTTCTCTGTGTTGTAGCTGCTGACTGAACTAGAAAATGCACCGGGTTGGAACCATTTGTGGACAAAAGGTTATCACGTGCAGCATCGAAAAACCCTATATTCAGGCAAAGTTTAAACCAGCAAAGTCCGCATTTTCTATCTTTGCTGTGTGGTCTCCATGTTTATGCGCTGCTACAATCAGCAATCCAGGTGACTTGCTAGCTAGGACAACAACTGTAGCTACATAAGTGCTTGAAAATCCATGATTCAACGCGTGAGCCCTGCATCCTTTGGCTTTTTTCCTTATGATGGAGCGTGGCTCACTACATCTGCTCGCTTGTCTATGTGCTAAGAAACATTTGATTTTGCAGTACTGAATGCAGAAAGATGAAACTGATACAGACCTTCTTATCTGACTGTGGAAGGAAGCATTTCCACAACCGTTCCCTTAATGGCAGTAGCTTTTGTAAGTAATAAATACAACAGTTTGTGCTGAGTTAAGTGGAATTAAAAGCAGGTGCTAGGAGCCACTGTGGTCTCTAGGTGGTAACTGAAGAATATTTTCCCCAGCTCACACGTTTTCCCCCGTTTAGATTTTGTCTAATAAACCAATAACCATTTCTTGGTAAACAATCTGCAATTGCAACATTTCACTCAAGGGTATTCTTAACTGTTATTAATGTCGTTGGGCCCAAGCACTGCGTTCGTGGCCACATAACTGTTGTGGCAATAACATTAAAGGCTATCCTCTTATGTATCATTGCCAAAATTAAAGTTACACGGTATTATTCTGGAAAATGAGCAATGGGTTCTTTACAACCCCCAAGGGAGAAAGGAAAGTTCATAGCAACATACTGTATTGCTGTATTGCTGTGTTGCTTCTCTGATTCTGCATTCGGCTTTGAAAGCTTCTGAAAGAATAATAGCTTGGTCCTATTTGAAAAATGTACTGGTGCAGGGAGATATCACAGCTGTTTGCTACACTCTGTCTGCCGGGTGCTGTAATCCTCTATATGTCACCTTTTTTATTGGACAATGATTCCTGAGCACAAGTACGTAGACTCGATCCTTCTCAGTCCTATCGTAGTCCTTTAAAACAGACGGTTCTGAGCATTTGGACAAAGACCTCCTCCCAGTAGAAACACAACGTAGGCACAGAGGGTTTTACGTGGCTGATGTGCAGCCAGGTCGAATAGCCTGCAGGAAGGAAGTAGGGTGACGTGCTGCAAATCACACTTAGGTCCTCAGAATCCCGACGTTCACTTCCAGCCTCTCATAAATAACACACTGTGGCAAAGGAAAGCATTTGGATTTCCCATGAGTAATGCCAAATACATTCTAAGTACCACTCTAAACTACGCTGGTTTTCTTTTAAAAACAACACTGTATGAAATTTTTTTTTAGCATAGTGGAGGGTTTCTACAGTCGGAGCACTTCACTCCAGTTACCTTAAAAAACGACTATTGACTTTTTTCTTCGACCCATGAAGCCCTATTTCTTGCCTTGACTCTAACAAATCAAATCCCAACCTGGGAACTGGGCTGAGCTGGTCCAGACCGACCTGTGGACGGCCCGGCGGGTCTGTGTGGGCATTCAAGGTTCAAAGAGAGACAGGATGAAGACTATGAATGAATTCAAACCGTGTTCTCCTCTTTGTTTGTTACTGTGCTTTTAGCTGACAATACATCGAGTTCAGTCACAATAGTTCAAGATGATACAATAAAGTGAGAAACTGTGGAAAGTAAATATAATTGGAAGAAAGAGGTCCCATAGTATAAGAACTTAGTAGAAGTATAAGAACCTTTAGAACAATAACAACAATACATCTTGTATTTGGTCTCTAGTGGTGTTCGCAGAAGGAGAACTTTAGCGTTTTACACATCTGACACCTCTGAAGCAAAATCGATCCAAACACATGAATGATAGTGTTATAGGTGCGGGCCCAAGGGGGACGTTGGTTCGATTTATCCCCTGTACTCTGCTGTTCAGGCAACATGTCCAGAGAGGATAAATACCACTCTGATGGGACCTTCCATCTGACTCTCTATAGCCACATCGCCACACTTGCTTTTTGTCCATTCTAAGCCTCTTTTACCACCATGTTGTCTTGTAGGAACTCCTCTTGTGACTGATGATGCTATGCATGACATCATCTGGTTCTTTCTGTCTTTTTGTCTTTATATCTGAAGTTTGTAGTTGTTCTTTGAGTACAGGTTTGGATAAACCAATATTTATATATTACAATAATCAGCAAAACAGAGACAAACTTCTAAATTAACTCATAAATTTCCTTTAGGCTATAATTAGGCAAAGTTTTTGTCAGCTGAGCTCTGGAATATTCACGATGCATCTCATGACTGCCCTGGCGTTCACTTCAGATGTGAGGGTTTCCAAGGTTCCGCATATAGTCACAGTCTAGCATTATGAACAAGTCGGTATATAAATGGTAGAGCAAAAGTGAAAGGGAGGGCGAAGAGAGACAAATGAGGAAAGGAAGAGAAGTATAGAAAAAGGCTTGTCTCTCTCACACAGCTTGTGGGTTTTTGTGCGATAGCTGCTGGCTGTAGGAGGCTGTGAAAAGATAAGGTTTACTAATGGGGTGTTCAGGAGAATGTTTCATTTATTATCATACTTTACTAATGCGACCGTGGAGTAATATTGAGCGATGGTGCTATTCATGCAGGCTCTGAGAGGTTTACATTGGACAGGCTGTTATTGGTGCTCCCAAACCTGTTAAGCTGGGTGGAGAAGAGGCAGCTGCAGTGCAAAGAGGCTGTTATGAAATGATGGTTTTTCGAGCAGCCACGGGCAAAGTTAGGTCCACAAACCTCACACAGCTCTGCAAATACTCTTATCTTCCCCTTAAACACATTTACTGGACAATTTATTCCTCTACTGAAATCTTAGGTCTAATTTTTGGCCCTAATCGTACAAACACATTTCTAGATGGGTCTCAGCTGTCCACGTCAGTTTCTTGCAGTTTAATTACCCCGATAAAGACACACATTAACCGAGTCATGTTGCTCCTCATTATAATATGCATATCTGAATCTGTTCATCGCCTGCTGGGTGTCATATCTTACGGCTGTGATATGGACTTGTGTCGACTTATCGCTTGGGGAAACAATACTTTTCTTTGCTTCACACCAGCGGCCCCCACGCGTATTGAGCCTTTTCAAATTGTCATTCTGCTGATGACGTGAGGTTCTTCTCCAGGTCAGTGAACACAAAGTCACTCCATCATGAAGAGTCTGCGGCTCTTGCACAATCTCAGGATGGAGTCTTATCTGAAGCCAGAACAATTTCTTTCCCGCTTAATATCATCCCTCCCTGCAGAAGTCACCACCACCCAACTTCATTCTCACGTTGATGGTATGTTTCATGGCAGTTCACTTTCCAACTGTGATGAACTCTTGAGGCTTCAAGTTGCCAATTTTCAAGTCAAGTTTATCTGTCAACCCCAATATCACATAAACTGTCTCAAAGGGAGACAGAAACCTCTTATTGCCTAAACACTGACCGTATATACTGTTTGGAAGGTTATCAATCATTTCTATCAGTGACTTCATACAAATGCAGGGTTAGATGTGTAATTCCAAAGATAGGAGAGGTTTAAAAAAAAAAAAGATTGCTTAATTCTAACCTCCCCTTCAATTGGTGGAGTGTAATAAACCCATGGAGCAGCAGCTGTTACACAGTGCAGGAGTGGAACAGCTCAAACTGACCTTTAGGCAATATTACACTCAAGTTCTAATAAATCACTCACCAAAAACTAACAAGCCAAGAAAATAACAGAACTCTACTCAACCCAACATATGAGCCCAAATCAACATGGCAGAATCTGATCCAGACCAATGAAAACCTTCTTTTTTAGGAAACTTTGTAGATAAAAATATGTCATCAATGTTTCTTATTTAAGGATTAAAACAGATTTTGTAGTTAATTATTTCAATGCTGTTTAGACGAGACATCCGGGGCCACAAAGCTCAGAAGAAATTGTAATTATTCGCGAAATCATGAATTTTGATCACAAGCCAAAAACAAAAGAGACGCAGTGTTATAATTGCAGTAATTTGCAGTGTTGATATTTTACCTCCTTACTGGACACTTCTGTTGGCTTGTTGCTCTAATTAGCTGCCTGTAGGCTGCTCATTCATTGTGTATCATTTGATATTGTATGGTTTATTGCTGCTGGTAGCTGTGCCAGAGAGTTGTGTAGGAGGCGTTAAGCACCACCGGTGTTGTAATTCCCACCAAAGGTCATTGATTATTTAATACATTTAAGCTATGCATCGGTTTAACAAGTTGTGCAAAAATGCATATGGATGTAGGAACTGAACAATGTTGTGAGAACGGGACATTCAGCCATATGTCGCATTAGTCATAGTCTGCTTTCTGCATCTGCTTTTAACTCACAAAAAACACTATGATATTCTTTGAGCTGTGACACAGGTAATCTGGAAGAAAACGTTTCAAGGAAATGAAAATGGTCTTGTTCTTGACCTTGTTCCATTTAACATGGATTGAAAAGTGGAATTTGGGTTGCCAAAGTCGAATCCATTAGACAGTTTGAGCCTCGTATACACTGCAGGGTAGAGTCAGTAGATATGTCCGTGAGAGGGCTGTGGATTTACTGCAACTGTTAAAGTATCTACAAAAATGAAAAATTCAGAGAGGCTTATCTTGTGAATGTGCAAGGCATGAAGATCACATCACAATTTCTTTGAGTTGGCATAGCTCCGTATAGAAACCATGCCCCCTCGAGCAAAGGATACCACACAGGAGAAAATCAACAGGAGGGAGAAACCTGTGTGCAGCAGGAGAGATATCCCATCAGTGACCAGCCAAGAGGGATACTGGAGGCAGAGGAAGAGAGGCAGGAGCAGTCCGGGAATACAGCCAGCACAAACAGAAAAAAATCACAGCAATCCAGTACAAAAGCTGAGTGCCTTATGGCAACAAAATAAATAAATAACACGAGAAAGACAGATCTAAAGAAAATAAATGCTCATCACCGGACTGTCACATCACAAATATGATATATGCCAAACCTGCTGTGAAAAGTAAATCTATCCAAAAGCAGCTTTCAGTCAAACAATCTATATAGAGAGTGGACAACTTTCAACTTTTTGGTTTATCTGAAACAGCAGTTCTCAATCCTGGTCCCCCGAGTGCTGCATATTTTCCGTCTCTCCTGCTCGACACACACATGATTAGCAGGATTAGTCAGTCAAGATCCGGAAGGCTCCGACTCCTGATGAGGTGAACCAGCCTGATTTAGTTAATTGGATGTATAGGAGACGTGGATATGCAGTGCTGGGGTCCCCAAGGATCAGAACAGAGAAACGCTGATCTTAGTATCTGACAGACTTGTTACCATATATGAGAAAGATGGATCACCTTGCCCCTCTCACCATACCTTGGATTTTGAGTGCCATGATAACTCTGGTGCTGATATATAAGGAAATCACCATCATTAGTGTGAGAGATGCTTGAAGTTGATACCTATGCCTCGAGATTAAAAAGTGTCAAAAGCTTGAAGACACTGGTTGGATATATACTGATTTAAAACAGGTTTCTAAACGAACAACCCTAATTACAGCTTTAATTTTGATTTAATTTCTAAATATGCAGCTCAAATCAGAGCCTCACCAATAAAGATGTTGAGCTGTTTGTAATGCGGGACAGGGAGAGTTACTTTGGTAGGACAGAGTGACCTGAAAAAAGACAGCACCGTAAATTTAGTCATGCGAGCAAAGTTTCAATTAACACAAAATGATTTACATTTACCAAAGGAGAAAATTATGTGGAAATTCTTGGCTTCCTTCTCAAGAGATAAATATGCAATATAGATTAGTGTTTCATCTGTATAAAGGTCAAACTAGGCTTTGAGTACGTCGTCATATACTTGCTAATGACGTTTATATGAATTCTAATTACTGGAAGGAGGTCTGAGACTGGCAACATGACTGATCACATGACATAAATCTATACATTACTCATTTTGCTATCACCCGATTACAAAGAAACAGTTGAACAGCATGCTGCTACTGTCATGTAAACATTTATGAGTAATCTTTGGTAACAATAACAGTATGCAAGGTTGAATATATCCAAGTAATCTGACAGGACAAACACATAAGGGAGAAATCCGTATTTTTGTGAAGTTTGTTGGGAGATCTGTTATTATGAGACTGCTGAGACTCCAACTCAGCCAGCCGGGCAGTTCTTGTTACACTCCAGACAGTGCTGGGGGCCAAAGTTTGCTTCTAAAGGATTATTTATTTTTGATGCATCAGAATTTTATTTGTCCTTAGTCCAAGCCAGAGTGTCAATATGTTATGTTGACCCACTGCTTCTTGCCACACCACTTCAGGCAGGCAGTATTCTCCTTGCTGTCTGGCCAGCACAGGAACGATGATCGCAATATGAGCCAACCAAACACAGCCGACTGAAATTTGTTTCGGAAGTCGGGCTTTTGGATGCATGAGTTTTGTTTGTCGTTAATGTGAGACATTAGGCCCTGGAGGGACTGGAACCGCAACAATTGTAGTGTGGCGTTACTGTCAGAAGGCTGGATGAATTAATGACAAGAGCTTCAGTGATGGCAGCTTTACTATGTGAGTGAAAAATGTGAAAAGAATGACAGTTTTATTATCTGGCTGTTCATTCTGTTTAGTAATCATTCAGACAAGCTGGAATGGAGACCTGTCTGTGAATTAATAAGGTAAAAAGGACACAGCTGCTCAATATAATAGAACATAACAAGACGGAACACATTGTCATTTGGAAATAAATCAAATTATTGCAAATTATGTTTTCAATATTTGAGTGTATTGAGTCCAGTGTAAGCATATGAAATATAATGAAGGCAGAGAGTTGGATTAATGTTTCTATAATGAGAGCGCTTTTAGTCAAAATGTAAACCAACGCTGCCAAATCAGTGATTGATATTAAACCAGATAATCATCATTATTTTATGTCAGTGATGGCTTCAGTCCTAAACCCTGATGATACACACGTTGGATTGGAGGCAATCAAATAATAATTCATATTGTTAGCAGAGTTATCCCTGTCGAAGTTGTTTGGTTTGGCTAAGTGAAGTGAATGATTTCCCAAATCCAACAGTAGATAATATTTAATGATGCAGCATTACAAAGTAAGAGTGCATCAAGGAAACTTAGAAAAAGTTTCAGTACTCTTGAGTAAACCCTTATTAAAACTTTGATGTAATCATTTTGGAGGACAAGTTAACTGCTCTTCAGAATTTAATCAAAACTTTGCTCCTAAATCAACTCAGAAGGCTCGACTTGTTATACTCATGTTCTTCTTCTCAGTCCAGTTGTGGGCCAACCATCGCCATAAACAATCTCCACTGGATTGTAGAATATCGACTATAGATTTCCATGTGTGACATCAGTTTCCCAGTAACATTGATGTGGGATTAGAGCGATGCAGTGACCTCTGTGCTGCTGAACTGTAATTTGTCACATTGGCAGTTTTGAACCGAAACCAGCAAAGATTTTCCCCCAGACTGCTTTGGCTTTTGTGTTCAAACTGTAGCTTCATCAGACCACAGAGTGCATTACCAGCTCCTCCCAAGCCCTTTAATGAATCAACTCTGTCAAGACCTATCAATATGAAGACACTGAATAATGCCTTTGGTGCAGGCACTCAGCTTGTTACGCTTCCATTCTATAAATGCTGATTGAGAAAGTCGAGGCAAAAGCGGCAGTGCAAAGGTTGCTCTCATTTATGGTGTCGACATAAAATGCTCATATTAAGATTTGTTAGATTGAGTTCATGGTGGGATGTTGATATTTTACGAGGCTGTGTTGTTGTTCCCTATACTACACTGTAAAGTGAACCGAGAAATGTGACTCCGGCTCTCTCACAGATCACAATGCCTGTACATGAGCGTATCTCAAGTTACTTTCTACCCTTTGTATTATAGATGATCATTCATTTTCCCAGTTTAATTATTCAATTCATTTCAAAGAGCCAATTATATATAAACAATCACCTCTCTGGCAGCAGTCATTAGATGATAGTGAAGTGGTCAAATTCGCCATCTGTGGTTTCAGCTCAAGGAACCTTCCTCCTATTCTGGATTTATTCCTTTATTTTGCATATTTGTGTCATAACTCTTTTAATTCCACAGCTGCAGTTGACGGCGAGAGCTTGCTGAGTCATGATCATTTTTCCACCCAGTCACTGACATCGGTGTGTGACCAGCTGCAGAGTAAAGGCAGAGTGTTATACTGTGATTTATTAAGTGGGCCTGCTGCAGAGGGGAGAGGGAGGATAAAGTGCTCTCTCACCTGGAAAGTGAGCCACTGTGGCAAGAGAGATTTTCCAAGGCTTCTTCCACTCACATTATTGTAAAGAGCTAATGTGAGCTCTAAATGTTTCCATATTCATGAGCGGATTAATGAACAACCGCATGGATCGTCTCTGCAGGGCCAAATTGAATCTCAACATTTATCAGCGTTGCATATATGAATGGACAAGAACTAAACTACGCAGGAGCTTTGAGCGCTGGCCAGTCTGGCCTCAGCACTAAATAATGAAGGGAGTGGTAATGTGGAGAACGGGTAGTGGATTTCTTTCCTGTTCGTTTTGCCGGGACTTGCCCTGCGCAGAACAAACTCTAAACATTAACATACTTTGCATGCTGCCTTTTCAATGCCCTGCTTGCACAGGTTTCCATGTTAACAAATGTCCAGCGCAGCCCCATGGGCCCAACAGCCTCCCACCCTCTCTCTCTAAAGTGTGTGCTGAGCTGCATGTGTTGTAAAGGGGAGGATAAACTCAGGCTTTTTTCATCAGGTCCTACTTCTGCATCACTTATAAAAACATGTTCTCCATCTCACACTCTCAGACGTTGTGGGCTGAGCTATTTCGAGCATGACAATAACCTTAAACACAAGGATTTTTGAGCACTCAGTCATCTTGACAACAACTGCAAACAACCCAACGGCCTTGAGGGTGCACACCAAGTAACGCAGAAACTGGAAACTCTGACACCTCACGGGCCTCCAAGTCTCCGATGATCCCATCAAATAAACGGCGAGCTCTTCTTTATGGAGGTATTCCACCGTTTGTCCTTTACACACTCCTACAGCCTCCCTCAGCCAGATCTGCAGACTGTTCCAATCTCAGAAAACTGAGATGAATGCGACTATTACATTTTATTATATAGACCATTATCCATGGTCACTTGCACAGAATATAAACCGAGTTCATGGAAACATTTTTACCATTAAGAAGCCGATACAAACCACTAAAAAAAATTATACATATGCTTTTTATTCCTTTTCATATTGTTAACATTTTATATTGAAATGTTAATGTGACCTTGGTAAATTTATTGAGATTATTCCAGCTGCAAAATGCCAAAAGTTAACTGTGGGATACATCATAAAACTCAGAATCACAGTTCGAGCTCCGGTTCAATGACGATCCTGATGACAGGACTCAGTTTAAATTAAATGTTGGAGCTGTCGGAGAGTTCGCTCTGCTGTAGGTCTTAATTGAATCGTTTCAGCCGTCCGACAATGTTTTGCAGCTGCTTATGGATGAGGTCTTTGTGTTGAGCGCTGGTGCACCTTACTGCTGTGTTCAATGCACCCTAGGCCGGTGTGAACTTTATGACTGCATTTCATGTTCACAGAGAAGTCATACTTTTCTCTTTGTTTACAAAGGTCAGTGGATGTCCTGCTGGTAAAGTTAATTCCTCCTCAGACGGGCAGTAATATTCAGCTCACAGTTGAAGGCATAAAATAAGCTTTAGGTGTTAATGCGTCTCTATACTGAAAGTGCACAATGAAGCATGAATCCTTTCTTTTCCTGAAAAGAGCCTTCGTGCATTAGTCTCCTATGGCTTTGCACATGTTCCTTTCTGTGCTTCTCAGGCGATCCCAGAGTAGCATCGCACAATGCCCTCTATAGCTAACGCGGCCCTGAAGATAATCTGCTCACAGCAATAAAGGCAGAGTAACATCATGCACAACTTCTGTTGTGCTCGGCATGCGTGTCATTCTCCTCCGCTTACTAAGGATAATAGTTAAGTACTGCCTGTGCCGTTGAAGAGACCCCACTTCAATGAAAATGAAATGCAGGATGGTTTTCCCAACAAAACCTGGAGAGAAAAAGCCGACATGGGAGCACATTCAAGCCTTTGTCTTGCTTTTCCGTTACTATTCTGAGCTGGTCTAAAAGCAAAGAAGAACCCAAGAAAAGATCAGAAATTCACTGCATGTAACCCCAGGCCAAACAAAATCTCCCCAGAGTTGGTGGCACGTAATAGCTTTCCTGCCTCTTTACCTCCGGCTTCATTCTGTTCACCCAGCACAGACACGACACGAGTGGGACTGGAATGAGGAGTCAATAGAGGGAACTATAATGTGGCAAGGGTTAAGCATGCAGCTTTGGCATGACAAACAACACAAAGGACACTCCACTTAGAATGAGTAAGACACAGACAATACTGTTGCATGTTGCATAAGACAATAATGAATTATGAGTCTGACTAATGCTCGCTTCTAATCTTGAAAACATTTCGGCAGATGTGGAGTTAAAGGTTAAGCAATTTCAACCACATCACCGGTGAGTCATTCGCAAGTGAATATGAGAGATGGAAGTGGCGGCGCAGCAGATGGGAAAAGAGCTTTGATGTTTGGGTCGGAATTTATTTCCAATAATGGGAAAGATCTAATAAAGGAGACATTTCTCTCTTTCAACGGTAAACATGATCCTACGCCATATGGTGTTATTGTACTTTGATGTATGCATGAATACTTGCTGCCTTACAGGTAAACAGCCTATAACACCTTAAATCACTAGAGAAGCGCAGCAGCTACAGGAGCATAAATATGTATAATCTCTTATATCTGAACACATTATAAAGGTGAGGAGAAGCTCCAAACACCATGATCTGCTGCTTATTGATTTACTCAGTCAGCACAGTGATCGCTGTGTGTGTTAGATGTGATTCCACAACCAACAATTTCATCCTTTGTAATGTAATCTTTTATCCACACAAATGTTTATATTGTTGTTGTTCATGAGCCAACAATCGATATCAGCGTTTTCTTTTACAAACAAAACCACAAAGATCTCTAGTTATTCTGGTCATCATCATTTTGCATGAGAATGGAGCTCATGAGCTGAAATCTCATTGTTTTCTGTTAGATCATGTAGGGCAATTATGTTTTCTCCCCCCACAGCATACATGAAAGCATGGGCACATATTTAGCATCGGCGCTGTGATCATGTTACGCTTTAGCTCCAAAGTCCAAGAACAACCATGCTCTATTTTCCTGTCAAGCCATTACATCATGATTATGTGCTCTAGAAAGCAGGCCGTGCTACTTTAATATTGAATGAGTGAAAGAACGGCACACCAGTATCTTGCTTTCATGAAGCCATCAGGAAACCCATTCTGATTCCAAATGTGTTTCTCCCTCCGTAGATAGCTTTGCTATGGTCCAGGCTACAGTAAGTATTACTGCAAGTCTATTTTTAGAAAGGCAATTTCAAAGTTTTCTGTGTGCATACGCATGCGTACGGCAAGCATTTAAAAAGAATGTGTGTGTGTGTGTGTGTGTGTGTGTGTGTGTTCTTTCCCTTTAGGCTGAATCCAAGCACACAAGCTCTGTTGTTACTGTATATTCTCCATAGGGGAATCCCGCTCTGTAGTTCTCTTCCATATCTCCAGGCTTCACTCACACTCTGTGACTCAGTTGTGTAAAAATCAAGAAATTCAGAATGTTGAGCTTTAACACAGAATATGTAAATCTAACCTTTTTGCTGCCTGCTATAGAACCCCTCATGGATATACGGAAAGCCTGCTGCAAAAACCATTTTGATCATACTGAGCCACAACATGTGGAATGACCTCCTGTTAGAGTATTATAGATGCTTATGCATATTTAATTTTTTATATATCATAATTCCCTGGTCAGTTACAGCACAATGGATCATACTGACATCATGATTCATTGCTCATCAAATAGTTTAACTCAAATGAAATCAGAAAATCCCCCACACGGACATCTCTTCCAGTGTTCATGTATCTGTGTCAGTTACAGTATTTGTTCATCTACCTTGGCATCTGACCAACACCTTGCCATGATGTCTAAGCTGCTCTGTGCCATCAACCTAAACTAAGCTGAGGAAGCAGGTTAGGCACTGCAGGACTGCATCATGTTGGAAGGATCAATCTGCAAATGAACCGCAGCCGTCATGTTCCCGCTCTTAAATGTAGCTGAATAAAAGCAGAAGGTCAATTGGCTCTACTTAAGGAAGCGCTTTGAACACAGAGCGCCTGCAGACTCACGCAGCCTGCAACTCGTTGACCTCGCAGCTGTGTTTATGACACAACCTTCAATCACTCACTTCATCACAGTGGACTTTCTAAGAGCGCCCATAGTTCACCCGTCTGCTGCTCACTCACGCAATCTGTCTGTTTATGCGTTTACACACCCACCTCCACCCCAGCTGCCATCCTGCCTTTAAGTGCCGCGCAGCCATCGGCTTGATTGGCAGCTCGTGATCGGTGCAGACACGAGAAGCGTGACAGCAGAGCCGTTCACCGGCATCACACTTTCATCCTTTCAAAATAAATCACCTCACTTCATACGAGGCGCGCCGACTGTACTGTCATAGGTGATGAGCTGAGGATACAGTCTGTGTGTGTGTGTGTGTGTGTGTGTGTGTGTGTGTGTTTGTCCTTCCATGTTCACACTCATCAGTCATTTAGCTGCTGGCCTGTGGAAAGTTCAACTAAAAAGATAATATAACCTTAAACATCAGTTCATTGTCAGCCTGAGAGAAGAAAGCTGTATATATAATCACTAGGGGAGAGAGAGAGAGAGAGAGAGAGAAACAGAGAGAGACTGAAGACACTGTGTTGCGTAATATGTATTGACATCAGTTTTGGCCACCGGCTTCATTTTTAATTATAAGCCACCACAGCCAGTGTGTTATAGCTCATTTCATTTTCTTGCCTCCCTGAAATACAGCGAGACACGTTCTGCTGCTATAGGATCCTGCCTGCTGTGTAGCCTGGCTGGTGTCGGGGTGGGGGGGGTCAACATATGGTGAGGGACCGCCACACTTGCGGCTTGGGGCGACACCGCACCACATTAGGACTAGCAAATCCATGGAAACGCCAGAGCGGCACTTGAGAAGACGCCCACCGCAGGTAGAGAGCGAGATGAGGTCATTGCTCCATGTAAACCCCTTTAGAATCTGCTGGGAGGTAAATTACAGCCTTTATCAATGTTCTCTTGAATAAGTGTTGAGACTGCATGTGCATTCAAACGTCTCTCCTGTTAATCCTCGTGGGCGAGTCTGCATCCTTGTCTAAGATTCAACAGCATGCATGTTGAGTCTTAAAGGGTTGTTAACATCATCAGAGCACGGCGGCAAATGAAATTCTCACCTAATTCTTAAGGAAATGAGTTGCACCTGTCGTCGAAATGTGATTACATCTCATCACTCCACATGTTTAGCAACACGTTTCAACTCTACGTTTCGAACAGTTACAACTTCTGAAACGGCGAGCAGAGGGCCTCTAATGACATCACATCAAAATCCCACAACGTCCAATCAGCTGTTTCCTTCAGCGACTAATTGCTTATTGCTTTTCCCACATTGCCACCTTTGTTGATCAAGATGTGCAAAGATTTGGTTGCATGTGGTCCGGATTGGATTCCAGCACAGACTCGCCCCCCCCCCCCCCACCCTCCCACGTTTGAACCTCAGACACGCTCTAGTGCTCTCCATGTAAAGTGTAAATAACCGTAAAGTGGACGCTGGTGTTTGCAGCTGTAGAATAGAGAGTCACATGTTCCTCTTTATGCTCGGGGAACTAGAGGATGTACTTTACTTTGCTGCTTCGCTTTGTCTCGCTTTGTAGTATTGTATTTGTTTTATCGCCATGGAAGTCATCAAAGTCATCATTAAGCGGAGGAGGACGCACGTAATGTAACAAAGGGGGAGTTCAGTTCTGACTACCCTGACTACTCTGAACCCACAATCTCTCTCTAAATGTGCTGCAAATGGGATTGTTATTTAAACGCAGCCACTTAAGAGAGAAATACCTTAAACCACTTGGAATGAGGTGGAAAATTCTTTATGCAGATATATGCTAAATATCGCTGAGAGGTGGTGGCAGAAAATTATCTTAAAACAGGATAAAACGTTATTTAAATTCGGAGCAGTTGTGTGAAGTTGTGGCCCTCACAGGAAGCTATTTGTGTCCTGGTTCACATGCCGATGTTCCTCTGTGCATCAGCAGCTGAGCAGAATCGGCCTGATCCCTGCCAGCGCTCGAGCTCACACCGCTGGAGGCGCGCCATCAAAGTCCAGCTCCTCCGCGCCATATGGGGTCTGATTCCCCCCACCCCTGCCCGCTCCAGTCACCTGACCCCCGTCCTCACCTACATTATGTCCGATATGAAAAGCGATGTAAATAAATGCCTGGTTATTGTCATAGTATATGTGCAACTCTGGAGTTCCTTAATGAGGACGACGTGCTAAATGAAGTCATTAGCATTTATTGATGCATGAACACAGATATCCAACTGCTCTGTGGTCCTTGAATTAATTAGAATCTGCATTAGTGAGATTGTTTTCAGCATCTGTGGTGCATCATTTGTTCATGCTTTATAGTTCCTAGCAGGACAATGATATTTGGGAATGCGTAGAAAGAGGCAAAGATCCCTGTTGAATCAAGCCAAACTTTACTTTCCAATACCTCCGCCAAGGAAGGTGTGTTTTCAAGGTTTTAAAGTATCAGAGAAAGATCCAGGAAAACTAGATCTTTGATGTCGTCACTTCTTTACTCATTTCAACCTGAACAGAGTTGTGCGCTTGCCTGTATACTTTAAAGATGAAATGCAGACCCAAACAGGAGAGAAAGACGATGCCGTCACACACACACACACACACACACACACACACACACACACACACACACACACACACACACACACACACACACACACACACACACACGTACTATGAGATAACCAGTGCAAACATTTGCCTCTCTAATGGCAGAAGCTCCGATCCAGCCGGTGACAACAGCGCCGGTATGTGACTTTGACTGCTGCCTATATGAGGCAGATGGTCGACCCACCGTGATGGGAGCCGCCCCCCTTATTACCTTATGATCACTATGAATATAAAAGCAGCGTGCTGACGATCAATAGCTGTGCAGGATAACAAGCATGCAGTCAAAACAGGAAATGAACCTGTTTGAGTTTGTGGTTGCCTGTTCTAATAAGGATTTAGAGCTTGTTTATGTTTGTTAACATGTGTGAACCCAGAAATCACACATTTAGTTTTTAAATTGTGTATTTAGGTATCCAATTATGCATAATCACCCTGCAGGGGCCAGACATTCATTTAAGCATCAACATAATTGTATGATGTTGTCTAACATTGGGGTCGTAAATATTTATGCGTGTACATCATCATTCAGCAAGAGTGTGTTTATCTAATGCACCTCCATCTTCCTCAGGGATGTCATATCCAGTCAAGACTCGTAGCGATGATGGAGCCAGTGTGTGTGTGCGCGTGTGCGTGTGTGTGTGTGTGTGTGTGTGTGTGTGTGTAGATGCGTTCAGAGGGAAATACGTGAGCGACCTGTGGTGTTTTTCGCGGCCTGGCAGGAAGGGGCAGCTGCAGGACCAACCCTGCCAAGGACGCAGAGCTTCCTCGCGCCCGCTCAACGCCATAAAACGGGTCATTGAACAGCTAAATGGAGTCATTATGATGAGTAATTAAAAGAATGCGACTGAAGACTCCCAAAGTCCCTTTCTCTGGGTTCCGCTGCGTTTTGTGTTGTCACGGTGGGCTCTGCTGAAAGGCAGCTGGTCCGGGCCACTTCAACTATCGCCCCTTTCACTGGGATGCAAATAGCAGCCTTAGCGGCTAATTGAATTGCATTATCCATTGTCCCCTGGTTTACTGAAATCTCCCCATTTTGCAGATTTCCATTACAGATTGTTGGAGATTGAATTTGTCGGCGCTTTTCATCTGATAGTGCTTGTTATAGTCTGAATACTGAGCGGTGAGAACAGAGGGAGTGAGCAAGAGGGCTAATATGAATACTGATAGAGCACTCATTTTGAACTTGTCTTATGCCGACATTAATATGTATGTAGGTGGTGAAAATTGCATCCTTCTGCTAATGCATCACCCCATTCTGCAGAGACTTGGTAATCAGACGCATAAAAGCCTGGATGGCGCTCGAAAAACAATCAGGCTTCATTTTGGCTTTCACTTTACAGTTGTGCGTTCGTAGCATGATTTCTCTCTTCAACACAAAGAAGCAGCCGTTTCTCTTTCGTCTAAGGTTTTTTTCTCAGCGTCCCCTTGGGGCGGCGCCGGGCACTTTCTCATGCACATTCCGGGGGTGTCATTAAAATGATAGAGCAAGAAGTGATGTTTGATTAATTTGTATAAAACCAACTTTGGCAAGGCCCGGAAACTGAAACAGAGGATTTCATTAGCTGGGGCTTGTTAGATAAGGTTAATGAGGTGCCTCTAATTCTTTTTTTAAAAAAAAGGGAAGAAAAAATGAAATATTCATGCTAAGGAAATCTTTTTGGGAACTGAAATGGCAAAAGGCCAGTGTTCTCTCAAGAATTTGTCCTATTAAAACTGACACTCTATCTTGGGTTTAACCTGTAGAAAGTCACACAGTGAAGAAATAAATAATGTATACGTCCTCTGTCTCCATCATCTCTGTCTTTAGAGTGCAAGAGGGACGATCGGTGGACGCCCCGTGCTGCTGGAGGACACCAGGGATGCTCTTAAACGCCGCAAACTTCAACCCAGATCGCAGAGGTGAGTCGCAGGCGAACGCTTGTGTCATTTGTGTCGCCCCGAGTCGACCGCAGTGCAGCATGGGCAAACACCTCCTTAAGAGGATCACAGGGAAGCCATCGCTAATCCACTGGCAACAACACACCCACACACCCACACACCCTGAGAAGGCATCACCTGTGGAGAGCTGACCAGTCAGAATACGGCCGTGTAGCTTGTCTAGATGTGTGATAGTCTGATGCCTCAGCTTCATTCGCTGTGTTGTCAACAGAATCGACAAGTCCAGTTTTAGAAGACCAACGCTGAGCTTCCTAACACAGCTTTGTTTTGTGATCATAGGAAGACGAGAAAGGCAGTTGGAGTGCAGAGTGCATACGTCTGCCAAGACTGCACAAGCCTGGACAAAATTAGCTTATTTCTATTAATATTTTGAGTCTAAAGAGAGCGAAACTGCTGTCATAATAAGAGGATTTGATTGCTCGATTGGTCATAATAAAGGGGGGTACTGGTCCAGATCTGGACCACATTGCACCTGGATTGAGCAACACCCTTCCACAAGATTTCCTCAAAATCAGTCCAGGTTTTTTGTTGTAACCTTTCCGCCAGAAAATTAAAATAAACACATGAAGAGACAGAGACAGAAGCAAAGCCTCCTTGGTGTGGGCACATGGGGCTCGACTGCAGATAGAGCTGCTCTGTACTCTTCAGGCTTTATTTAGGCCACGTTACTCCTGTAATAAGAACTAATTAGCGCACGTGACAGAACCTTGCTTGAGTTTCCTTTCCTTTTGGTAAAGAGGGAAGACGTGAGGCTTTCAGGCTGTCATGTTATTGCACAGGACCATTACGCCGGCTGATGGGCAGCGTGACGAGCAGAGTACCTGCGCGCGGAGCAATTAGCTCTAATTAGGTGGCTATTTAAAAAAGGGGGGAAATGGTCTCAAAAGCTGGATCATGATTGATAGTCTGCCTCTTGTAATACATTTTCATCACCAGTGCTGCCTTTCCTCCTCAACTGACTGGCGAGCTGGCTAGTCTGCCGTGTAAAGGGGAGCAGATGGGCTGTGCCCTGCGGCTGTGATGAAGCTCGTGCACTGGTGTGGTGCTGAACGCCTGCGGGGGATTTTCTCCTCTAACTTCAACGTTTTCTTCCAGATATGGCCTCGTTGTTTACTTCACTCCGGTTAATCCGTGTGTATTAGTCTTTGCCATCATTAAAGCTCTGGTCTTGTACTGAGAGGGTTGTAGTTGAGTTGACCTCAACCTTAACTGTATTTCGTAATATGGTTAGGGTTGTTAAAGATGGAACCCCACTTTAGTGGCAGTTGTAGTTAGGATTGAAGAAACAACGAACGGTCCAAAGGATCCGAAACAGATGGAGTGAAAACCTAAACGATGCTGACACGCACAAGTTAAGCTTCAAAAATGAGATCACACTCAACAGCGACAGAACACCAACACTGTCGGCAGCGTGATGATCCACCAATGAGCAACAAGCAGCAGCGATCCATCACAACACCATTATGACATCAGAGCTGGTGTTCGGCTTGGATCCAGAGAAGAAAGTGTTTCTAGTTACCATATTGTTCTTTGTTTGTGAAAATTAATCAAGCGTCCCCGGGAGGAATTATTACTGGATCCCACAAATGACACAAAGTGGAGATGATACGACCACAATGATGTTCCTGTGATCAGGCATCAACAATAAAGACTCATTTGATAATAGATTCAACAGTTTATATATCATCTTCCATATCAGCTGATCTGAACTGTGATCAATTAGTGTTTTCACTGAACAAAGGGAAGCTCGTCACAGCTTTTAAATGAATTACTTTAAAAGGTTTGTGTCTTGAAGCTCTCTGGCTTTGATGTGGGTTAAACGCTCTGTGTTTTTTTGTTCCAAACGGGAGCTTTTGATTGTGTTTTTCACTGGATTTCATAGCTGCAGTTTTACCAGACAATGAGACTTTTGAATACATTCTCTCTCTTTCTCTCTCAGTTGTGCGAGGACAGGCATGTTTGGACGGGCTTCAAACACGTATCCCTCTTGGCCACATCAAATATGTGTGTTTGAGAGCTGGATCAATTGGGGGAGTTTGGATTTAATCCTCGCCGTCTTTCAAGTACGGCCAGTAGTTTCTTCTCTGTCGAACTGTTCAGAAATGTTTTTGTATGTCATCTCTCGTGAAACCACTATTCTTTTTTTTCAATTATATACGAGCCTCGCAATTCCTTCACATAACAAAGAAACCGTTTCAACATCAATGCTGGGAGACAAACAGAAACGTGCAATGACCATCATGGCGATCATTTTCTGATGCCACGACAGTTAAGCTTTAAAGCCGTAAAGTGCCAACCTGCAATCCTAATTGATGGCACTAAAGAAGAGTTATTTGAATGGATTACCGCAAAGAGCACCATGGATTAGCTTGTGAGAGACATGGACCCAGAGGGAGCCATCAATTTGGCACATAAAGTGATTATAAAACATCAGTATTGTTGGTAATTAACCGCTTCCCTGCTTATTAGAGGAATTGAACCCGTCCTCATCTTTAGCCGTGGCAGCATCATATGGCAGCTCACGTTGGCGCCACGTCCAATATTTGCTCCTTTGATGCTTGTCAGTGCCCCAGCAGCGCAAACAACTTGTAAGTATAGTATTGATTGATGTAGTTGTCAATGATGAGTTTGTTTCTGGGGCAGCCAGCAGGAAGCGTGTCGTGACTACATCAAACCACCCTGGTGTGTTTACCAATTTACTCTGTTCTCTCAGCAGGATGGATGCAGCGTAGCCACACTCTCCAGGACAGCCTCATCCATATTTAAAAAGAGAAAAAAAATCCCGATTTACACCTCTTGGTTAACAATGAATGTGATTATATTAGTGCTGGGCAAACTACAGGGCTCGGTAAAAATAAAAGAGAATCCAACATCGTCCCGTCACGGTTGTTCTGTTGTGGTTGGGGCGTTGGTGTGTTTCCCAGAAATGAACTCATCCAGTTGGCGTGCTCAGTAGTCATCAGTGCTAATGTAATTCATAGCGATCACTTTACTCACTGGCTGTTTCTTTAATCAGTTAATTCGCCGACAAGAGCCGTATCTTTGAGCGCACGATGAAAAAGTCAATATCGAGAAGTAAAAGTTTGAGTTGAAAAGATGTCGGAGCCAAAACCGAGTCAGAGGCCAAACAGAGAGGACGCAGTTTAGATGGAAGGCATTGAGACCTCGACACAGAAAACTTTGAATATGAGCAATCGAGTCTGATCAGGAAGTGAAACAGGATTTATTAAAAAAGTTAAAAACCAGCTCAAGTCCGTGTCCGTGTCTCTGATTATACAGCTGGTATGATGTCAGTACCGTCAGCTCTGATTGAAGTGTTTACCTTGGACGTATTGTATGGATTGTAAAGTCACGCACGAGCGGCCCGGCTGTGAGTGATCAGCCAGTGAGGCGGTCGTGGGGGAAAATAAATAAAAGTTATGGAGGTTTGACAGACAGCTGCCACACATTCATTATCTCCTCTAATGATTTTTTCCACATGGCTGATAAGCTGCTGAGGCACCGTCCTCACTCTGACAGCGGAGGTTTCTCAAACTGTGACACCTCAATTGATGATCTTGGGGAGTCACATGCGGCAAAAAGTTATTGCGGCTGAACTTTGCGCCTTGTTAGAGCCGAGCTGGTCAAAATAACGTAATAACAGCAATGAAACCTAATATGTAATCAGCCGCACACAGCATTTGGAGGGAGGACCTGCTCGTTGAGTAATGGACGTTTAAATTTACGATGCTGCTTCAGCGCCACATTCGAGGGTCTGCCATTACATTTCGCAGAATGCCTCGGGGCTAATCTACCAAATTGGCTGCAGATTGGATGAAATTCTACGAGGAGTGGCGGAAGAAATCTCCAATACGTTTAGGTGGAAATGAGCACCAGAGATTTGTCTTAAAGTTTCTGGAGTTATGAAGCCAAAACGTGAAACTAGAAGCGACAGCAGGGTTCCACAGCACAGCGAACAGACGCAGACGGACAAACACAGCCTCTTTAGACACACAGCCATGTTTGGTCAGCTGATCTTCTGCAGAGAGAAGCTTTAAAGCGCAGGCCACTCACCTTTAAAGACGGATCTACGACCATCTGCCCCCTAGCTCCCTCTCCACACAGGGCTAAGACATGAGGCATACGTCATGCTACTGTACTTACGTGTGCTTGGACAAACATGTGATGCCACTTCAGACAGCAACAGGAAACACAATGACAACAAACACACAGTATGAATCGTATCTGACCCAGTTGTTTATGTTTAGTCATCATCTGTACCTTTAACCGCTAAACGTTCTGTTATCTGAGAGATGAGACAGCAGGACATGAGACAGCAGGACATGAGACAGCAGGACACTCCAGTGAGAAAATTTCTACTGGCAAATGGAATCCAATTAGTCACAGCATCGTTTGGTAAACCAGTAGATTGAATTTGACCTTTTTATGGCTGACTTGCTGACTTCTTGAGGAAACACTGACAATTGTCTCCATGTATACAGTCTCCTGCTTTCTTAACATAATACTGGACACACTCTCCATCTTTTATGTCCATTGATTTATGTGTCAGAGTTCATCTTTGCTCCTCTATAGGTACACGGGACGAAATCTAAAAAAACGGCGCCTCAAGTGGATTACAGATTATATCTATGTACTGATTTAAGCACTAATATATCAAGATTACCTCACAAGAATATTTTATCTGGCTCTACAATTAAGATATAATTTATGATGTATGAGAATAATATTTGGATTTCAGCGTTAAGAGTGTTGCAGGTCAAACAAAACCCTCGCAAATGTGTCTGACTCTTCAACAGCAGAATTTGCTCATTAATTCTGCTGCTGAGAAGTGAGAAGAGACTGAATGACAAACGTTTATGAGCGGAGTTCATTAAGTTGCACATTGCACCTTTTTTACGAGTCTGAGGTTGCTGTTAATGAACCAACAAACTGCAGCGCTTCCGAGACGCCGGTGTCCCGACGTGACTTCCGCGGCCGTTATCAACCTCATCATTATTTTCAGCAGCAGCTCCACTTCTGCACCGATGCCACAAGTTGTCAATACATCTTGATGAAAGTATTGGACCTTAAGAAATTTAAAACATTCATCTTCTTTCATTCTCATTCACTTCCGTTGAACTAATCAGAAATCGTCTCTCATCATCATCATCATCATCATCATCACTCTGCTGACTGCTAACCTCTGATGTTGTTGTGCTTTCATCTTTAGTCTGGTTGTTAGGGATGTTAGGATGTGTAACTGCCTTTGATAGCTGAGATCTCGTTTGTTGGTTATATCAAAGATGACATTTACTCTTGAGCAAGTACTTCACAGCGAGGCTTACAAAATACAATGCACACAAGGACAAGTGGAGGGTTGAGATCTGTGCAGAGAACTAGCCTGATAAGTGTTTTAGCGCAAGAGATCAGCGTTTCCTTTTTACTCTCTTATTGTTAAGCCATGTCACAGAACTCATGTCCCTTGACGGGCAAATGACACTCAATGAAAGATCACAGACCAAAAGACCAAAGGAAGAGAAGATTTCCTTTTTAACTCAATATAGAACATGCAGGATAATAACTTCATGTATTTCTGATGATGGCTAAAGGTGCAGCAGGTAACAGAAAATGTTCCTGACGTCTTAAAGGCACAGCTGCTCCGTTTTTCTGCGTCAACCTTGTTTCATGCGCACGTTTTCTGGAAGTAGATTGAAATGGACACTAGCAATAAAAATGCAAATGCTGACACGACGATTTCAGAGCGTTTTGTGTCACTTTGTTATCCTTCAGCTATTAAAATGTTTATTTATTTGTTGCATCCCACAGAATAACTGGGATTAAAGTCCCCCCAGTGGTGTCTTGTCATCTTGCATTGAGATCATCTTTAGGTCCACACCAAAACATCCCCTCCTTTGGTAGTCAGGGTGGAGCTGTGCCGCTTCGTCTGCCCCCCTTCCCCAACCTCACCCTGAGAGAACACGCTCTGTCACACACAATACACTTCTCTCTGACACGGGAACAATTCCCCTCTCAGTTTGGCCACAACACAATGTGATTTCACCGTTTCCATTTTCCTCCTTCACATTCCTGCCTTTATTTCTGTATTTATCATAGATGGATCTAATTGCAAAAAGTGAAAATGTCTGACTTTCATGACTTCCCGTCACCTTGCCAACCTGAAATCTTCTGCTTCAGTTTTGCAGGGAGGTTGAGACGTTAACGCTACCCTAGATAGACTGATTATCAGCTCATTTCCTTCAGTGGCAATTACACAGCGAGGAGTCGATTTAAATCCTTCTCCCATACATCCTTTGTGCGAAAAAGTTATTATCTTGTGTGAACAAGTTATTATCTGTAGTGTCTGCATGTGTGCCAACGTGTTCCAAGAATACGATACATTGTTTACACAAGGTAATAGCTTCTTGCCAAAAGATAATAACTTATCTGTACGGATAATAACTTGAAAATGCACGATACAGATCCCCTGAAATGCAACCGTGTCTCTGAAGACTTTACTTTACCCGCAACTAATTCAAAAAAGCAATTTTGGTTCAGTTGCAATATACTTCTCGTGCCAAAAATGTGCTGTGTTTCCCTCGTAGCGGAGGAAGAGTTTGGGCTTTGATATCTGAGATCAGCGTTCATCTTTCTTATTTAACCACAACCATATTACCAAGTGGTTTAAGTTGGCAAACCTGAGTCACAATGAGTCAGAATGAACCCAAGCTTAATTTAATGATGTAAAGGAAAACAAAACGGATGAAGAGTTGCATGTTCTGGCCTTCTTTGATAATGTACAGCCACACTATAAATGTGAAATTAATGCAATGCTTGGATCAGGGCTAGATTAAACCTAATGAAAGTCTATTATAGGAAACACACGCCTGAACTATTTTTATGAAGATTGGTCGCTTCGTTTATTAGACACCAGCAAAACAAATGGCCACATCCAAACACTGACAAAACAATTCTGTGTCCACATATGGAACCTGATTCAGATCTTCCTCAGAATCTAATATATTCTATATGTTACCATATATCCCTGAAAATCATGAAACTGTGTCAGATCTGCGGCGTAGCTCTGTAAGATGTAGAGTAGACGTAGCGTCACATCATCCTGATGCAGCCGATCTCACAGTGATTATGTGTCTCCCTAGACGTGTCTGATCGCCTATCAGGTCAGACAGATATCAAACGGTCGGCCACTGTTCACAGCTTGTCAGTCACAATGGCGAGGCAGGTCGAGCTGTCAGTCAAAAGGCGCCGTCCTGCAGAGGAGCGTAATTGAATTAGCTCCAGTCACTCTGAAGGTTAATTGGTGGAGAAAGCTCAACTGAGAACGCTCAGGAAACAAAGATAAGGAGAGCTGTCTTATCTCAGGCCCTGTCAGCGCACGTGAACTTTATCATCGTACCAGCTGTGAATCAGACGCATTAACACAAATATAAACATTGGACAGCTGACACCAAATAACCTTGTGAAGTCGCCGCATTAAGCGAGTCACTCTAGAACGCTCTGGCACGCTGGAGGCGACTCCACGGCTCCTGCTTTTAGCCCAACATGTCATGAGTCAGCAGCCAGCGCCCGGGCGAGCAGATGTGAGGCTTACAGGCCAAAATAACACGTCCAGCTGATGGTCAGTTGATGGGCTGGAAAATTGCCTTTAAACCTCCAGGTGTTATTCCCACTTGTATCTTACTCTCAACCTCACTGAATTTAATTTGGCTCGACTTGGCCGCTGTCTCTTTGATGAATGCAGACGATAGCCCGGTCGCTTCCTGTCCCGTTCCTTATGTATTCTGGGGAGTGCGACCGATTACCGCCGCCATCGCACATCCTTTTCCTTTATAGTGCCAAACGGCAAAGTAATATTGTGAAGAGCAATCTCGATGGCTGGACCGCTGTCGCCGTACGTCGGGTTGATAGACGCATCTCTTTCTGTCAGCGCTGGGTGAAATGGCGCCGCCGTGTGCGGCCCGTCATTTTCATAAGAGGTGTCATTCGAACTATCGCTTTTAGTTTGTGATGAGATTTCTTTGGCACTTTCTCAGCTTCAATCGTGAGAGGCCATGAGACAGACAGATGAAGATCACGGAGACGCTAAGGAACAATAGAAGGAGGTATTGGGAATTTACAAGTGATGGCGGGGCAGCAAGTTGTTTAAAGTTTTACAAAGTTTGACGCCCGCCTGGAATACTAAGTAGTGAGCGGTGAAATCTGGGTCTTTAAGTGGACCGCAGGCTGCTTCACATTCTAGATGCCTGTGCAGAGTTCCGCTAGCCCAACCTTTGCCCTGAAGGTCTTAATTATCCAGAAACAGATCTTTTATTTGACATTTAGCAGCAGTATATCATTGGCATTAATTAAACTTAACTCAGATTCTATTAATATGTATCGAACTGCTATTTTCCAAGCTAATTATTGAGACGCAGCGCTAACAGGAAGCTGTAACGTTCCATTTGTCCTTCAATCATCTGGGCTGAAGTTTCAACCTGGAGACTTTAATACAGAATAATTTAAGGAGACATGTGATACTTTAAGGACTCACAGGATCTTTACATCTGTAACATATTCACCCTACATGTAACATTCAGCCGTCTACGAGCCCGGTGGAGACCTGTTTTCACTCTGTGTGCGCAAGAGGGCTGCAGCAAAGGCGAGTAGAAGATCTGTGTTCAATAATGAAAGTAAATCAAAGGTTTGGATCAACGTCTTAAATGAGGTGCAAGTGCACCGGGTACCAAAGTAAAGCTGCATATTTAGAAGATGAATATCTCCGGGACGACGGAACAAGAACACCTTCTCACTGCTTTTATCACATTGAGCTAAACATTATACTAAATTCTTCTCCTTCCTCTAAAGTATATGGGGGAGGATGTGCAGTCGTTGTTTGGGAATAAAAAGCACTAAATGAATTCGATGCATCAAGGCGGCTCCCGCACTCCTCTCTTATAAAAGGAAATTAGATTTGATTAAAGGAATAAAATTAAGACAAGCCTCATTCCACTGAAAAAAGGCGAGGCAAGGCCAACAAGTATATCACTGGAGCCGCCAAAAACAAGTGCTCGACTCTTACCGAACAGTATTCGCCGGAGACGCCGCCATCAATTCTTTTGCAGGCAATATTACCGGAGTAATTAATGTATGAGTTTAATATGGTCTGGAATAACCTCAGCATGCGCGCCCTTGCTCTCCTTCTCTCTCCAAAGCAATTGGGTACCTGGACGTGCGCAATGTTTTCCTTCCCCGCGAGGAGCAGTTCCATTTCAACTCAATTGATTCGCCACTTCTGATCTCCCGTCTTTACCGCTTCCATTCTTCCGCGCAAGAAGCACATGAATTTTCAATGACTTGGAATAAAAGGGCGGTCATTGGTATGGATGAGGAGGGTCTGTGGAGATAGGAGGCACACATGCCGCCACAAAGCAGCTGATAGAAAAGCACAAGAGGAACAAGACAAAAAGAGGAAAATAAGCCTCGCCTGCACCTGAACTGTAAAACTGATCCTCTGATACTTGTAGACACTCGGAAGGGGGAACGTCGGTTTAGTATGCGGGGCCGGATGTTTGGGCCGACGCTGATAAACAAAAGGGAAGTGGAAGAGGTAGAGCGAGAGAACGATGGCCACAGAGGGCGCAGAGCGAGGTGAAGCCTGATCGCGCCGGTTTGCATGCAGCATGTGTGTGTGGAGAGAGAGAGAGAGACAGAGACAGAGATGGGGGGGGGGGGGTGTGTGTGTGTGTCACATCCACACACACACACACAGCCCCTCTCACGGGGAGGCCAGGTCAGGGTTTGACCTCTCTCTGTAATTTCAGCCTCCATGTCAGTCAGCAGGTTGAGTTGTATTAGATACTGACGCATCTCTACATTTGGTAGCTTTTATTTTACTGTTTGTAAGCTTTTTTGAAAGGAAAACAAATGGTAGTTTAGTCTTCTAGTTCTAGTCTTCTTCTTTGACATAGTTTGACTGTGCATTCTGCCACCTACTGGGCAGGAGCTGCAACTCTTATTACGCCACTAAAAGTCAACCAAAACGTAAACAACATACAAAAAGAAATCAATCAAAGGACGTCCACATGTTCTTACACATAAATCATTATTACATGATCAATATTATTTTGACAATGATCCAAACAATTACCCAGAAATCTGCCAAATCATGACAAAATGAAAATGTATGAAAATGGTTTTACATCTATGTTCCTGTTTTATATTCACTTTCTGTTTATAATGAAAGAATAAGAGCAATAAAACAAAAAAAGGGGGATCAAATGCATCAGAGCTGTTGTGCAATAGAGTTATATAAATCGATATCTCTACAATAGTTTCATGACGTGGTTCGTGTCTTTCTTCCTCATCGCCCCGGGCATGAAGCACACAGTGGCCAATGCGAGTGAAACGTACAAGGTTGCGTTTGAATCAGTCTTCACAAGCTGGTTTCAATAGGTTATCCACAGAAGAGGGAAAGGAAGAGGAGAAGCCTTCATTACCCAGCGCATAAAGCCTAAATTGAAAAGAGGCTGTGGAATGGCTGCCTGCGTCTGATAGGGGAGTAGACTCGGCTCTGATGCCTTGGGTGTTCTGGCCTGCTGCACTCACGGCTACCACTGGACTATACAGATTGCAGCCATTATGGAAAGTGGGTCTGGGATGGCGAATAGACCCGAGCGCTCGGCGGGCAACACACACCACTGGCTGTTTCCCCTTTTAAGACTTGAATAACGGTGCAATTTGCATGAAACAAATCTATGGGAAAAATGAATTTTTATCGAGCCGACTGCTTTGTTTTTCCCTCAACAACACTGCAGGCTGTGTTTTGAGATCCAGCCAGCACAAGAGCAACGACACAGCGTTTGAATGTGAAATCACACAGAAGCTGGTTTCAATCAGTGCAAGCATGTTTATGTGTTTATGTTTACCGAGTGAATGCGGCCTCGCTGTAATTTATGCGCGGGTACTCCGTGGTGAGTTGGTGAATCAGTGGAGTGAGTCAGTGTGAACAAACACAACACCCTGGATGCATTCTAATCTAAAGAGGACCAGGCTTCTCTGGGTTTAGCTTAAACTCTCATTTAGCGGCTCAAGCACCCCGCCTCAGTGCCGAGCGGCGAGCGGGCGGAGGTCGGGTCAGACCAGTTCAGTCAATGCCACGCGGTATTTGCGGTAAAGGTCAGCGACTGGCGAATAATAACAAGACATTTTTCTTCAAGAGATCTTTCGCCTTCCCAGATGCTCTGTGGCTGCTCTGTATTTTTCATATTCATTTCATGCAACATTTGATTTGGAACCACTTTCCTCCCAGGGGCTTTATTTTCCCTCCCTCGACCGCTCTTTTGTCATCAGGAAGGTGGTTTTGTAATGGTAGCCTTTGGCAGTCTATTGCGACCGTATAGCATCTACTCCTTCCCTTCTTATCTGTGCTTTAATAAATGACCAGTACAGTGTTAATGTGATTTGACCAGCACAGTGCATCAGCTCACCACATATGTGTGCTTCAAAACTCTTCTCCATCAGCATCTTTATGGGACTTCACCGTTTCAGCTTGGTTGGATAACTACATTTAATAGTCTCTAGGCCTGAAGAATAACAGGCAGTTGTGGCGAAAGCGACTTCTAAATAGAGCTTCCTAAAAACATGACCATGTCCCGCTGACATGCTGTGTTCTGACAGGTTCTGCCCCCACGTGTGTGGAAGTTTGGCAGATATCCTCAGTGAAATGTTTACAGTGACAGTCCAAGCACAAATAGCAGCTCAGGGAAAGAAATGGTCAAGTTTTACATTTTGCACTGTGGACTGAACAGTTAAAAGGAATGATGGAATATGAAGTGAAGACATACCATAAACTGATAAACAAAATTTTGATCCTCACAAATTCTTGTCTTGCTAGCTATGCTGTTATTACATGTTGCAGCTGTGTGTGTTTCTTTGTATTAAGGCCTTGTTTGTCATGTCATGCAATCCTAAATCAATCATGACCACTGTGTGATTTATGATCGTTAAGGAAAACAGCAATATTTGCCTTACATGAAAAGGTCATGTAACCGCAGATGCAACCTGCATTGTCCGGTTTCAACGGCCATAAACCCTCACTTATTCTACTACAACACTACAATTGTTTGTTGTTTGTAAAGTGGTGTGTCCTCGAATTTTCTCCAATGTAACATTTTTCAAATTAGTAAAGTTAGATAGCTTTGAAGGGCCTGAAGTCAAGTCAAGTCATGTCAAGTCAAGTGTATTTATTTATCAAAGGGCTTTACAGACCCACAACATCAGGAGAATTCCTGAACCAGCCCAAAGCTCTCAGGGAAGACGAGGAAAAACTGAAGTGCCTGAAGGAAAGATGAAGAGATCATCTTGTTTGCACGCTACAGTTCAAATTATGCTTTGATACAAATTATACAAATATGTAGTGTACATAAACTCAATTGATCAGTCAGCGGTCACAACTTCTTTCTGCTGTTTGTGTCTGTGTACCGTTTGTTTCAGCATCTCTACGCTGTCGTTAAACCAGTGCATAATTAATGAGTAAATAATCTTGTTCTCTTGATCAAACTTGAGGCGTGGCAAACTCATTTCACAGAGTTAATTTCATTTGCTACAGATATTCTGCACTAGATGATAGTTTTACATTTACTCTGACTGCCTGACTAGAGGAGGGGAGATTGCGCCATCTTGATGTTTCTGAGCCGACGCCTCGACGCAGTGCGAGCTGACATAGAGGGAGGATGTCTGACACACCCGGTTATGAAACAAGCTTTTAATAAGGCGCAGCACCTTATTAAAAGCTTGTTTCATAACCGAGAGCTCCAGACCTCGTCTCTCCTACACCTCTGATGTAGTCGAGGAGATACTGTGCAGTTCTAATAAGACCCTTTGAAGAAGCCGAGTGTCTGCATCAGCTTCTTTTTTTTTTATCTATCTTGCAGCCTGAATGTCAGATGCAGGCTCTACATCTTAGTAAATGCATATAGAATAGTTCACCATATTAAAATTGTTAAATAATTCAACACAGAGTTTAATTTAAGCTTCCGCTTGATACAATGTTGACTTAAATGCTGCAATAAGTGATTTGATGATGTACCGTAGTAAGTAATGGTAATGCTGAAGTGCCAATATATCTATTAAATTAGGTTAATTTGGCTTACTAATATCTTCAACCATAGATCAAAGCCACTATACACACTCCTGTTTCATGCAGGATGATGCAGTTATCACATGTTGGACATAATTCCCTTCTTTTTCCTCTCGCAGTATAAAGTACAGTCCTTTTCTAAAGTAATAAAGATTTCACATTATGTATTAAGGTTTGTGTTGTATAATTGATTCAATGCAACTTCTTAACGCTGGTCTGCCTCACTTGTGTATGTGTGTGTGTGTGTCAGGTTAATGGTGTGAAAACAGGGACCTTGCTTTCCCCAACCTGTCAGGTGGTAATTGGCCAATAGTTTCCTTTAATAGCAACCTGCCACAGGGACTGCAAACACCTCTTAAATTGTGTACAAAATAATTGGAAGGACATGAAAAAGGAGAGCAAGGAGTGCACGTGAATCATTTTGGGATGGGACACAAATCTTAAACGAGTCCTTGCGTTTACTGTCAGGGTCTTTTTTGCAGGGACTGAAGGGCTGAACTGATACAGCTAGACACTGACAGAAACAGTTAAAGCACCAACGTATAAATATTCTCCTTATGTATGTTTCTTATCCGTGACATCAGTAATGTTAACAATGTGTTCTTGTCTCTGTATTGCAGGTAATTCCTCCGTGCATATGACAGCCATCCAGAGAGGGGGACGGTGGCAAGAACAATAAAGATGAGAGCATTGAATGATGGTAGCGTCTAAGGGGAGAAGCACAAGTCAACCAGAGGCGGCGAAATCTCTGCTCGCAATCATTGCAATGATCGATGCAGGCGAAGCTCAGTAAATGAAAAAGTGCAAAGGCAAATATTCAGCTTTTTCATGTTTGGTAGATGGGGACAATACCATCCATCAATGAAGAGGAGACTAATACATGGATTGTTTCTGGCACTAAGTACAGTTGAACATCCAGCTTTGCCTGCAGCATCACTTCAACTGTCCTGAAAACACAGCTGTGTTCCCCTCTTCTCAATTTTGGCCCTACACATGACTCTAAGAGAAGCACCAATGGCCTGTAGCTTAGGCATGGTGACGAGTGCCTTGTTTTGGTCTGTAGCCATTGTATATTTGTCTCACGTCGGTAGAGTCAATGGAGACTGCTGGCTAATTGAGGGTGAAAAGGGCTTTGTATGGCTTGCGATTTGTAGCCAAAATCAACCACCTTACGAGGCCATCCCACAGCATATAAACAGCACCATTGTGGACCTTCGTCTGAACGAAAACAAAATCAAAAGTATTCATTATTCTGCCCTTAGTCGCTTTGCCAACCTGACCTACCTGAACATGACTAAGAATGACATCTCCTACATAGAGGACGGGGCCTTTTCTGCTCAGTTTAACTTGCAAGTCCTTCAACTGGGCTTCAACAAGTTGCGGAACCTGACAGAGGGGATCCTCAGGGGTTTGGGCAAACTGCAGTACCTCTACCTCCAGGCAAACCTGATTGAGACTGTGACACCCAATGCCTTTTGGGAATGCCCCAACATTGAGAACATTGACCTCTCCATGAACCGAATCCAGCAGTTAGATGGGTCCACGTTTACAAGCTTGACTAAACTTACCACCTGCGAGCTGTACACCAATCCTTTCAACTGCTCCTGTGAGCTGCTTGGTTTTGTTAAATGGCTCTCAGTTTTCCCTAACAGAACAAATGAGCGGATGGTCTGCGACTCTCCACCTGGCGTCTCTGGTTTCAGTCTACTGAGCCAAAATCCAAACAATCCGACATATCGAAATGCGCTTCACATGCTCTCCACTGTGTGCACTGATGACTATGTGACACCGTTCATTCCCATGCCCACTGAGCCTATAACCCCCCCACCAGACTCCACCATTTGTGGGATAGAAGATTGCCCCTCAGGGACAGAACCAGATGATATCACCATCAGTACAACTTACAATGATGTGGAAGTAAACCCTCTGATGAAAGTGAAGCAGTTATCAAACACAGGTGCCACCATCACGGTTCAGATCCCTCATCCCTACAAGAAGATGTACATCCTGGTTCTGTACAACAACAGCTTTTTCACCGATATCCAAAACCTGAAAGATATAAAGGAGGATATCGAACTGAAAAACCTTAAACCCCACACCAACTACACCTACTGCGTTGCTTCAATACGCAACTCTCTTAGACACAACCACACTTGTCTGACTGTCACTATAGGCCCTTGGAATGGAAAGGACAGAGAGGTTAACAACGCAACTGCTACTCACTACATCATGACAGTTTTAGGCTGCCTCTTTAGTATGGTAATTTTTCTGGGAGTTGTCTACTATTGCTTACGAAAAAAGCGACAGCAAGACGAAAAGCACAAAAAATCTGGTAACCTGAAGAAAAATATAATTGAACTCAAGTATGGACAAGAGCTGGAGGGAGGGACTATTTCTCGAATGTCACAGAAACAGTTGCTGTCTGGAGAGAGCATGGCTCGCATGCCATACTTACCATCAGGGAGTGAGATCGAGCAGTACAAATTTCAGGAGATTAGTGACACTCCTAAAATGGTTAAAGGAAATTACATGGACGTGCGAAATGTGGATCACCACGAACGCAGAGAATGCGACATGTCTATGGCTGGGAATAGCCAAGGATCAGTGGCAGAGATTTCCACCATTGCAAAAGAGGTCGATAAAGTCAATCAGATCATCAACAACTGTATAGATGCTCTGAAGTCAGAATCCACCTCTTTTCAAGGTGTGAAATCTGGAGCAGTGTCCACTGCAGAGCCCCAGCTTGTGCTATTATCAGAGCATCCGCAGAACAAATCAGGCCTTCTGTCCCCAGGGTATAACGACAGCTACCACCATTCTTTGCAGAGGCATCGGACCTCTGATGCTTCACCGAAGAGGCCCAGCACTGCCACGGGCGGGCCAATGAGAAGCCCCAGGCCTTATCGATCTGAATCCAAATATATAGAGAAAACCTCCCCTACTGGAGAGACCATCCTCACTGTAACGCCTGCCGCTGCCATCTTGAGGGCCGAGGCAGAGAAGATTCGCCAGTACAGCGACCACCGACACTCGTACCCCGACGCTCAGATAGAGGAGCTTGAGGGACCTGACAGCCACAAGTCCTCCATGTTGGAGCCTCTTACTCACACTCGCTCCAGAGACTTAGGATATTCTCAGCTGTCATCTCAGTATCACAATCTGAGTTACTCCTCGAGTCCCGAGTACTACTGCAAACCCTCACACAGCATCTGGGAGCGATTCAAACTCCACCGGAAACGGCACAAAGACGAGGAGTACATGGCTGCCGGCCACGCACTGCGTAAGAAAGTCCAGTTTGCAAAGGATGAGGACCTGCATGATATTTTAGACTACTGGAAAGGTGTATCATCTCAACAAAAATCTTAACCTCTTTAAGTGTTTTTAATGGACAAAAATTGCAGAAATGACACACCAACCTCATTTGGCAATTAAAACACTGGAAACTACCATATTATAATCAACTACTCATCGACATGAATCACTTTCTCTTTTGACTGTGAGGAAAATGGGGGTAAAGATCGTTAAAAATCAGAAATTTGTCATATTATGTAAACATTCATCAGAGAAACTTTTATCAATTAAGGACAAAATATATTGCTAATTAAAAATATATATGTTACAATGGATTATAGGTTTTTGGGTATCGCATGGCCAAGTCCTGTGACAGTGGATTTGCTGTTGTGTACTTTGAGACTACTATATGAAAATGTGTCTACTGAAACCTCAAAAATTTTATTTTTGAAGAACTATCTGAACTGTGTATTCAAAATGAACTATTATTTTCCTTCCCTGCATATATTTAAGTCGACAAAACTATGTACAGATATGGTTTTCTATATTCGCAATGTTTGCTGTATAAGTGGAAAAGTATTTGTGAATGGATCCGGTTTAATGAATAGAAAGCTGCTCGGTCGAACATCAAGTCCCACTTTTAACTTGTCAGATCTTTTTTGAACTCAACTTTCACCCCACACGCTTACAGATTGGATTGAGTTTCAAGGACCCAGTATACTTCATACTTTTAGCAGTATTGTTGAAGAATGGAAGAAACTTTTCCGTCCTGCTCCAATTTCTGGGGTTAAAGGTATCATCTCCTTCTCCATTTAACACTAAATATAAACTACAGCCACTGCCAGATCCTCTCTCCATCGACTCTAAACCTCTTTCACCACCATCTCCGGGAATGGACAACTTGTGCCCCTTGTGGCATGGAGTTGCATAGAAGAACTCAGTTTCTGAAAGGATATACAGTATTGCAGCGCTCTAGCTTCACCAGCCTGTAGTTTCGTATGGCTTTTGAAGTATACTGGGGCCTTTAGAGTCTCTGTAACCATCTTTCACAATATTCAGTTGATTAATCTAATGTCACGCAGGCCAGACATATGCCCCAGTAGGACATATGCCCTGCTGCTCAAAGTCATCAGTCTCCTGAACCATCATTTGTATCTTTAGTACCAAAGTAGAAAACGCTGAAATGTTTACAGTACAAAGTGGAGTTTCTTTAACTTGTCACTCCTCCAAAAGTCACAATCTGGGGATAAGATAGTAAATGCAGACAGGATGTTGTACTGAAAGCCCACTGTTAATGAATCACTAACATTTCAAAGGGAGTGAAGGGGTTCTGCCTCACCTGTGGTGTAGCTACATGGCTGTTGTCCCCTGCAGGGGAACCCGATGGATGAATGTAACAGAAACATATTCTGATCTGTCTATGGCAGCTTTTATGTATATTTTCAAAGAAATATTTATTTAATGCTGTTAATGACTGTTTTTCATTTGCTTCAGTATTTTTCCCAGTGTATTATATTGCATAATGTCAGATCTGATAAATTCAGGAGAGTAGTTTGATATTGGGATGGGCCTTGTTGCTTGCTGAGAGGTTTTGTTTCATTTTTAACTGCTAGGCTCTTATATCTTTTTGTATATTATGAAAGCTACGTACCAGATGAATATCAACATACTAGAGTAAAATTTGAGAATGTGAAACTGAATCCTCTGACTTACTGGCTGTGAATTTGTATATCATAAAATTTTTGAGTAAATATTAGACTTAATGTTTTTTTGGAGAGTGCTCCCATAGCTCATTCACACCAGGCTCATGATGCTGAATGAACGTGCAGTCACAACGACTCCATTACCCAGTGAACAATCCTGATAATGAAACTTTTCTTGTGCATGCAAGATGTGGATCACATTTAGAGTAGAGGAATTAAATGTTATGTTAAGTGTTAAATCCTAAATTTTTAGATCTTTAATCCTGTTTAAGGAAAACAAGAAACAAACAGGCAACAGCTAGAAACATTTTGATTAATTATTAATTGACCATTTTGAGGTACAACAGCTACAAGAATCTGTAATGGCAATGTTTTGAGTTTCCGGCAATCGTTTTTTTTCTTTTTACACACATTTCTCCTCCATTTAGTCATATGGTCTATTTTGCACATTAAATGAGATGATTGGATTTATTACATGGAGACTTTCAGGGGAATTGAAAATATGATACTTCCCTATCTCTGAATTACACGATTAATCCTGAAAAGATAAAAGCATGGCAGACATATGTGTGGAGCTGAGTGTGTAATCTGATAGGAAGGCGAGCCTGAGGGAATTCATTTATCTGGAGACTTGGTTTTTTTTCTTCTTCATCAGTTCATTTTTCTATTAAACATAGAGAGAAGTATATCCACAGGCCGTTTTAGCCCATTTGATTTCTACTTAATAATAATGCTGCATACATTTCTCATACATCTGCCACCGTACATAGGAGTGATGCATTCAGTATGAACCGTGGCATGAGCCTGATATGAATGTGTTATGTAGGCATGTTGAAAAGTGTTATTTAGGTTGTCTGACTTAATATTTCAACCGCCTTAAAATTTTTGGATATATGTACAAGTGTAAATTTCCTTCATTTTATTTCCACTGTTGATACTGTTGACAAGTCTCCATTTGTTGTTATTTTTTTATAAACGCGTTTCAGTATATTCTGAGAGCTGTCAGGTTTGTTTGGGTTATTTTAGTTCATTTAGCGATTTAGCAACATGTTTTTTATACTGCATATTGTAGCACTTATGTGTCTAAAAGTTTAAAGTGTTGAGAAAATCTTTGGAAAGATCAACAATTGTTGTTTAAGTGCATCAAAACAAACAAGAGCACAAAAATATGTGTGGTTTTTGTTTTTTTTAATATGATTTCATTTCTTAATACTATGTTATCTGCTTTCAGACAAAGTACTGTGAAATAAAGTTAAGGGTGCACATATACACTCAGCATCTTTATTATGACCTTTCTCAGATAATCGAATATATCCTATCACACATATCAGCACACAAGGACGGATGGATTTGAACCCATGAGGCAGCTGTGCTTTAGGCAGAGAACCTGTATTTTGATACTAAAAAGCTTTTCTATTGTTCTACCATTCTTCTCCAATAACGTGTCCTCCAAAATGTAATCTGATCATTTACAGCTGAGGTGATGGGATGGACACATGGGGATGGAACACAGCCCACAAACATTCTCACTTTCTCTACATCGAAAGTGACGTGAGGTAACACGACATCTGCTGGTCTCACTGGATGACCAAAGTCAGGCTATTTTCTGCAATTGAACCAAGACATTGCGGCCCCAAGCAAACAAACAGCCATGTGGACACTGGGGGAAGCTACAATGAGCTTTGAGAGACAGCGAAGAAGCCCACAAGTCACAGGGTAGGGACGCTGAACCCGGCAAGGACATCCATAATCTGACAAGACAAATCGACAAATGTGCCATCAGCAGCCAGCACCATGGATCGGCAGGAAGAGGAGCGAGAGTCCTGCTGCCAAGAAGCTGCCTCAGCGTGCACAGAGAGCAGCCAGGGGAGCACACAGAGCAGCCAGGAGAGCACACAGAGCAGCCAGAGGCCTCCTGTCCTGCAACGCTTTGGCGTCCACGCTGGTGCTCTTATCCCTCAGAGCTTCACCGCGCTCACTTTAGTGGCAGAAAGTAGCCTGATTTTGGTTCCCAATTCTCAATTTTGTGGCATGAAATTATTCAGGCTGTAATCACAGAGGAGCATCCTGTAGTAGAGTCGGTATGAGTCAGGTGAGGCTACACACCTACTGACGGTGCACCCAAACTCAAACAGTAAAATAGACAGCGCCTGAACTGGAAAGCAGACTGAGGACTTGATGGTTTAGATCCCTTTTGTATTTCTCTGGCGCATTTAGTTCAGCCTTTGTTGTTCTTGCAGACAATATGCGAAAAACATGGGAGACATTTAGAGATATGCAGCTCATTTACAAGAGACATTTAAACAACCGTCACATAGGCTCGACGTGCTTCTACATCTTTCTACGGGAAACATTTCACAGCCATTACACAAGGAGAGATGCTCCGGAAAAAAATGTCATGCTGCGTTTTAAGTAACGACCTGCGGCCCCATTAGGTGCATATGATTTCAGCTATAACAGAAGCTGAATGGCAGAAATTTCAAAGCTTTTTATGTGTTCTCATCTCCAGCTTCCTTTGAAGGCAAAACTCCCCGACCTTTCTTCCGGGGTTGTTGAAAGACGTACTGGCCTTAGTGCAGGTGTGTCGATGTCTGCTTCATGAGGCATAATGACTCATGTTGGTGCGGAGATATCTGGTCATTTATGATTGAATGCACCTGGAGTTGTTTACTTTGCTTCAAAGACGAAGTGTTTACATGCCTACCGTGTACTTGTTTGGCTCAGATTCTCAGTCCTCAATGAACCATACAAGTGATCTGACATGTGGTAATTACCCAAATACCGTTGGTAATAACATGCTAAACGGGGGAAGGTAAACACATTTCATCCTGCACTGCACACTGGGAAGTCCTCAGTATTGCTTTGCTAAAAAATACAATGAAGCCCCACAACAAAGTAATAACCTCATTGCTTTACTTTGCTTGACTTACTTCAGCCATCGATAACTTATTTACACTGGTGCTTGTGCCGAGTATCTGCTCGCCTTGCTGTTGTGTTGCTTGCCTGAAGGGAAATGAGAGGGGGTGGGGGGGTTGAAAGGCGCCTGCTTTGATTTGTTGTTGTTGTTCACATCATTGAACAACAGAGGTTAACATTAGGGCTGAAATTACACACAAGACTCCCAATAATGACGCTTTCTGGCAGAAATGCATCGTTGGACTGGAATCTATAAGTGGATAGTTATGTCTGCACGGTCTGTGATTGCACGGGTGGATAATTGGTGGAAATGTTTGACACGATGACTGCCGTGGAATATTCCCGCAGCCTCCATCCATCCATCCACCCATGTCCCACCTTTCGTCCTCTGCTCTCCGAGTCATTGAGGCAACATTCAAAGCAGACTAGCCCAGAAGTATCTGCCCATTCACAGGCCAAGTGGGAAACATCATCCGTCTCGATAAAGCAAAATCAGATCATTTCAAATAATAACCCCAACGTCCCTGCATGCGAGTGTGTCTCACATATCGCAGAGCTCAGATCTGCTGTGTTAAAAGCGAATGTGCAGTGTCACAGTTACCTGCTTTGAGTACCAATAACAGATCATTAAAGACCCTGGAGAGCGCTGAGTCAGCACTTTGCCAAGCTCAAAGTCTCAGATGTGTCACAAATGATGTGGTGGGGGAACAATCCTTTGGAGGAGGTGTTTTGGAGTCTGGAAACGGGGACAAAAGGTATTAAGAGAGACAGAATACAGGGACCCACAGTATCCAAAACCTTTATGAGCAGTGGGGAACACATGATGTCTAGGGAGTACGGTGTGGAATGAAAACAAACTGGGTCATAAGTCATAAGGGCTCAGCTATTTTCAGCATTTCCTCATAGGTTTTATTAGAAACCTCAGGGCTGGAGGTTTTAGATGGACTAATAGTTGAGTTGATGCAGCCTCAGTGTCGCTTTGTTCACGTGAGCGTGTTCCAATTTACACGTAATCTGCAATGCAAGAGGTTGATTACTTAGACTGGATGTGATTAGAGAGATGGTTCGCAACAAAATTAACGCTGCAAACCACAACATTATTAAATACTGTACACATTCAATATTGCAGTGTGGTTGGGTGCTTTGGAGAGTTCAATCCTCAATGCAATAACGCTGTCCTCACTCCACTGCCTCGGCTCAGAATGGCTCAACTCGGATGACTAAAACTTTCAAAGAGAATTATTTAGATTCCAACCTTTACTTGTAGAAACAATGCTTTGTGTGCTCCGAGCAAGGAAAGTTCCCAAATATTTGAATCAGGATTTTTCTGAGCCTAATGGAACACTTCCATGCTTTACTTGCCCTAATGTCCCACCAGATGTTCACCTGAGCCCCTTGGATTTGCTCAGGTGCTGCTCGAGGCGCCTGTTTTTTAATTTTCACTTCTGCACCATATGTCAAACTCAGACGGCACAACTTCAGAAATCCCCCGAATCACTGAACTGTTCAAATTACACAGCAGCCTCTCCTGTGCTCTTGTGTGTGAGTGAAGGGAAGAAGCACAAATTACAAGATCTATCACCTGGGAGGAGATGATGATGTCTGAAAGTGACACTCATGTAACCTCAAGCCTGAAGTGAAAACCAACAAAACCACACAGGAGAAGAACATTAAATTGCGATAAAGTGACTATAGTTTTGTCAATGTGGACTCAAACAACGAGAAGCTGCTGGCTCCAGTATTGTGCCGTGCTGTTGCTTTGTTGATGTCGTTTCTTTCTTTTGTGCTCTCATTGGACACTGATCACTGCTCGTTCTAAACACAGCAGGTTATTTGGAGCCAATAATGCACTCATGCTTGTAAATCGTCTCCAAACTGCTCAGCTTTAACAACAACAACAATCTAAGCTGAAATGCTGCAATCAGATCTTGGCATTAGAATCTGTGAAAGCTATGGGATTTAGTTATTGGAACAGATATACAAATGCTTTCTACCTTGGGAAAAAAAGTCCAACCAGTTCTTTTAAATTACAACTTTTTGAAATTCCCTTCGATATCCTTCAGTAAAATCCTTTGCATTTGGGCTCTTACACCCAACAGCATCAGCTTGGAGCCAACAAAGGCATGACACCAAGGCCTCACTTAGCCATTCAGAGATAGTGCGGCTGGATTAAGCAGCTCGATTCACAGCCTATACCGTACAGATGAGAGAGAAAGATGCCCGTTTTAAAAAAAGAAGGATCAATAAAAAGTTATCTACAGATCTACAGAGCGGTGAAATCACAGTGCATGAACCTGAAAAACAACAGTGAGAGGGATAAAACTGAGTTGGGCTGTTGTTGAGCGTGTGTGTCACAGAGTGGATTATTTTCTCCTTTCTGATTTTCCTCTTTGGAAGGAGCGACGCTGAAAAACAAAGATTGGCTCACTGTGGCAGAGGTGGCACCGGGAACACAAAGGCTCTGAAGGCACCAAGTTTTATTTCAGGACACTTTTCTAATCTCTGCTCACTGTAGGAAAGATTGCTTTTTGCACGTCGTCTCCCTCACTGACGTTCTTTCCACACAGCGTATTGATGGAGCGCTTGTATCTGGACACGGCACACATTGCATTCATCAGCTGTTAGCCGAGCATGACTAAGGCTCTGAGCCACAGATATGAGCATCGGAGAAAAATAAAGTCCCAAAAGTTCCTCAACTCTTGACAAATTGAATGCCTAATTGGATACGGGTGATCACCCATATAGAACAGGGCGCCTGAGGCAGGTTTGGGATGTACGCAGTCATAGAAAGCTGCTTTGCAAGAGTGCAGAAATGAGCCCACAGATGGACAGTGACCAGCAGGGCCTCAGTGAGCCTATAGATCTTCAGTGACTAGAGGGGAAAACACGCCATTCAAATGGAAATTGAATTAGGTATGAAATATGACTTCTAGTTTTGAAATAAAAATGATTTGCATTCAGCAGGAACATTTTCTCAGGCCTTTGTGAGCTGTGTGAGTGATGTGTTTACTGAGCCTATCTCCAAAAAACAAAGAGCATTATGAATGAATCCACCATGTTTTAACTAAAGGCTGCAGAAGCCTGTGATCTATGAGCACCTTCATGTTTGATGGGCTGAAACTCTTCAGTCTTATTAGGGGAGATTTATGCTGATGGATGATTCTGACGAGGCGCGAGGCCCCGGACCCCCGCTCATTAATACGCGGCGGCACAGCTTCGAGACGAGAGCTCTGGCAATCGAGGAACGGAGAAAGCAGAGCAATCCTTCAAATGGGCGGCGTGCACGGCGCAGGTCACGGGGACCGGCACTCGACGCCACTGGCAGGGAAAAGACGGAGAACTGCTGAGCGCTCGGCATGTTGGAGCATGCTAGACTGAATCGCTCATTACGATATGAAAGTGAGAGCGAATCAAAGAGGCTTCGCACGCTGGGACATATAAGACGTGTGCCCACTATCGGGTCACGTGACTTTGGTTCCAGGAATTTTTGCTTCTGGCGATAATGAGCTGCCATGTCTCCTCTCCACATCTTCTGGTGCTCGTGATTTTTTTTCCCTCTCCCGCCAAACAAAGACTCCTCTGATCATAGCCGAGTACAAATGACGGGAAGCAGAGTAAGTGGGGAGAAATAAAAAAAAATCAATGGTTCCTTTCTTCTGCTAGATAAAAACCTTTTAGGCTTTAATTATTTTCCCCTTGTAGCTTTATGAATTTGCTTACCACTCCATTCAGAGGTGAGGACTCTGTTCAAAACATGTACAACAGACCAGATCAATGCATCTAAGGCAGCAGGGAATGTATTCAAACGCTTATTTGTATATTTCATAGATGAACCAGAGAGAACAAAGACCTACAAGCCTGGAAAGAAGGGGGAAACACACCCGCTAAATACTGGAGGGGAACGGGGGATGACAGTGAACAGGTGAGGTCAATCAGGGAAACCAATCAGGGCGGGGCAGACGGTCACACATGCATGACACACACACACACACAATGAACATGAGACAAAAATAAAAGCATAACCTAAGCAGCAGGGTGAGCCACGACACAAACAAGCCAGGGACATAAATCAATGGGGGATTCTGGGTAAAACGGAATCTGAGCATTTGGACCTGTCAAATGGCTTCATTTGGAGAGAATCGCTTTTGAACCACTCCATGCCCGCCGACGCCGCTCAGGTACAGAAATGTTCAGTACATAATCTACATCATCATCATCATCATCATCCACAGCTGACTTCAAATTGACTCTTCAGAGCCACAGTGCTGCAGCCATCAGCCATTCAAAAACTCGTATCCATGAGTCCCAGGGAATCTGGTGATCTGGCCAACTTGTTTTTGAACACTGATCACTGTGAGAAACAGATGGAGACATAAATATATAAATGTACTTTTTTGGACTACATTTAGCCAATTAAGTGGATCAAAGTTGTTTTCCTGAGCAGGCTGCTGATGTACCATGAAGTAAAGACAGACGAGGAGGGATTGAACACTGACTGGCTAGCTGCGGCTTCTTCTTTCCTTTGCATTCATTTTGAGGAATTGTTGCTATGAAATGAAAGTTGTCTTTAAATGGAAGAGCTTCTGTGTTGATGAATGTAAATTAAATGGTTTTATTCATCTGTTACCCATTGGGTGTTGGAGTTTGTTTCAGCCCCGCAGGCTCTCTATAGAATTGTCCATTTAATAGTCTGTCACGAGGCACAGAGGGAGGCGCAGCATTGGTCTGCATGGTACTCTTCACATTAAAGCTATTGATTACTATATGGTAATATAAGGTCATTTATTTGGGGGATTTAAATGTGCTTTGTAGTTATATTGATATTCTCACTACAGCACAATAGGGGGAAATGTCTTTTGGGGAGGGAACGATTCTTTTCGTAGAGAGCCATGGTTTGGTTTGTAGTCACTCCATGCTTAGACACTTTCTTATAAAACAGCTCGCAATCCAGGAGAAATTGATTTGTGAGATACATTTAAGTGATGTGGTCATTGGATGTGACCCACACGTAGCCATTTCCTCATATTTTCAGTCTCATAATCTCTTCAATCAATCATTTTGAGGACAGAAACTTGCTATATTATGTGAAGTTATGGTGTCACTGTTGCTCTGGGAGTCACGAGAGGATCCTAACCATGATGTCACCAAGGCTCCCTTCATTCCACATGTGTCATATCCAGAGGAAACAAACATTCATGAACCTTCCATGTGCCCATACGGAATCTGATTTCCTCAGCCTCAGTTCCAAACCGGCCTCCTTATGCTCCTTCTACTCATCAGCTTTTTGCCCAGTGTATCATTTGTTTGTCTAAGTGCCTACAAGGGAGCGGCTTAAAGGACTTCTTCAACATGTCATACTATTGAAACTAGTAAATCTGAAAAAAGGGAAGAGATGGATCAACTTAATTAAATAACTTTAGACAAACTCAATTTCTTTCAGTCAGAAACACTTGGATTTATCAAGTCAACACAACATTTTCTATTTTTCCCAAATTAATTATTTACTGTACCTGAATGCGAATGCCTGCTGTTTTACAACTTAATAACATGGCTTCATTGAATGTGTTATTATACTAAATGAACCGTTAACACTTCTCACTGGTCCTCCGTCATGTGGGTGCAGCATTACATTGCTGGCAGTCGTGGCACGGTTGGAGACGAACCTTAGACAGCCTGCTATTGTTAATGTATTAATGCACTAACGTAAGTGAATAATTATTCATTTACTGGCTGAGTGGCAGCGGAGACCAATATAATTGATTGGAGCACACACCGCCGCTGGCACAGCAGTCTGGACTGTTCAACAATATCAAACTACACTGGGGTACAAGTTTAGACTATTCACACCCCAACTGACACATTCATATAAATGTTTCCAAATGAAACTGACGTGTTTGAATAATTACTAAGTTGAGGGAAAAGGTTAGTAAATTGAAAGAATCCTCAATAAGAGATTAGACCTCAAAGGAGAAAGATAAATTTGACAAAGTACAAACTGATTCAACAAACACCAATATTCACCCTGAAACCTAGGCCAGAGAAGTCCAGTCCTCTGTCCTGTCGGGGGTTGGGGTTGTGGTCACCATGTGTAATTGTCATGAATAGATTGAATACATTTTAATGGGCGGACAAGGCCAGTTCCAGTTTAAAGGCATTTCCACGTGTCTGAGCCTTTTGTGGCCAAATGAGGACGACACAAACACAGCATACTCTGCAGCGCTCCCTAATGCACAATCCATCATTCCCTGCTCACTTGCTAATGGTGCATTCAAGCGCTCCTTGTCAAAGTCCAGAATGACTGCATCATATTTACCAGGTCTTTGTGTTTAGGGGGTTATTGATCAGAGGTCGATAGGTCGCCTGCTTTAACTAGGTACTGTAAGAGCCTCTGGAGGATGGATGTTGGGTTTTCTCGTTAGCAGTTTGGATGTGTTGTGAATCACAGAGCATTACTGAAAAATACAATTATGTTGAAATATTTTCCATGTTGTGGAAGTCTCACCCGTTTTCTCCTGCTATGCTGGAGCGCTGATAAACGTTGAAATATGAGGCTTGACAACTTAAGGACTAACGCACGAATGCACCATCAGTTTTGGTCTCATTGGCCAGACTCAGTTCATGAGGAGCCTCAGATGAACCTACAGGACTTTCACAGGACTCATTGGCCAGATCTTCCCAAGGGTCCTGCCCATGAATCAGGACAGTGCCTATTTATGCTGTCCAATGTGAGTCTTTAAAAGGCCCCAGTATCTCTCCCACAGGGAAGAAAAAATATCATCCAAGGCTGTTTGTCTTTCTTCTTTTGATGCCTCCACTTGGCTGCAAATACCACATGGCTGGTCGCCTCACAGGTGAAGGGTCGGCGAGCAGAGTTTGCTTTTGTTTTGATTAATTTGCTATTTCATCTGCCACTGGAGCTTCAAATTAAAAAATCTTTTTTTAAACTCCACCTTCACGTAGAGGACAGATTTACCGTCTCCTGCTCGGTCTCCATGGCCTCCTTCACTAAATAACCTCTCGCCATTGCCAGCTTCTCTCCTCATCCATTGTAAGTCTCTCTCTGGAAACAAGTGACTTGTGGCTATTCTGCTGGGATGGAGTAGCATAAAAATAACTGCACTTCCTAAGGACCATTCTGCTTACTGCGTTCTGTGGTACTTTGTTGTTTCCAGAGTCCCAGTCGGGAATTCTCCATCGCTATGTCCCCAGTGAGCTCATAAGCTCACACCCTGCAATCAAATGCTCCTTTTGCTCTTTCCTAGAGAACGTGTTTCTGATTGCTGAGCCACTTGTCATGTCGTGGTTGAGGCTCAAAAGCATACTACACTCAAATGGGCCCAGCAGTGGTGAAGTCTCTGGAAGCTGTCACTGATTGCACTGGATGATTGGAAGGATGCACTTTTCAATACACAACTATTAATTCACACTCAATCAAAGGCACTTGTAGCCAATTACACCTTATGTCAGAAATCATCTCATGCATGTAGCTAAATATTTACTGGCCAAGGTTTTTCAGTGATTTCTGAGTGACCCTCCCTGGAAACTAGACAGAAACTTATCGATGAGGAGGTTGAATTATGCAAAGGTTTTTTTGTTGGTTCATATGATTGAATATGATAGCAAGTCAACATTGATCTGCATAAATTATAACTTAATCTGAATAATGGTTTAGTGCAGTGTTAAATGTGAACCTGCAGCCTTTGGTGTGAGAAATGGCTTTTGTGAGGCAGAAGAGAGTCATTAGTCACAGGCTTCGTGATTTTAAATAGATGAGATTGCGGCCCATTAAGAAATGACGTTTCCCATCACGCTCTAAAAGCATTTCCAACATGCTGGGAGTAGTTGACACTTGCTGGTGCTTTATTTTCACTGCTTAGTACACAAAGCTTAATCAAAAACAAAAAAACAATTCTCTATTCTCTCAATTCTATCGACTGTTGAATCAAACAGAAAAGGAAGGAAGTGCCGCGCTCTCCATGAGCAGGAGCTTCATTTCACCAGCTGTAATATCCTCGGCTGCATATGTTCCTACTTCTTTCTCTCTTTTTAAACTTGTGAATCTGATAATTAATCAGAGTGAGATGGCAATGATGGAAATGAAGAAGCCAAGGGACATGAATGGAACATCTGCACAGTCGGAGCAAAAGGATAGAGACTTATTTCTGTCAGATAAGATACTTTTACAACCGTCAAGGAACTCACAGCTCAAACTCTTCCAATCTTCAAACATTCACAACTCTTTGGTGAAATGGTGCGAGACTATAAGGACCTAGAAATCATGAACAGCTCTGACGCTTATTCTTTCAATTACATTTGGATTGCTTGGGTTTTACTTCATTATAGTTGTGGGAGTGCAGAGACTATAAATCACGTTTTATTGTAATTACTTAGTCAGATTTTGGTTTAACTTTTATTTGTCCATATTACGGAACACAGAGGTGGGAGAGCTTTTTGTCACACCAGGAGAAAGCAATGTGGTAAGTTAAAGTCATTGAATTGTCACATCGCAGCAGCACAGAGACAAAGGGACGTTCATGTCCGCCCACAGTTTATCCTTTTAATAAAGCACAAAACAGTGAGCAGGTCTGCTTCCTGTCTCCCCCTCACCTGTCTTACACCAATTAACCTGAGTGGAACAGGAGCTTCAGATGGCATCAGGGAAACGTTTGATCTACTTTCTGTTGAAATTAGAATGTCAACGAGTTTAAATTGCTATGAGGGATAGAGGATTCAATACTTGGACCTGTAAGGACTTCCTAGTTTCAGTCAATTATCCAGATTCCAACAGATCTTGCAGTAATTCGACCTCAGTAAACTGCCAGGTAATGCAAAGCAAAACGTTCTCCTCAGCCTCAGGACGTGAAAACACCTGATCACTTCTCCGGTTTGCATCACATCCACTACAGTTTATAAATCGGGTTCTTATAAATTGGGTTATCCGTCCAGAATTGCTTGGGTTGTGCATGGTAAAATAAGAAAGTGCAGCATTATCAACTTAAGTAGTTGGCTTTACAGTATAATGAAGATAAAACAGGCCACAATATGTAAGAAGAGCAAATATCCCTCCTTGTAGAAGTCAAATACAGGTCACATGACAGAAAGTAGAGACAAATCACAGTCGGATTGATTGTGGAGTTGAGTCCAGGAATGTCAATAGTAAGAGACCTTTAGAGCCCATGTAGATAAGATGTAGCACTCTGCCAGTGTTTGCTATTAGGTTCATATAAATTCCAGTCTTAATGAGAATACCAAATACAAATTTGCAGAGCGGCAAAGCATTCTCTGGCATTCCCTTTGTCTCTGGGACAGAGATCCATAAAATGAGAGAGAGTGGCACCTTATCAACCGCCTCCTCTGCTCCCACTGCACTCTGGGACAGTTCTGAGAACAGATTTGGTCCGTGTACATATTAATGCTCTGTCAGGCTCCTTCACAGTAGCTGCACTCAGGACAGGAGACCATCAGTCTTTCACTCTGGTGTGCACATTTTTTCAATGACCTTCTTTGACTGGCGGCACTTGAATATTTCTCTGTGGCTAATCTATCTCATCCAGTCAACTCCTTCACTTCGGACCGGATTATTTCAATTATTGTTACTGCTGCATTCTCATCCAAGAACCAGGAAAACACAATGTTTGCTATTGCTGTGAATGGGTTACCACAAACCGTTCATACTTTGATACTTTCCTGAAGAAAATGTGCTGTGCTGCAAACGCTGAAAACTGCTGGAAGCAATCACCGCAATTAGGAAGCGTCTTACCCAGAACTTCCCAGAGGGGAAGCTACATCGCTCCTGTAGTCAGTGTATCGCTTGTATTCCCACTGTAAACTTCATGGAATTGGAGCTAAAATGGTTTGGGAACTATAATTGTCGATGAAAATGTGGATTGTGGATGAAAATAGATCGAGGTTCTTACGTCTGAGGTTTCTGAAACTACCCAAGCTTTCTTTCCACTTCCTTTATTCCCAGGTATCCTCTCCCGTCTGCACACATTGCACCCTGCACATCTCTAGTCAGACACAAAAGGTTACCCTACACATACATATCACGTCTGCCTCTGGATCAACAATGAAAAATGGTGGATAAACACATGCATCTGCCACAATCAGAGGCTGGTATGTCTCCTCTGCTGCCCGTTTGTCTTAGTCCCAGAAAGCCACAAGCTCCCCGTGCTTTGACAAATTCATTAAAATCAGTCACAGGGACAATCTGTTGCCTTGACAAATGTAATCCATCATTGTAAATGACACAATGTAAACATGGTCGACTTGCCACCGTATGGCAGCCGTGTAAAAAGCCGGTTATAGGTCCTACACATCATTACAAGTCTTCAGCTTTGGTGCCTTTCTCTCTGTCCTAAGGCTCATTTGCCTCTTCGCTGCTACTGCCAATGTAACTGACAATCTGCAGTAATGAAAGAACAGAAAACAGTCCTGATTTAAAACATCACATGTGTGATTTTGTGAGACATTACGGTCGTCAAGGCAGCAAAGTGTTCAGAGGGTGCAAATTTATTCGTAGGTGGACTTGACTTTTGCGGGTTAAAAATTGTAATTTTACCCTGATATCCCTTTTAAACAGTGAGTCAGTATGGCGTGTTTGTCTAATGCGTTTGCAGCAGCTAAACTGTCAGCTGGCACAGTGTTTACATCTGAGAGAAACGGAAACACACTCCACACTAACATACTTCCTGACCAGCTAAACAAAAGTTTCCTTTTTCCAATGTTTGGGTAATTTGTACTTCATCATATTTAATCCTCGCGTTTCTACGACATTTCTCCTTAATGTCTGCTGTTCTTTTACTGTAGCCGCCTTCAGCAACGATAAATCATACCATTATATAAGGACAATTAATAAATAATGAGTCAGCGGTGATACAATGTTTTGATGCTTATTGATCTTTTTTTTAAACATTTTAATCAACTTCTAGAGTGCCTTATTTGTTGCCTGATGTAATCATTAAAATGTCAAATCATTCGTCAGGATTTTAGAGAGGCGGATCATTTTCTGATGCATAGTTGGAGCAGACTGAAGGAAGCGAGGTCAGATAGAGCCTGAGGCCACCTGGGAAATCTGTGGGGGGGCCTCACATGAAGATTGGTGTTTGACTGAGAAAACTGTGAAACAGAGAGGCTGAGTGGTCTTGACTCAACACTGCGTGGACCAAGATGGCACACCACCCAAGGAGATAGCTTCATCTGCACCCACGCACAGGATCTTCAATGTTCATTGGACCACGTACCCCTGCAGTTAAAGGCCTTATGGCTTCAACACCTGCAGTGCGAACGAAACTATATTAAATCTAATGTATTTGTATTGCTCAATACCACATACAATGTCTCAGGCGGACGAGACCAGATGGATCCCGTCTCAGCACGGAGCTCTCACCAAAACTTTAATGTATAAGGTAAAGGAAGGAACCTCAAGCCAGGTGTGCAATATGAACCAAAGGTGGGGGGGGGGAAAGAGATGAATAACAGAGAGAGACAGAGAGACAGGGAGAGAGAAAGAGCAAGAGAGAGCGCAAGAGAGAGAGAGAGCGTGAGAGAGAGAGAGAAAGAGAGAGCGAGAGAGAGCAAGAGAGAGAGAGAGAGAAAGAAAGAGTGAGCAAGAAGGAGAGGGAGAGAGAGGGAGAGAGCCAGAGAGCAAGAACACTGAACCTTTCCTCATCCTCACTGACACAACCATGGTTTAATAACTATGGAGAGTTGAACGTGGGGGGTTTTGCTGTATTTTCTTATTATATTATATTTTTCTTGTGTTTTTTCTTACCAGCTGTGGTACCTTATGTAAAAGTGTCTTTGATTAGAATATCTATGTAAAGAGCCGCCAGTTCAAAGGCACCAATTGGTCCTTGGCTCTTTTTTCTGTCCCGTTTAGTTTGAGTTTGTTCTACTGTTCTAACTGAACCTGCAGCCTCTGCTCCTCTGTGCTGCAACTCCACTGCTACAAATCAAACATCCTCCATGTTGTTGGTGCACTGGTGGTGCAGTGGAAGTTATTAGGTAAATAGATGACATGGATTAGATCCTCAGGCGTAGCAGTGGACAGAAGCCACAGTAAGCCAGTAAGACGAGAGGAAAGCGTATAATTCTTGTTTGATCCTGACAGGGTGACATCCATATTAGATGGAACACATTTCATTACTTTTTGATACAGTGGCCTGAGTGAATACTGAGTAACTTGAGGGGTGTTGATTAATTTCAGATAGCGAGCACACTGCTTTGATTAAGTGCTCTTATCACTGTTCCATATTAATGCACTGCCATGATGTAAGCGTTTCATGAAGCCACCAGGCTGTTGCACTGTGGAGCAACATTTGTGAATCCATTATATGATTATGCTCATCAAACTTACCGCAAGATCAAAAAGGCTCTGCGTCGTAAAAAGAGAGGAAGATATGAACAGGCCATCTCTGCATGTATGACATATTTCCACTGTCCTGTTTTATCAATAGAATCACAGTGACTGGAATATTCACTGAAGAAGTAAAATATACGTATGTACAAAGATTAACTCAACCAGAAGCAAAGCATGAGATCAATGTAATTTCTCAGATAGTTCCTCCTTCCATTTTGTTTTCTTCATCACTCTTGGAACACAACCATCAGCGCTGGGGATAGTCTGTTCACATCTCACCACAGACACATGTGTCAGACAACCACAAAGGGCCACACACACACACACACACACACACACACAAAGTAGAGGAAATGTGTCAAACTGAGTGATGACAAATGCGGCATGAAATGGTAACCATGGTATCCCATTCAAACCAAGGTCAAAACACTTGAGATAAACCAACTTCTAACAAACAAGATGAAAGTGTTAAAAAAAAACCAACAAAACAACCAAAAACAAAATGCACAAATAGAGGAAAAAATGCAGGATGAAATGAAAGACGTCCTTGCTTTTCTCTGCTTTGACCACCGGAGCTTTTGCAGCAGCTGCGTTCAGGGTTTGCAGCAACACAAACAGCATGAATAACAGCGCCTGATTTACAGTTTGGGGAAAACTTTGGACAGCTCTTATAGATCCCACAAACAAGCTTAAACAGGAGCATCAACATGTGTTGGAGGCACGATTTCATGCTCTTACGCCACAACCACAAGCGTGCAGTGGAAATCCTGCAGAACAAATTTGGCTGCTTTTTAAGTTCTTAGATCTTATGAATGATAGTGTTTGTCCTTAGTAGGCTGAAAACATTCTCCTGCTCGAGTCCATAGACCCTTTGAAAACTCGCTGGACTGAATCAAAGATCTAAAATTAACTTGACGTTGACATTTTGGAGATACGCGGTTTCCACAGGCCAGTGACGAGACACTTTAGGGCAAATCCCCCCATGATTGGAGCTCTGTGTTTGGAGAGCAAATCATGTGCTATGAAGAAATGACAACCTTAAAGCTTTCACATTAACTGTACGCATGTAGACCTTTCAGCTCGTCAAGTTGGTGATCGAAGGTGATCTGGAGAAATTCAAGCACAAAGGACTGAGAGGAGACGGAGGGGGGACGGAGGGGACGCCGCAGGCTGTAAGGAAATTAAATGAAGTGTAAAGAAAGCACCTTTGATATTTGCAATAATCAGAACAGTATGAAACGGGACATTATCTCATCACATCGCAGAGAATCACATAGCAGAGCTGCTGCTGCCTTTGGCTACACAACAAGCATGAAATGAAGAAGAAAAACACAACTTTTATTTCAAAATAGCAGAATGTCAGCTTAAGGTGTGTTTAGTCTCTGGCGCATCATTCCAAATAAATAAGCACTTTCTTTCCCTGCAATTGAGAACGCAATTAAACTTCAACACACACGGTTAGTTTGGAGATGATCTGCAGAGGCTTCACAGTGTGTGATCACGCAGCAGGTTGTGTAACGGGACGCTCAAAGTGCTCATGACAATATAATAAAGGTCTGATAAAAACAGCACAGGCCTTCCACATGTATGATTATATCCTCCAAACAAACACCTGCACTCATATTCCCGTTCATTTGATCACGTAGCTGATTGGTGTTAATGAAGGATCGCACTGATTTGTTCGTCATTAGCGTTGAAGATTTGGATTTATCGTCGAGGGCAAATGGATTTCAAGGATTTGGAATTCCCCTTAAAAGGTAACTGTTCCAAATAATGAAGAGATGATGTATGTTCCGCCCCCGTGACACTCTGAGGTAATGAGTCACAGCCAGTGTTGGACCGTCTGACAGCACAGACGGAGGAGCCGCCACCTGTGTTTGTGCAGACTCCCTGATTTGCTCTTCCTGCTTGCTGTTCACTTCCCCACATCGTCCCTGGTGCTCTTGAGCCACAATGTGCCACCCACTACAATAACAGAAAAAGGATATTGAACAGGACTATAACTACCTATAAATATCTGGGAACGGAGCCGGACGAGCTGTGAACATGATTTGCTTTGTGACAAACACCCAAAAGTAAATCTGTGAGAAGGTTCAGTGATGTTTATGTTTCCTGTGAAAAATGAAGTGCTTAAGCTGCTGCGGTAAAATGACGAATCAGTTTGAACCTTTTGGTGTGAAACAGGAGTTGGCAGCTTAAGTTTGAGGAATATAAACTGACTGGAGGGGAGGGGGGAATTACAAGGTGCTGTGATTCTGGCATTTGAGGTGAACTCAGAGCCATAGTACAGTTGTTTGACTGTGATGTGAGCTGATTGCTGTGTGTTTTCAACCCTTTCAAGGCCATTTTACCCCCTTTGTTTGGTTTGGTTGCTTATTTCAACATGTCCACCTTTTGAGCAATGGTCACTTACAACAGTTACCTTCACAGTTGCCACAATGTCAACAATACTCTAGATTTACTCCAGCTGAAACACAACCCTGGAGAAAAACGTTTAAAGTCACAATCATTGATTTTGGTTAACATTGATAACATAACAACAGAAGCATTAAATTGGAGTCAAGTGCGTCACCGACTGATAAATGAAATCCTAATATTCACTCTCCTTTTTTTGTTCCCTGCCAACTTCTGATGAAAATATCTTTTCTTGTGTTTTGCCAGATTGTTGAAATCTCTTTTTAAGTCGTTCTGGTGGAACTCGACCGGTGCCTTTTTTAAACAGCAGAGGTTTCTGGCAAATCATTGAGGAGGCTGTGCAGCAGAGTATAAATGTCCTTAAATCAGAAGCCTTGTGCTGAAACATACTGCAGAGTATGCAGTTTGAACGCCAAGATAATAATCATTTTATTATAGTCGTATCGTTGTTACTGAAACATAATTTCCTCAGAAACAAAATCAGACTTTCAGAGCAATCTGGGAGCAACAAAGTCCCATGATCCATGTATTTGTTACCTATGTATTTGTTACCTATGTATTTGTTACCTATGTGTTTGTTACCTATGTGTTTGTTACCTATGTGTTTGTTACCTATGTGTTTGTCAGTTTGTCTGATTGTTTCAAATTATTATAATTTTGTTGCAAGCCTCAGCAGGAAGCTGTAGGCCGGCGAATGTCACACATTGGAAACTTCGGACCGCTTGGCAAATTTAAAAGAGACTAACACTATCAAAGTGCCCTTGAGCAAAGTATTAAAAGCCCTAACTGCTCCAGTGGAGCTGCTAATTGGTCTAAAGGAGACACAAGAAAGCTGTAGTTCTCATTGGCAGCTCCCAGATGTGGAAGCTTGTAACTGTGGGGATTTTAACAGTAACTCTGCTGGTGAAGTCTATGCAGAGAGCCATCACTCCTCAACACATAAAACAATACAATTAACTTGTTTGTTTGCAAAAGTTTAGTTTCTTGAGGAATAAAATCAAGTTACGGCGTAATGCAATAGTGCAGATGATAGTGGTGGAGATTTAGTGTCTATATCAAATGCATAATTTCTGACTTGGTGAGATTCGGTTTCTCTTAAAACATAAACAAACTCGTTTCATTTTCTTTTCTCAGTCGTGACTTTAACTGATGCCATGAAATTACTTGGAGATTGTGAAGTTCCTCTGCAGCTTCTCTGTGAGCTCCCACATGAAACAGGATCTTTGGGCAGAAGTTAATACTGATAGATGTCAGAGGACACGAGAGAACACACGTGAGAATACGGGATCTGGTTCAGTCGGCAGGACGAAGACCACGAATGCACAAATGGCATTAGCGGCCCGGAGTTTACCACCTCCTCAATCACATTCAAATAGGACAATTCTTGCCCTCCGCCCACATTACTGCTGCCCTTTGGGTGGCTGGTTCCCCCCAAAACTCGCCCACACGCATTTTGTGATATATTTATGAGATGATAATAACAGAACGATGCACTGAGGACCAGAGGGTAACAGCGCAGAAATGACATGTTTCATTACTCAGGACCTTTAAGTCCTCTGAGTTACACACGAGTCATTTCAAATCTGTCAATAAGACTATGTTTACAGTCTGAACATTCACACAGCATTTAAGTACAGTGTCTCTCAGGAAATCACCACTCTAGGTTGTTTCAACATCACACAGCTGGCCCATTTTTTTGGTGCACTGACCTTTTCCGCCCTCGTGAAAACCATTTATATTATATTCCCTCAAGCACAGTGGAATTAATTTGTGCTGAAACTCTATTCTGAGCTCTGGATTTGAACTCGGTTACACTCAGATGAATAGCGGCGCAACCCCTGTCACCCCAACTGTTTCCCTCCCAACAACATATTGGCCAAGTAACTGAAGCTGGAGGCCCATTTAGTTCAGTGGCTCTTCTACAGCAGCTGATTGAGGTGAGACAGTCAGAGTTGCTCTCTCTCCAGAAGAGTAACGCGGCTTCTCTAACAAAGCGCCAAGTGTCAGCGTTCCTGAAGTGCAACGGGTCCAGTGTGCTCAATATAAGGATTCTAATAAGGCTCATGAAATGAACTTCTTCTAATTATTCGAACATCAAACAATAAGTGGCCACGGGGCAGCAATCAAACCAAATATAAGTAATGAACGTAGCAGGGTGGTGAACTCAACCATACAGCCTATAAAGTCACTGCTCAGTGTGTTCACGTGCATCTGGGCCCTTTGGTTTCAATCCAGTTAAAGGATCATTTTACAAACTTGTATGATGAATGTCTGAACTTCTGATTCTGCAGGTGTTTCTTTGACTAATTCGATATAATGGAGCCTTTTTTTTTTTCCATATCCCAAATACAAAGTCTCAATTCTGCAATCTGCAAATCTGCAAATCTCTCTGGTATCATCTTTGAATCCTGCCACCTCAGATATATGAGGTATTATGACTGTTGCCATTCAGAAACAATCCTTCTTGAGTATATATATATATATACACGTGTGTGTGTGTGTATGTGTGCTGAAGCAACGGTGATTAAAAATCCCTAGCCTAGCTATCACACCCCTCTACCCTCCCCTCTCTTGGAGCCCAAACCTCATGCACCAGCGGATGCCATGAACAATGACAGGCAGGTGCGCCCTAATAAGGACCCTGCTTAGTCACTCAGTGGCAGTACAGCACTTCAGTCATTAGCTTGTGTTTGAAACATAAACAGTGGCTGTTACATTTGCTTTAATACTTTACAGCATTTTGTTACATTTGCTGTCAATGTGTCTCGCCTGCAGCAGACGAGTTGTTTTATCAACCGGAAGAGACCGAGGTTGATATTCATTTTAATTATTAATGGTGGCAAAAAGTTGAATAACTGAGTGTGTGTGTTCTGTTCTGCTGCAGTGGAGCCAGGTCTTTATGGTTCCATGCATTCAACAAAATAATGCAAATTGTATCACTCAGTGTATCTGCAGTATTCTACTTGGCTGCCCACACAGTCTGTACTGAGACTACTACTGCTGCATGTGCACTCACTCACTAACTCACTCACCAGCAGACACTTCATTCTAGAGCCAAGGGTTCAAAAGCAAAAGATTCCTTAAATACCTTAAATACAGGCTTATTAGAAACTAAAGGAAAAGGGCAGAAATGGAACTCCCAAGAGGTAAGAGCCACCAAAGATTTTAATAAGCATGAGACTAATTTCACCTGAGGTGATGTTGAGTGTGTATCTAAAGGGAGCTGAGAGAGACTGGATGATGGGAGAGGGTGCAGTCCATAATAATTACTGGCATGGCTGATGATGGTAATTATTACATAATGACAGAGGAGCGATGCCAGTCAGTTACTGTGGCTCCTGCTGTAGATGTGTCCCATTCAACACTAACTCTAATATGACTTGCTGGGGTTAAGGGTGCAGACGGTGTAGATCAAACTGGGTTAAGACGCTGCTCCTTAGGATCAAAGTGATGTTTTCCAATGGATTTGATTCAGCAAGACCCAGGAGTGGACGAGGAAATGTACCGTAACAGCTAAAAAAGTGCGGAAGCCGGAAGAAGAAGGAAACATCTGCTGCTAAACACAGACATTAGCAATGTAGGTCAACAAATGACTTTGTCCCACTTTGTTTGCTTGAAAGATCTACAGAATGTATCTTAGTAAGCAGATGGAGTTTGTTTAAAATGCTCAAGAAGAAAAACGTTCAAATCAAAGAAGAGGAAAAGCATCAGGGTTGTCCAACTGTATTTACTTTAATGTCCAACTGTATTTACTTTTTCTGGATGTTTCTGAATAAAAAACACTCTCAGGTCTGATGGTGTGAACAGCACATCCACACACATCACAACTCTTATTCTGAAGTGGCAGGAATGACCCAGTCTGAAAGTTTTAACCTTGGGCTTTCTCAGCATTCAGGGCAGGAATTGATTCACTCTCATGCTGCTCTGTGTGTTACTCTGTCTGGCTGTGCTGCTCTGTGTGTCACTCTGGCTGTGCTCTCTCTGCTCAACACTGCGGACATGCCAGGAATCTCTTAACGTACTCAGTGTATCAGACAGCAGGGCAGTGCAGAGATGGTCAGCTATTAAAAGGATGCCCAATCACTCCACTATAAAGTGTGTGATGGCGCTATGTCATTTCTCTCCAGCCTGATGTTGGATCAGCTGCATCTCGGGTGATGACACCACTGTAGTCAAGGTGCCGCTGTGAATATCATCCAGCCGTTTTTACAAGTACCTGTCCATCAAGATGTACGCCCGGTGTGCAGGCTGAGGTTTGTTAAACACATCCCAGGCAGGGCATTTACTTTGTCACTTCCATCCACGCTCAGCTGGGTACTTTAAAAGTCAAAGCAATCTGTGCGTGTGCGTGTGTGCAGCCTGTGTGTGGGCGTTTAAAGTTTGTAGGCCAGTAGCTCTATTAGTGACTCTGTCAGCGACCATATTTCAGCATCTGTATGTGTTCCCACCCCTCTGCTCCCAATAATAAATACCATAAAGTGTCAGATGAGTTATGAGCCCTGCTTTCTGCCTACTCATTTTGATAATAGTTTTCGAGATAAATCACACAGCTTTGTTTGATGACTAATGCTGGGCCAATAGAGCAGCAGAGGACAAAGCTCCCACACGCCGCAGACTCTATATCATGCGTCGCCTTAACAAGATGCCGTTTGAATGTTCGTCACAGCAAACATCACACAGGAGACCGAGGATTGGATTTTTTTTCCACGGCTTCCGAAATCCATGTGTGTTAACTGGGCACCAAACAGTGGGACCGGCGATGGCTGGGATAAGTGCGAGGAAACAATCTCACAGAGCAGGCAGGGATGTTTCCTGCTTTGGGGAAGGAGCTCTGCTTAAGATGCTGCAGGCACACAACCCTGCGGTGACACTTTTGCATTGTTCATTCGCCAATTAATAACTTCACTCCTAAAGGTTTGTCGGTAGAGCACATTGATTCTGTGTTATTAAAAATCCCACAGCTCCCCACTAAGTTGCTACGCCAATGCCTGCAGACTGTTAAACAGGATGCCCTCCCTTACCGTCTGCTGGGCTAATTTGGACTGTTTGCTATCGATATTGATCACGTCTTGATATTCCCTTCTGCTGGCCTGTCTGCGAGTCTCTCCACTGTAAGCCATTGCTCACCCGCATGTCAATTACGGAGGAAGGGGGAGAGAAGCACTCTGTCTTAATGAAAGCAGATAGGCTGAGAAGTTTGCCACTGTTGCAGAAGCGGCTGAAAAGGCAGTTTAGGCAGCGAGGGAGGAGCTGGACGTGACAAATGTAAACAGCGACGGCGGCACATTATAGGGCGATGTGCTCATTTAAGAAAAGAAGAAGACTTAAGGCATAAAGGTGCAGAAGAGGACCGGACTTAAGTATTTAATAAGAATACGCCGGAATTACTCTATAAAAGTTTAATTAACATTTTTGTATGGCCTCTATAGAAAGAAAGAATAAATTGAGAGCAAATGAGGACGCAGCAGTGCCTTCCAGCTTTAAGAGTAGATTTTATGAAACATAAAGAACGTCTTTTTAAAAGGTCCACCCTTATATGAACATTTAATCTAACATTAGTAAGGGAATGTTTATTTAAAGTATGATTTTGGCCGTTTCTTATTGTTAAAGAACTCTATGTGGCCTTCACCTGCAGTCTCACATCAGTAAATAAAGCTTTGTTCAAACCCATAAACCTTCATAAGAGCTCTCACTGACACTTAATACACAGGCTGAGACCAGGAAAGGGTCATATTTGTAACTAATGATACAAACCTCAGCCCCCAGCCAGGATCGGCCAGGTAAACCAAAGCTGCACTCCAGAGCTGCTGACTAACTTGGTTAGTGCAGCTCAATCCGTATTTAGGAAAACCAGAGAGCATTAGCGCACATCTGCCACGATATGATGTGAAGAGACGGATCTGTCAATGCTCTCACCACAAATATCTCACCAGTTCCACGTTTCAATTATCCATCAGGCATCAGGGTAGGTTCTGTTTATAAATGCACGGCTCGGGAATTAGACGTGGCTCTATTGAGCGCCGAGGCTTTGAAGTATATGCAATCATGACTCCTGAAAGGGCTTATTAGTACAATTTAGCTTGATGAGCTATTAACACATGTCAATGGAGATGATTGCCGAGATGAACGTTTCCTCGCCACCTGCTGCATTTGATTATCAACGGCGGAACGGCGGAAACTCCGCGTCGAAACTTGGGAATGTTTTTGAATCTGAAAACTTTCCTAACAGGTAGACGATGTAACGTGACGGAGCCCAGTCACGTTGGTTCAGGTGCCTTTTCATTCTCCTCCGAGTACAACTTTGCTATTTCCCAGAGAAGACAGACAGAGCAATGTTCTCAAAGAGCGTGTTGCTGTTTTTTTGCCAGTGATGGAGATGGTTGTAAAAATATAATGAGGCCATTTTCTCCCCCATCCTATCTTAGTGCAGCAGCGGAGTGATGGAGCGTCATGCATGAACGAGGCTGATTAAAAGGGAGGAGCCGCGTTCAGAGGAAATGTATGATGACTAATGTGGAGAGACGTGGAATATTTGTTCAATTTGAGATTATCAGCAACGGCATCATGAATGGAAAAACAATGTGGAGGACAGGAGCAGAGCGCCCGGGGTCACGGTGAGATGGACCGAGCAAACAATAAGCACAGCAAATGGCTCCTTAAAAGCACCCTTATCTCCTCTGAACATCACTCTGATGTCGCCTGCAAGTCACAGATGGGACTGAGGTTCTGGGCATTTAGAGCTCTCCAGACATGAGAGCGTCCCTACTAACCTCACATCGCTAATGTGTACAGCCGCCGTTCCATCCATTACACTCAGAGCCCACGTGAAGAGGGCCCTGTTTGAGACAACAGCTACCACCACATCTAAAAACCTCTCCGTTTCCCATTAAACCAATACTAAAGACAAATATTAAAAGGAGAATACGGCTACAGCAGCTCTTAGATGAACGCGAGGGGGAAGAAATGAGCACAAGATGATGCGCATTGACTTTAAAACATATAAAAATGGATGTTTAAATTCAACATTTGTGTGAATTTGTCACCTTGTTTTCATGCACAAATAGTTAATCAAACTAAATTCTAATCACTAAGTGGAGATGTTAAATTCATTTGTTCAGGAATAAATCACTCAAACATTGTGTTATACTGTGTGTGTGTTCCTTAATTACATTGTAAATGCTAAGAAGAGGCGTTCCATGTGTATCTATTTTCTATATATTCAAATTTAAATCAGTATCGCTGTCACAGCTTCAGTCACGCTTTGGAGTTTATAGATTTCCGGTGATCAATTATTAGAAATCAAACTCCCTCAGTGTAACATGATCATGTCAAAGGTGTCCATCAGCTCTTTGACTCAATACGTCTCCGTCCTGGTGGTCCGTGTTGTATAGAGCAGCTGGGCTGGAGCGTATAGAGCGGCACAGAGAGCTGTGAGCGTACGGCAGCGCCCTGAGATAGAGCCGCTCCTGATTTATGCTGGTGTTCTGCTCCTGTCTGGGCTGAGGAGACGTTTTCACATTTACTGGCTTTAATCAACCAATGATAAAACCTCTGCCTGTTTGTCCACCATGAGGTTGGTTTATAAGCTCTAAACGGTTTGTGTTACACAGTGGAGGAACCGCACAGGCGCCTATACGGGCCGATGTAACGTACACACCAAACACAAAGCTTTGATCCCAGCTCACTGCTCTGCCCAGCTGACATTACATGAAGTCATCCGCATGTTCAGAGACAAAATGCATGCAGCTCTGTGGGGGACGCAGGTGATGGTGATGCTGCTGGACTTGTCCGGGAAGCCGACTGCTGGGCCATCGATCTCCCACAGCACATCGCTCCAGCTCCATTTAAAGAACCAATCACATCCCCCGCTGATTGATGGGAGGATAATTGAGCTGTCGCCAGGGTTTTCATGTCTCTCCTCCAGGCCGCTCCAGACTTTGGGAATTGTATTGTATTTTACTTTAGCACCATTTACAACAAAGGATATCCTGATGTGTATTTATGTCAATATCCTGCCAGAGCGCTTTCACAGAGACAGAGAGACGCTAACTCCTGCGTTGGCCATGATAGACCGCTAGCCTGTCCAGGCTAATTAAGCTCAGGGGACGGACCTCCTGCTACCCTGCAGGGTCAGCCGCCGTGGCAGCTGCTTCATCCCGACATCACACACTCACACACACTCTCTGTGCCACTACTTGCAGCTACAACTGTGATCTTGAAGTAATCGAATTGTCGTGTCATGTTCACAAGCTGTAAATAGACTCAGAGAGCAATATGAGACGCACTGTAAAACAGTGTAAACAAGTCTCTACACCTGTGAACTGTAAAAAAGACTCAATACTTCTCACAATGCTTTGCTTCATTAACAAATAATGCACAATTAAGCCCTGAATGTGTGCACAGTTCGAGCCACAGATGTGAAATATCATATCGTATTAAATCCTTTGTCACAGTGCTTCAGTCGGCAGCTTTCCTACTGGCGATGGAATGTGTTGTGAGTTTGCAAACATAAGTGTTACAAAGTATGTATTATTCATGTTTGACTACTTTTGCAACTTTGTGCCTTCTTAAAAATAATGTTAATGTGTCCAAAAGCTTGGTTATGCAAATACTGTGGTTATTATGTAAATGCAAACACACTCATGCATGTATTATCCTTTTAAACCTCTAAAAGCACATGAAGAGCGCTTGGAAACAAATAAAAGAGCAAATATGAATTGAGTTTCCTTTTATTTACATGTTGTTTTTGTTGATCATTAGACCAGATGGAAGTTTGTAAGTGTTGTGGACAAATCGCTCTCAGCTAGAGTTTACACGCGTCGTGTCACAGCGCCGCCGTCCAAAATGAGTTTCCTCTACAGTCCGAGCAGCAGCACATCAGGGCATCCGAGCCTCCGATGGCGTCCTGCCGCCTGTGAACGGCCGAGCAGCAGGTTAACGCTGCCCCACATGGAAAACACTCCTGCCAGGATATTAATATTTAAAGAGGGCTGTGCGTCCCCGGCCCTGCATTGTTCCCTCTCATGATGGCCATAAGCGAGTTGATTATCCTTTGCAGCATCGACTCGGCGAGATGATCATCTGGTGCCCGCTGATACTGCGCCCATCACATAAAAGCTTGCTTTCCAGCAAACTGCACCATTGCTCTCAGGCAATGGCAGCTTCATCAGAAAACTCGACCATTCACTCAGAGAGCTGGCGATAATGCTTCCTCACAGCGGGCTACAATTTGGAACGACTGCCTTCACTCTCTCCACCGTGCAGCGGGAGCTTTTGTCTCTCATAGTGTGTCTTAAATAATTAGCTATGCCATTACTTTCATTGATAAACAATAACCACTGATAACACATGAGTGCAACAAGTTAGATCTGTGGCCTGCCTGTAGTGCCCTTGAGCAAGACCACAATGGAAAAAATCCTGTCTTACCTCGTTACTATGACAAGGCAGACATTTTCTTTGCCTTGGCACCAAACGCTGCTCACCCCGTGGTCGCCTGTTACATACAATTAAGTATCAAATGAATGGACACCAAGCTGCAGTGAAATTAAGACCGCGTCAAACAATGGAGGTCATTTGAGAAGGAAGCAGTGCGGCTGCAGAGATGAGGGAGAGGCTTAATGGGTGGCTGGGGGTGAACGGTGGGTGGCGGAGGGTAGAAAGGAGAGGACAGAGACTACAGACACAGAGCTCAACTTCTCAGCTAAATTAGGCACTACTACTACTAGTGGAATAGGGAGGAGGAATCATACTTCAGATAACAAACTCCCCCTGCTTCATTAGTACAAAATGGAGGAAGTTCCCGCCTGTCTCGAGAGAACCTGCTGTGAAACGGTGCTATTTTAAACCCTTTCTACAGCTGTGTCAGTGAGAGGACTGCTGGACCGATCAGTCGATGGATTCAACGGAAATTCAGTTCAAAGTCGCACTCGGCTGAACTCTTAACTCTCCCATTCAGAGTCGGTTTCATCCATGTGTAGGTGCCATATCTGACACCTGACAGCAGGCAGCCTGAACTGGAGGGGAGGGGGGGGGGGGGGGGGGGGGGGGGGGGGGGGGGGATGATGAATTGCCTAATGGAAACGATGCAAAACGCAGAGTTAGATTTGCGGAAATATTAAATGTTAAATCTTATTCGCAGCCGTTAATTTGATGCAAATGTCCCGACAGTATTGCAGGTACATTGCTGCTGACAAAGTAATCTGCAGGGTCGCTCCTCCTAGAGACACTGTGCGCTCCAGACCGAGAGCAGACAGATATGATCTTAGAGATGAAGAAATAATGTGTCATGTTGAGGCTGAGCTGTATTAGTCGTGTGCAGGCTCATGGGCTCCTCGGGGGAGAATGATTCGGCTGCACGTTCTGTTCCAGGCCAGATTTCCCTGAAGGGAGCGAACCTAAACCCCCTTTCAGGTACGTGCTGCGCTTACTCATGATTCCTGGTGTGCGTGTGTGTGGTTGCTTTACCTTTGTACGGCCCTTTCATTTGAATGGCTGGCCTGCCGGAGAGAAACAGGGGAAATGCTTGTGCTTAGAGGGAGGCATGGAGGAGAATGGCTTTGACATTTGTTTCGGCTGTTGTCCCATTTCGGCATGGATCAATGTCTGCCACACATCAATTTCACATGAGTTACATCCAAAAGCAAACATGGCCAGAGGGCTGCGGCTGTCTGCTGCTCTGGATCGTGTGGAACAAGGACATCACAGAGGAGAGCTGAAGCTAAAAACACATGCTTAGCAACGACCCCGCATCTCTTCATCGCGAAAAAATCGGGTTTATGACTTATCATATACTGTATTTCAAAACGGAGGCGAGCGCTTCGGAGAAATGATCTTACCCCGGCACGACCAATATTCATTGAATCCTCTGTGGTGCATTCACACCGACGCTGAGAGGCTTTGTGGACCCAGAACATCTGCAAGATTTGACATTTCTATCCTCACATGTAATCTAAAGTTGAATAGATCTACACGAGACAATTAATTCAATAAATCAAAGGTAAACATCTAGTTATATATTTATAAGTATTTAATAACACAGTTTCTCTTGTTGACACTGCATTTATTGGTTGTGTATTTCCTTAGTAAAGAATGTCGGAAAATCACATTAAAACAACAGAAACAGCAGCGTGGTTTGCAATTTGGAGTTGCTCCCCGAATGCACATTACGGGAGCGGAGACTCAAAGTTACAGCTCAGAGATGTTTACAGCAATTGGCACAAATGGAGGGGAGCGCTGTGAAGTGGAAAGAGATAACACCCAGATCCCTTTGACAGTTTGTTGGATATCTACAAATTAAAGAGAGTACATGGTCCTCAAGTGAAATAACAAGTCTGATGTCGGTAGCGGAACAAAAATTGCAAACATCACTCTACTCTGCGAACAAAAGTTACATTGCAACCTCAGCAGCTACACACAGCAGCACAGCACAGCGACGGCGCATTCGGCTCCATTTATTTCCCTTAATGCAGCTCTTGGGTTACTGCACCAAACTCAAACATATCGCTGCATTTTGTGGCACTCAGGTTAGATTTTGCACCAGTGAACTGAATACAAACTAACATCCCATCAAGCACCGTGAGCCCCAGAAGTGTGGAGGTAGCAAAACATTTTTAATTCCATAAATGTTACAATTTCCTGATTTAGCTAAAGAATACCGGAGATTTTTAGGAACCCCCTTCAAATAAAACATCTCTCCCATCCCAAACAAACACGCCTCTCATTCATGTTTTATGTCACATCCCGCAAAAAGTGGAAAGAAAAATGCTGACGCTGCAGAAATTCACGCACCACTTTCTAATATATTGTACCTTATAAAGCTTTTATAATGCAATGATTAATGTTTATGAATTCTTTATAGGATGCTTTGCAGATCTATTATTTACAACTTTTGGGTTACCGGGGTTGTGAAAAATAACTGCAGACCTGAAGGCTTATAAAGCGCAAACATGTCCCTTTATTAATAACAAACTAGAGACCCAGTGAGTCAATACACAGTGATAAATGGAAGTAAGACATTCATAAATTGTTCTTCCACAACAATAACCTGCAGCTGAAAATGTCAATAACTTGTTAATGCTTTGATTTTGGCCCAGATGTCTTTTCTAGTGGCTGATCTGCCCGATGATATCTCAATTTAATTAGCATTCCAATGACATTTATTACAACTTATCAATGCCCAATGAAGTGTAATCCGAAATGCTATCAAACTGATTTGTGTTGGCATCCTTCTGCATTTACACATATTTGTTTGACAATATTCTGTATCTACATGAATAAACGAATGTATAGGTTTCCATTTAACCTGAGAGATTTCATCAGCTCCCCTCATTTGTCAGACCTCTCAGCTGAACCCATTAGAGATAGTGGAGAACAATGCGACCTGAATGTATGTCCCTGTCTGTAATGCGAGCCGGTGCAGACATGCTAGATGCATCGGGGTAAATGATGAGTTTGGAGCCCATCTTTGGAGCGGGTAGGGTTATGCAAGAAAAGTCCTGCTGGTTCACACAGTCGTGGCTTAATGAACAGTGACGTAGAGAAATGTCTGCAGCCAGGTCGCAGGTGCACACTGCAGGCCGCCGTTAACTCAGTCAATCTGACAAACATTGATCAGAAGCACCGGGGCTCGGGGAAGTGCGGCACAGATCCCATGCAACACTGATCCTTATAGGATGCAATTCGCTCAGGGGATTATCCATCAAAAGCTTAACTAAGTGAGAAAAACTGATCGAAAGTTCAATCCAAGGAAACGACACAAACACAACCATTTTAAATCAAGTAGGCAATGCTCACACTGCTTGTTGTAAAAAAGTGATGCAGCTTTATATGAGCAATATTTTGCCTGATGCCAGTTTTGGTGAAGGATATTTTTAGACACGGCTTCCAAGAGCTGTCAACCAAAGAATATCGTAGGACTGCAGTCGCCATCATGACTGATGAAGGGTTTTTCTCTTCATCAGTCATGAAAGATTATGCTCATGCTTATTGTAGATTGAGTAATATAGTGGCAAGTTTATCTTAAAGTTGCAAAACCTAAGGCTCCCGCTGATAGAAATGCATCCAGTAATCCCATCACGGCACGTGTTTCACTCAGTATGCACAGTGGTGCTGTGGAAAGTGAGCATGGAAACGGATCGATGCGTTTTATGCACATTAAAGCATAACAGAGGTTCAAAAAATATCCAGAAATAAAGAGAAGAACGTAGATCTGATCTGATTTGTCCCCATTTAAGGCGGACTGGACATGTTCTCCCAGATTAGTGAAATGGTCAAAGGAAGAGAATTTGACCGGTTATTGCTCAACCTTTCAGCACAATTAATGGAAATCATTACTTTTAATGAAATACTGGAGATCTGTTCTTCTTCTTCAAAGCTTTACCACATTATCATGGCCCCACAAGGTCAAATCTGCCACTCTTCCCTGCTCATAGAATGGGCTTATGTCTCTCTCATTAGATTTCCTATCCACAGGGAAGATCCTGGCCGCTTTTACCCTCCACTTCCAACAACTCAGTGGAGGTACACGACAGAATATAAAATATTGAAGTGAGTACTGAAGTCATTCTGTTGGAATGATATTAAATTCACTTTTTGGTATTTCAGTGAACGTCAACCGCTGAGCACTCACCCACACACTTCCTTCATTAAATGTAAAACCCCAACCAAGTCGATGAAGCGTAATCAGTCTTATGTGTGACCTGGTGTCATTCAAGGCAGTGACCATTGTTTGCACTGATGGCTCTATAAAACTCTACTGGAATAGTTGCACAGACTGTCAAGAAAATCAAAAGTAGCTTTGACATTAAGCTGTTGGAGAAAATGTGTTCAGAATCGAAGGGCAAGTTATGATAAATGGGCAGGTCAGTCCAGGTCAGGATCGTGGGACTTAGAATTCTCTCCAGTGGTCCTGTGCTCTTCCTGCTGGCAAGATTCTCAACGAGAAGATCAATACATTTACAAATCTGTTCTTAACAAAACCACCTTTTTGTTCCTTGTTGGGGGTAACCTGGTCCAAAGGTCGGCCCAGCAACACTAATTAAGAATGTAGGAATAATCCAAAGCCAATATTTGGTTGCCCAGGGCACAAGCGCCGGATAAGCATTGTGAAGGTCATCCTCCTCAATCAGCTCCGTCTGGTTATCATGTCAGAGCAGAAATGGTGACTCAGAGTCAATGAATGTCTCAACCCGGGACTTTTATTGCCTTTAATTTAGAAAGAGAAAATAAGTCACAAGCCAAACCAATCTGAAGGCAATGCAACACGGAAATAAAAACCATGACATTTCCTCGCACACAACCCAGATTGATTCTCTAACATCTGAAACGGCAAATCCATGAAGAAAAGCAGATAATCAAAGGAAACTAAAAGGAGCAAAAACAAAAACGATAAATGTCAGAAACACAAGTTAAAGGTTTAATAATCAAAGAAATAACGTGCATACTTTCAGAAACTTTTCAAACAATCTGTCAGCCTGGTTGGCCGTCTGCTCTAATATGCCTGTTAATTGAGTATGTTTATATCAAAACAAACCGATAGCCATTTATTTGTTCTGGTCTTTGTTCATGTTGCCTCTATTTTTTTGTCCAGGACTAAAGAAAATTAGGATATGTACTCTCAACAGGGAAAGATGTTTGAATAGATTAAGTGTATATATGAAAATTAAGGAGTCGTGACAATGATTCCTGCTGCAGGCTGGAAACATCCACACAGCAGGAAGCAGCTTGATGGGTTTTTAACTGTGTAATGGACCGATTCTATAACAACGCAACACATATGCTCATAGAAAAGCACACCATTGTTGTCACATCTACATAATTCTTAAACATGAAATGAACCCAGAAACTTCTCGTATAATTTATAGCGAGCTGAAGTTGAAACAACAGCACTTAAACGCAGATTGTGGATAAATGGATGATTGCAGCAAACGCTCAGCGAGCTTTGGAACCTTTACCATCTGATTTTCTAGCCTTCTTGAAATGCGACTGCTGGATCTGATTTCATATCCCCGACTGAGAACCGCACGCTGCCAGCAGCCAGGAAATGACAAGACGGAGTGAACAGCAATGTGGCAGCCTTTGAATTTCATAAATAAGCAGTAAATATTTGATGAAGGTAATTAAAAAGCTATACTGGGTATAAATAAACATCTCGGTGCTCGGGAAGGCTGAACTACAGTCTGGAGGAGCGAGTTAATCCTTTCACAATTTAAAGCCTTTGTTTTTCGTTTTATTACATATTACTCCAAACCTCACATAGGGCTGGACCTCACTGCTGTCATATCCAGTAGCTGCCTGTTTGATTTGTGTTTGTTGCAGTCTTGCCCTTCAACTGAGGCGGCGGCTGAAAAAGGTCCAATGTTTTGTCGTGGATGTTGTGCCGTGTCAGAGCTAAGCAGAGACGATAAATGAGTGCCACTCCTGTTAAGATAAATTAAGATGTGTGCCATATGTGGATGAATGAAGGTGTAAGCGCCTTCTGAGTGACAGGATCTTACAGGAATGATGGAGCAGTTGAATCTCTGGTCAAATCAATGTCAAAATAAATGGAATTGCAGCTTTACGAGCAAGAATGAACGAGCAAGCGAGCGAACGGCATCCAGTATTGATGGAGAGGATTGCTGTTAATTTGCGAGTAACAAGTGTCTCGTCATGAAAGGCTTCATCACTCACAAGGAGGGTCGAGAGAGTAAGATCTAGTGTCTGAGGTGGACGCACTCACTCAAAGCAGTCGGTACAAAATCAAAGTAATGGACCCGCATGGGATTCTCAGACCTGACACCAATCATTTGGAATTTAAAAGTCCAGTAACTAATGAAACATGACACATTGCTTTTTCCAGGCATTGTTCACTTGAGCTTGTTGTCGTTCATCTGTGAGGAATCAAATGACCTTCCTTGGCAAACGGTGGAATTATCAGGTGACGTCAAGTTTAAATATACAACCCATTAATCACAAAGAATTTCTGAAAGAGATTAAATCAATTAAAGAAGAGATCCCTTCTCTTTGAAAGAAAGAAAAGGAAATAGTTGGGCCACGACCCAACAAGAGGCTCTCTACTGCACATAATACCCCCATTAGGTTGCTCATGTTGCTCTCTGTCTGCAGCCTGACTGTGTGCCTAAATGAATCAAAACTACTTCATGAGATTCTACAACTTCTACTTCTTCTCTCTTCACCACATTTTACAAAAATGACTGTTAGTTAGATATCTAATGATCAGCCTCGTCATATCAATCCAAAGACAGTGACATATGCAAATGAAGACCATGTTTGCAACCACAAAACCATCCCACTGGGCACAGAACCACACAGAGGTTTATGTGTTTATATCCCCTGCATCGACAGCGTAATTCATACAAAATCAATAAAGCAATAATAAACCTCCCCGGCTTTGCCATTTTCTTCTGCGGGAGCGTCAGTCCATCATTAAATATGTAAGTAATATTCAGGTTAACAGCGCTGAAGCATAGATCTCCACTCCCATAACGCCGACAAGTCCACCGGGTTCGGTGCTACACAATACGACACTGTGACTCAGTTGAAACTGTCAAACACAAAAAGGTTAACGGTTACACGCACGCAGTGTCTTGTGCACTCACACACACTTGAGTTGCTCACCCGAGAGTTTTTGTTTCCAGTGCCGTCGGCTTACTTTCATCCTTCTTTAATTCTGAAATAATTTGCACTATTTTGGAAACCGTTACTAATTGCAAAATGTGTTGCATCTCCACAGCAATAATAATATCCTGTGTAATATGGTGTTGGTTGTCTTTTGTAGTGTCATTACACTTGTAATCAAGATGCAAACACTTATCTGGCCCCTGGTGTTTTATCTCAAGATGCTCGGCGCAGATTTTACTGCACTTAGAAATCAAAGACTGGCTTCCATCTGCTCCTGCAGCTTGAAACGACTCCCTCGTCCGACTGTGCCATCCAAATACCTGCCTTCAGCCCCAGGTGCCTCCTGTCACCGACAATGACAGTCTTTTGGGGCAAAATAACCAAAACACAGGTGCAACACACACATACAACTGAGAGGTTCTGAATCTGTCTATAAATGAGAGACTGTTTGAGATGTTAGTTTGCGTAGCACAGATATCCTGTGGACGTAACGATGGAGTGAAGAATCTGCTTTAATACATCATAGCAGGTCACAGTGGCAGAGTGATAAAAGAAGCTATTATCATGGTCATGTTGTCCATTGAAGTTCAATGTCACCTCTCAGTGTAATATTGATATCTCTATCCACCTTCTTCCTAATTATGTGCAGAATAATAGCATGCTGACAGGTGAAATGCATGGAGCAGGGGGAGCCGGATACTAAACATAGTCTTTGGGAGCTTTCATTATGATCTTCTGGGGCTCTATAATTTACAGCCACGATTTGCATCGTTGTTCAATGAGATAGAAGTGCACAATCAGTTACCGGACGCTGTTTTAATATGCACCACTGGCACCGCTTTGCTTTTCTAATATTTTTTTTTATTTGCTTTGTGCATTGGCAACACATCCCAAATGGGAAAAGTGGTGTGGATAGAGAGACCATCAAGGTGCCTTTGAGCAACACGCACTCACTTCCGAGCACTCCAATGAAGCCGCTCTCCGGCCACTTACAGGACTGCGGCTGTGAAGTCACAGAGGGAAAAGACTAATTAATTTGTGACTAACTTAACAACCAGAGTGACAAAGCAGCTTCAGCTGTGACCACCCAGATGCTCCAGCTTATATGGCAGATGACCGTGGCACCGCGCACGCAGATCTCACTGTCAGCATGTGCTTCACTCACAAACACAAACAAACACACACACACATTAGTATGCTTGTGGGGCAAACATTAGAGGCCTGATGATGCTTGCACATCACATTGTCGTCCTCCATCACCCCATTAGCAGTCCACATGGGTACACACACACATAAGGCTGATACTATTGGGGCCCATATTATAAGGATTGCCCATATGAGACCCCGGTGCTGGCTAATAACCGGTCCTTTTGGGAGGTGGACATGCTGTCTGGATTCAAGTGGTTCTGTAAACCTTTGTTTGAACTGTTCCGCAGACACTTTGCCTTCAGCTACACCCGCCCTCGCGCCCAAATCCACTCCGTTTCATCTTCTTTTGAAACTCTGGACACGGTGCTAATTGCCACACAGCTGACAATGGCTGCTACTTACCATACAACCTCATTCACCTCACCTTTGTGGTCAAGTTCGGGTATATCTTAGTCTGGAGTTGCGAGTCCTTTTTCATGAAGCGTTAATGTTATTTTGTCAACCCCTGTTAACCCCCAGGTGCTTTATGGACAACCGGGAATATAATTAGCATTATAATTAGCATGAACGCTCTTCATCACAGAAAACACAACATGGATTTGTGAAGAGGGTACATCCCGTCATTGATAATTAGCTAAATTAAGCTCACAACACATTTTAAAGCTGCCTGCCTGCACTTTGATCTCATTCATCTGTCATTTGATGTTTAAATCAATTGGAGTGTTGGTATTTCATATGCAGGGAGCAAACTATGTGGTCCAAAGTGCAGCTACTGGTGTACAGATTCATTTACTTCATTTCACTTCGACACACTACTAAAATCATCCGTATCACTAATGCATTACTTTGACGCTAAGTCCGTGCTTCACTGCCCATCATGCCATGTACCATTAGGCTCACTGGAGCCACCTTCTCATCCTTTCTCATCTCACAAGGTTTCAAACAAAGCAAACAAAGCCAAAAGATCGAACACAGCGAGGTGCAGGGTCACAGGCTGCATTCATGATTAGACGTGTCTACGCTGGTTGGAGCTGCATTTCCCCTCAAATTCATGCGATACGAGCCGAGCCGCTGGAATGTGAGCAACAGGCGTTCTGCTTGGCAATGCAGAACATCAGTTCCTCAAGTCGTGTTGTTGCAAGAAGCATGAAGTGATAACACCATTTGTCATAATGTCCAAACGCGTTTTGGTAATTTATGAATAGCTCACAGCATATTCAGATTGCTTGGAGTAGCGGTTGCATGGTCGATTTTGATTCAATCCTGGTGAGTTTTCAAAAGCTGCAGGCACTATTTGTGAAGGAGTATTCAAAAAATAAAACTTAATAGACTTGGATATGATATAGTTTGAAATGCCCGCTGGACTACAATGGCCCAGAGCTGATTATTTTGGTCACAGCCATAATTCCAGTCCATTTCCTTGGAGCAGCTCTTGATTGAAAATGATGCGCTGGGCTTCAGATTTTGAAGCTGTTTGATAAGCAGTTTGTAGAACTAATAAGAGCAGAACGGCTTTGTTAACAGCTGTCTGGGGAGAAGCAGCGTTCAGCTCTTATTTCATCGGACCTCTGATTGCAGAGATTAATTAACTCTGCGGTCCTGGCAAGTATCTCACTGCTTCTATTTTGATGGGGGAGTTTGTGATAAAGGTTTATAGTAGCCTAATTGGTTTTGGCAAGATTGCATGTAAGAGATTCTTGACTGACGTGAAAAAACAAGTGTTTGAGGGGCGGGAAATGCTGAAACCTCACACTCTGTGTGTACATCACCCCACGCAGGTTAGGAAAAGGTCTCATGCTGTATGTCTACCATTTCACTAACTGCGTAGGAGCAACGATCCCATTAAGTTTACAAGAATCTCCATGTGTCAGATTGTCAACTTTGATTGCGTCTTGGCTCAGAACAGCAGTTTGTGGCCATAAATTTAGAATCTCATAATTGCAGACGTCTTAATCTACCACCATCAGCAGCAGGTGCAGTGCATAGTGCCCGCTGTCGTTCTCTGCATCCTTTTCCAATGATTGTAAAGGTTTTCACACATGATCGGCAGGAAACATCAAAGTTCCAGACTTAAGTAGCATGAGAAGATCCATACAATCTTAGATGCGTGTTGTATGCTTTAGGAAACTGCTGTCCACTGCTTTTGATCTCCTCCTCCTTCCAGCTGATGTTCATGTTCTGTAGCTATACACTCTTGGTCTCACTCGAGAAAGGTCAGCAGATGAATCACAGTGATGTTTGGTTGAATATCATCAGGGTAATGGGACTTGTTAACTGCAGCAGATTGAGCAGTGCTTACATCTGACTGTCTGATATCTGCTACTAATGGTACAGCATGTCACCAGTATAGACACTGTATGAGAAACATGCATGACATTTGCTCCCACACCAATCTTTGTGGCAACTTCACAGTTCCTCTGTATGAACCTGACCTTGAGCTTGCTGCGACGCTCCAATTCCAAACCAAAAGAGGCAGAGGTCATTTAATTCAATGTAACCACAAGGTTCTCCCACTCAGTGGACGGACATATCTGACAGTACACGTCTGCACCTTGGCCTGTGAGCAGACAGGACGGAGAGTCGATCCCTGGGGCCTGCCACTCTCTGCCTCTGGGCAGGCTGAAGAGGATGAGGCACGGCGGTGAAGCATCTCCTGCACGGCCCCCGGGGACCCGCGCTAGTGAACATTCTGTCACAAACTGTGAGCGCCCACGGCAGCCTCGCCTCCCTCTGATCCTTACACTCCAGCAGAGCCTTTAATTAGTGTAAACATTTCCCTTTTATCAGACGGAAACGGTGCTTTCAATGCATCCTCCTATTTGAGTCATCTCCCATCTACTATTTCACCGGAAATAGTTAAAGGATAGAATTTGCATCGATTTGGACTATTTGGACAAAACATGAATGTGTAGCATAGCATATTAGCATAATAATTTGTCCTTATCTGATAGAACAAATTTATTCGGGGCAGAAGTACGTGAAGTGCACACAAATTGCACTACGCAGCACTCCATGCACAGGAGCAAAGGCTTTACAATATAAACCACAATTACTTTATAAGGTTAAATCTGAAAAAAATAAAGTCAGTCAGTCCCCAATGCCCTGTAGCATCTTAGCCAAGGGCCCAATTAGAGGAGCTGCAGTGACAAGTCAAGCATTACTGGCCTCCACCAGCCAAAGAGATCTGGACTCTTGTTTATCTCTTATTTCAATTGTAGAAACCACATTAGAATTCTCAGTCAGCCCGCCATTAGTAAGTGCCAAAACAATATAAGCTGCATGGCCAATGTATGTACAATTAGGATTACCCAGAGACACAATAAACTGGCACTATGTCAAGTTCAAGTCTTCATGCCAGCTCGTCCAACTGCACGAACTTTCACAAGGCTTTCGGGGGCTCGTTTTGCAATTAACCAAAGTGACGACGCGGAGAACAAAACACCTTCCCCCAGCTTCTGCCACCCGGACGCTTTTTCCATTATTTTAACAAGCGCAGCAACATATTGTATGTTAATAGATTTCCTCCCGGTCCTCCAGAGATCACCCTTCCTGTTGTCACTCTTGTTGATTAATAGGAATACAATTAGACTTCCTGGGCACTGCTTAACATTAGTATTCCGGATATACGGCCCGGCACAGCTACACCGTCTCTGTACCTGGCTGCTTCATCCTCTGGGAGCGTCCTTATCTGACCTCAGACTCGCACTTCAACTTTTTTGTTGCATTAATTAGAGATGTGATTAGGTATTAAAAGAGTCTTTTCACCTTTCCAGACACTAGGCGAGTAAGTACAAAGAAGAAAGCGTGCGTGAGCATATGGTGAAACAGATTCCTTCCAGCTGTAGTGGTTCTGTGCGTCGGCAGTGTGTGGGTGTTGGAGCTCATACAGATCTGTAGTGCTGAATCAGAGGTGGGAAATGGACCAGAAATTAATGTAATTGGCAAACAGGAAGAGCCGTCACTGACATGGCACAGACGTCTACGCCGATCCGGATATTAGCTTTAATAATCCCGTCAGGCCTCCTTAATAGGGATTAGATCAAAAGAAAGATGAAAAACTGCACATTTCCCATTCAAATCAATTGGATGGGACATTCAATTCCTTTTCTGGTCACATTTCTGCTCAGACCATGTGCTCATGATTGGACTTGCTGATTTGTTTCCAATACCTTTCCCAGAGTGACAGTGGATGGTTTTCCTGTCTATTCTACGTCTTTAAAAACAACAAAATACAAATGTTACTGCATAAATGTATGAGTGCACAAAATAACAGGCATGCTGTAAATGTGATGCAAACATTTGTAATGTTGGCGGTAATTCAGCGGCTCTTTCCCCACCCACCCACCCACCCACCCACCCACCCACCCACCCACCCACCCACCCACCCACCCACCCACCCACACACACACACACACACACACACACACACACACACACACACACACACACACACACACACACACACACACACACACACACACACACACACACACACACACACACACACACACACACACACACACACACACACACACACACACAGCGAGGTAGCTACCTTGGAGGGAATTCACAGTTGTGAATAATTGTATGTCTTAAATGGAATTGCAGTGGGAACAAACAAAGCTTCACTTAAGCAGCCTCTCTCTGCTCTGTATTATATAATCCCTCAGGTGCACCATGAAGACATGATTTTATTTTCATTCCGTAAAGAGTTACTATTTTTTAACAAGGAGCTTCCAAAGGTCTCTAATTTACGATCGACTGTTGCTGTGAGATTGCTTCCGTCCGTGTCACCTCAGCGTTTCCTCTCGTGCACATCTGCACGACTCCCAGCCACACACACACACGAGGGCCGGTGACACTGCAAAATGTTGGTTTTAACATTCAAGCTTGGTGAAATTGTGGCTTAAAAAGGTCACTGGATTCTTCAATGACTTCAGCCTTTCATGCGTTTGGGTTTTAAAGGTTGATGATCAAAGTCAAAGATGTTCTCGCTGTGAGAATTATATGGAAACAGGGAGCCGTTATTGTGCATTCAGATGAGTCACTTCCTCCGTCCTTAATGGCCTGTTTCATAGCAACATTTCGTTTCCTTCACGAAACACCAAACCGCCGCAGTTTCCACGTTTTGATTTAGCAAGCTGAGGACGACTTACTCAGGGAGCCTAACACAACGTCTTATGTCTTTAATGAGCTGAATTTAGTCCAGTTATAGAAGGATCAGCAACAGGGAGCAAAGCAGATACATTTTTAAGTCCTGCAGTGTGGAAAACACATTCAGATTAAAAGGAAATAACAAGACCTTAGGAGGCTTCGATCTCACTATTTATCCTCTTAACCTTTTATAATTCATTAATCGCATCTGGACCTTCTGGAGTGTATCGCAGTGAAAAACATCATGTTCTTATAATAATGTTACAGTTTGTCGTATAAGACTTGAGCTGGTTGGTGTTTGTGGGAAGCAATAGAACGTCTGCACAGATTCTTTACCATCTGCTGTGATTAAAGTGCTGAAGTGTCTGTGTGCTCCTGATGTTTGGACTGCACGACGCTCCGCACAGAAGGAGCACCTTTGCAATCGGCCTTGGCAACATTCAACTGCAGCACCTGCGGCGTATCGCTCAGGTCTCTCACTGAAGCACGAAGCCTTCTCTTTCATTCATCGAATATCAGCGGAAAGACAAATGAAGGACATGGAAATTTCCCCGATTCATTCAATTAAATAAATTTTTTTTGGGAAGCTGAAATATCCCCCAAGTCGTATCGAGCTCTTTTACTGCAAGTGTTCACCCAGGCAGGAAGTTGTGGGGAAGCGTAAGCCAGGAAATATATGTAAGAACCAAAGCTCATTTTTCAGCGAAACAAACTTTGCAGAAGACATTCTCATAGCCTCAATCAATACTTTCCATTTAGACGATGAATAGATTTCCGTAATTGAACCTCCAGGGTCCAGGCTGCAGCGTTCAGTAAATTACCTCAATTGTTAAACAGCTCACTGATACCTGTTGTAATTCGGTGTAGTGAAGTGAAAACATTGGGAAGCTGGAATAAAGAACTAAAGGACAGAGAACAACACCTTTGCCCCGCCTGCGGTTTCATTGTCACAGCAAATAGATTCCTACGAGTCAGAGGTCGTGACATAGTTTATCCAATTTTTTGCCAAAATCACCATCATCACCTTCATCATGTCTATTTTAAAAGATAGGGTATAATTTCACATTTTTCTCCCCACGTTGCACCTGCAGCTGATGACTCACAATCGTTCTCCTCTCTTTCCTCCACACGGCGACTCTAAACGCTGCAATTAGCAGGAGTCATTTACATCCCAGCGCTCCACGGCAGCAAGACGTCTCATCTGATCGCTATTGTGTTAGCGACGGCGCTCTGTAGAGTTCCACGTCATATGAGAGGAGACAGGAGGACGTAGGCACAATCAAAGCGATAGTGTACTTTCAAGTGCTTTCTAAAGGCCCCGGTGTTTTTGTTTTTCCCTGAGATAATGTTCCTCTGCTCTGCGAACAGACGTTTAGCTGTTCATGTTGCAGTTGTTTTTTTCCCCCCAAACTGACAGGCTGAATCTGAATACTTACATACAGCCGACAAGTCCCATCAAGAAGGACAGAAATGTGGCAGGCAGCATCCTCCTGAGACTTTCACTACAGCCAAGAATGCCTGGAGAGATTTTCCGCTCAGAGAATCCTGTGATGACTCCGCTTTATGGAAAATTAAAAAGGAAATTAGAAATGGAGCAGTTCTTTTGTAACAAGCTAAAGTAAAATAAACCGTCAAATGTCACACAGCAGGTTTGTGATCGATCTGCTGTGGAACAATGGAGTCGCGTAATGACCTTATGGCAAAATGACTGTGAGGCTCCTTCTCTGAACGAACAGAGACATTACATCGAATGCCATGAAAACACAACACAGACGATGTTTGGATTCTATCTGCTACTGAATGAAATCTACATCCTCCAGCCACCAGACATCCTTTAAGCCTCCTCCAGGCACATTACTGTTGTTTCTGCAGTTGGAGGGGTTTTCATCATGCATCATGTTCTGAATGGATTGTGCTGCTAACATAAAGAGCGTGTTAGCACTACACCCACAAAGAGTTCCGATGCTGTGTGTCCTCGCTTGTTTACAGATCTGAGCCTCTGCTCTGTTCTCAGGAAAAATACAGTCAGACTTTTCTAGACATTTTTATGATGGACAACATGGGCTGCTTTGGAGATCTGGCACCATCAGATCAATTAGACTCTAATCGATCCACCGACGTTATGACCCGAGGAAAATCAAAGGAGGCCAAAGCGAGCTCACTTTGACGTGTCCCTGCACAGTCACAAACCTGTGAGGGATTTATCAAAGCATATTCTTACAAACATGAGCGGATCGCCTGCGTACGTTCAACAACTTAACCTACTCCATTATGGCTATAAAGCTGGTTAGGTTTAATCCCGTTCAGTTTTCTATGAGCCAAGAGAATGGAAGTCGCGCATCTTAGATCTGTCCCTGAAACATCATAGAAGAACCTTTAATGTAAAGTGTCAGAGAGAGAGAGAGAGCGAGAGCGAGAGAGCATCAGCACTGTGTAAATCTGGCAGAGCTTTAACGTGTCAGCGTCACGTTGGTGTGGAAAGAGCCCCGAGCGGGAGTTCCCATAAAAAGTAAAAGAGAAAAATAACCCATGGAATATTAATCACATCATCAGCCACGGTCATTTATAATAAATGATGAGATTGATGAGAGATTTTACTTTTATCGTCTCTTTATTTGGCACCTGGCCGTTGTTTGCTGGCAAAGCTGCCCCCATGATGCTGAGGAGCAGAGCTGTCCTGTCTGAACATTCATGGAGAATTCAACAGTGATGAAATGTTCCCATCCTCCAAACTTACGGTACATTTGGAAGCTGAAAGCCCACAACTTTAAACAGGGACACACTCAGATTTCCATGTTCCTATTTTCATTTAGGAGTCTGTTTGGCCTGCCTGCCTGCCTGCCTGCCTGCCTGCCTGCCTGCCTGCCTGCCTGCCTGCCTGCCTGCCTGCCTGCCTGCCTGCCTGCCTGCCTGCCTGCCTGCCTGCCTGCCTGCCTGCCTGCCTGCCTGCCTGCCTGCCTGCCTGCCTGCCTGCCTGCCTGCCTGCCTGCCTGCCTGCCTGCCTGCCTGCCTGCCTGCCTGCCTGCCTGCCTGCCTGCCTGCCTGCCTGCCTGCCTGCCTGCCTGCCTGCCTGCCTGCCTGCCTGCCTGCCTGCCTGCCTGCCTGCCTGCCTGCCTGCCTGCCTGCCTGCCTGCCTGCCTGCCTGCCTGCCTGCCTGCCTGCCTGCCTGCCTGCCTGCCTGCCTGCCTGCCTGCCTGCCTGCCTGCCTGCCTGCCTGCCTGCCTGCCTGCCTGCCTGCCTGCCTGCCTGCCTGCCTGCCTGCCTGCCTGCCTGCCTGCCTGCCTGCCTGCCTGCCTGCCTGCCTGCCTGCCTGCCTGCCTGCCTGCCTGCCTGCCTGCCTGCCTGCCTGCCTGCCTGCCTGCCTGCCTGCCTGCCTGCCTGCCTGCCTGCCTGCCTGCCTGCCTGCCTGCCTGCCTGCCTGCCTGCCTGCCTGCCTGCCTGCCTGCCTGCCTGCCTGCCTGCCTGCCTGCCTGCCTGCCTGCCTGCCTGCCTGCCTGCCTGCCTGCCTGCCTGCCTGCCTGCCTGCCTGCCTGCCCTCTCTCTCTCTCTCTCTCTCTCTCTCTCTCTCTCTCTCTCTCTCTCTCTCTCTCTCTCTCTCTCTCTCTCTCTCTCTCTCTCTCTCTCTCTCTCTCTCTCTCTCTCTCTCTCTCTCTCTCTCTCTCTCTCTCTCTCTCTCTCTCTCTCTCTCTCTCTCTCTCTCTCTCTCTCTCTCTCTCTCTCTCTCTCTCTCTCTCTCTCTCTCTCTCTCTCTCTCTCTCTCTCTCTCTCTCTCTCTCTCTCTCTCTCATTTAATGTCAAGAGGCTTCAGAGATCTCAGGTTTTAACACCAGGTGAGTGTTTACGCACTAAACCCGTCACATATTTAGTGCTAAAAGAGGGAGGTTTTTACTGGCCCCATTACGCAGTTTACACATTAAGCAGCTTCACACATCAGCTCGGTGTCTTGCTCAGTGGCATCTCAATAGCGGCAGCAGAGAAATATGTGGTTTGTTTACTTCCCAGCTGCAATATTCAGGCTTTTCCATACGTTTGGCTGCCATCCACCCGTTTTTTCCTCACCTTCAGGTTACCACTGTGGGGCTCAAATGAGACGATGAAGTGAAAGCTTTTTACACTTTACAAATATCAATGACTCCTGAATATTTTGCATTTGAAAATGCCAATTTGTTGCCGTTTAATATCGTACCGAGTAATACATTAGGGGCTGTTTCACACCAGAGCAAACAGGAATTACAGGGCCTGCAGCACAGACTAATATGGGGAGTGTTTATCTTCCAAAGGACATGTGTCATTTGAGTTTAGGTATAAATGAATATGGCTCAAATCTCAGGACAAAGAGGAAACAGCTGCAGGACACAGTCGTTTGGTTGCCTCATTAACTGGTGGCGGCAATTATGGAAACAAATTCTTCAGTCTGCTGTCTGGCTTCTGTAGCTGTGTTTCACTGTACAATCATTAGCCAAAGTCTCATTAAGTCTCGTTTTTATTTTATATTAATATATCCTTAGGATTTTAGGAGAGTCCACACACACACACACAAACACTTTTTCTAAATTGTCATTAAGTTAATTCATATAGACTGAAACATAAATGAAGCTAATAAGCAACAGCAAGCTGCAGTCAGCGAACTATGCAAATGCACAAATCAGATGTCAGATGCCTCCTGCTGTTGTCGGCCATAGTCAAATATATGAATATAACGCACAAATACCTCATCGAAATAAACTTAAAGATGAAAGGAAAATATATCTGCTTTTGTCATTTTTGTGTATCTTCTGTCATCCTCCCAACTTTTATTCATAAGTCATTTTTCGAAGGGATTGGACTGCTGCATACTTTGAAGAGTTTTCTGTCATTTCAGTCACATTTCATTACAAAAAATGTAGTTTTTCAAAGCTACAGACGGAACAATTGTGCGATAGCTCTCGCAGGCCCATCAAAAGCCAGTGATGAAAGCGCCCAGGCACCTGGTTTACTCATTCATACAGTCTTCACGGCGATTAAGCTGCCCATGTTTTTCTGTTGTGGGAATCTTTCAAATGGTAGAATGGGGAAGTTGCTGGTAAGTTTGCCAAGTGATATAAAATGAAACCAAATGATGAATTACTAAATGTGTCAATCATTTTGTAGATCATTAACACACAAATCAAATAAATCATTCCTTGACACATGTAAGTAATGCTAAATTTTGTCCATTTCTTCAAAAGTAAACCACAAAATCCAAAGATAGATTATCAAAGGTCCACATGTGGCTTAATTAATGACTGGAATTGTAGTTATGTTAAAATAATATATTGTTAATACCAATAATCATGATTATCAAAAAAGAAGAAGCACTGCCATTAACAATACTTCATATAATCATTATATTATACACATTGCTAAATGTATTCTAGTTAATGAAGTCTAAAGCCGCATGCATGAGCATGTTTGACACTGAGAGGATTCCAGAATGGGACGTGGCACGTAAACAGCATGTCTTTAATTAACTTTAATCCTCTTACACTTAATCTGCAGTTTGTTGGGGAAAAAAGAACAGGAAGCAACTTAGAGCCTCCGACAATTCTTAGAATATACAATTCATCAACAGAGCAGCAATAGGAAGCGAACCTTCAGCCCCCTGCTGAGGTGTTTATCTCATTTCTAATGAGGAACAGATTGTCACGTCAGTTCTAATGTAGATAAGGAGAGAAACCTGATTTTGTGCCGCTTACAGTTTGTCGTTATTTAGTATTTTAATGCAATATTTTTCACATTGAAGCTCAGGCTGAAGGCACATTTCCTTTTTTTCCAAATGAGACCATGTTTTCATTGGCTCCGTTTCTCTTGTCGGCGCTTTTCCCCTGATGTTTGCCGATAACGTGCTGCACGGTGGATTCTGCTGGTCAGGTCTAAGAAACGCACATTATTAAAATATGGTTTGGTACACCTTTGACATTTCATGTACATTTAATTATAAGAAATGTCCAACTAAGAGCCTAATTGCTGGCTGCACATGTAACAGTATGCTCTTGCTGCGCTACGTGCTGATGCTTATGGGTTCATTAAAAAGGTTGACATGTGCTTCCTTTAAGGTAATTAATGAAAAAGGTTGCAAAAGTGGTTCTTTAGAAAAGTCAGCCTAAACAATTACGAACCCCTTTTATACATAAGACTGTGGATTGTCAAGTCACAGTTGCGCAATTATACAATTGCATAATTAGGCAATTATTAAATGTTTCAAATGCACCATCAAAGGCACCTGCGCTCCAAGGCCGCCTCGCAATTAGTGGACTGTTATTGCCAAAACATCTCAGTGACATTATTGGATTTGGTTTCTTGTTGGTTTTTTTTTTTAAATCAATCCCCGTGTTATTCACTCCGGTGCACATTTAGTTTCTGAACAACTCGTAACTGCGTTTGGAAACTGAATAATGTCATAATGTCTCCTGTAATTTCTACGAAAAATTGTGACACTTTTATGCCGTTATTATTTCACGGCAGCACAGCAAGGAAGGCGAGGAAGCAGGGGGCTGTGGATAATGAAGGGCCCCCCACACCCCCCCCCCCCCCACACAGGACTCACGCTGGGGATGTCACACCTACATGGTTTGCATCATGCGCCGCATTTGTGAGCCGAAGGAAGAGATTATTTCGCAGCTTGGCGATGGCACCACGCCAGCAGCTGTAATTTGCCACAAACCAAAGGGACAAATTTTAATTTTGCATTAGACAGCGTGAACCTAAATTTCATACTCCTCTAGTTTTTATAATCAGAGATAACATGGCCATTACGTTCAGTGTAATGGTTGTTCATGGCAGGTTTGCCAATGTAATATGTGGATCAGCATCTCCTCCAGTCATAAACCCCAGAAATCACATCAACAAGGAGACAATTGCTATTTTGTTCATTTCAATACGGTGCGTTCAGACTGTTGTCCTGCAGATGAGTAACAGTTTGCAGAGCTTTAATAAGATGATAATCTGCAGGCCCACGGTGGATGCGAGTTAAACGGGACAATTTACAAAGATTTATTTGTTGTGGATTTATTAAGGGGCCTATTTTGTAATTTTAACAGGGCTTTAATGTGCAAACGCCACGCTGATCCACTTCTAGTCGCTGCTGTAGCACCGCTGTGCACACTGAGTGAGCCTCTTTACTTAAGAACTCACAAAAGAGCTGTTCCATTCTGATTGGGATGGCACAAGTGGGCGCATGAGGTGGAACCGGGCGTGAATCCAGGAAGATTGGCCATGTGATGTAATGTCCAGCTGGTCCAAACCTCAGAAGGGGACGAGACAAGCAGCGACAGGGACTGAAGGGCGATGGGAGTCGTTCTCTCGGAAACTCATTTAGCTTCAAACGGATACACAACGTTGCTGTCAATCCTACAGTATAAATAGTATTATTAATGAGTATTATTAAACCATTCTGCCCTCGCAATATGCAAATGAGCCGCTCTTGAGGTTTTATCTCAGTAATGCAGATGTAGTTGCACTAATGATTATGACTTAATATTAAAGAAATGCCATTTTAGACCACATCCATAGCATAATCACACAGGCTGACAATAAACAACGCAGCTGTTTTGTTGTCTTGCACACATTTAGATGAAATGTTGAAGAAGTATTTTTCTAACTTCAACTATTGCTCGGTCCCATTTGATTTAGATGAGAAGACGCACACATCTTTAGGTTCGTCAGCCAAACGATCCATAGTAATGAGCTGCAGTTTGGGCTTCCTGCAGATGGAACATACCTGCAGATGTCCTGACACGCCACACACACACACACTGCTGCCAGAGATACATGGACCCAGAGCCTGCCCACTGACCTGGATGCTACTGTTTGATGCCTTTGGCGGTGCCATGGGAAGAGAACAGACTGAACTCTAAAGAGGGGCAGTCAGTCATCGTGAGGAGGTTTCTCACACACACACACACACACACACACACACACACTCACATCTACAACAGAATTCACTAATTTGCAAAGGCTTCTAAACCTCCGTTGGACATCAATATTTGTCTGCAGCAAAATCTAAAAAAAACTCACTCGATATCAGATGCAGGAGAAAATTAAATATCGGTCTGCATCTTAGATTTGATGTAATGGAACACAAGTGCAGACATGTGGAAGGTCACACGGCTTCATGTGTTCTTTTTGTCTCAGCTCCTAGGGAAACAATCGCTCAATCCCCGCGTGCCACTTTCTCACCACAACTGAAATAGAATCTGCTGCAGTATTCATGAGAGTGGAAACAGTGAGCGAATCGACACAGACGTCACATGAATACGCAACATGCTTCTTTTGTTTTGTCAATCTATTGATTCTAAAAACACAGAGTTGCAGCTCAAATGTGGTCGGAGTAAATAATACTAACAGAAATGTCTCCACTTCTGCCTCTTTGCAGGATTTCCCAACACAATCGCCGCGGTTCACAAAACTGCCCAACCAGAGTTGATTTGTTTGTCTCTTGCCGTTTTAGACCAGAACCCTGATGATTGGTAACTCATCCACCGTCGCTGTGATTGCACATCCTGTGTGATGATAGAGAATAAGTTAATTTCAATTTGGTCATGGGATAATGCCGCCTCATTTTCTGCTGCTGAATCTCAACAAAACATCTATCAGACTGGCCACATAAATCATCCCTGACAGGGTATTTAAAAACAAACACACACACACACACACACACACACCAAATGCTGAATAACGCAACGCTTTGGTTGAGCACCGAGTCGAGCTTAGCCCCAGTAAGCCCACGTTCAGCCACAGATCATCAGTTAATGCACATCTATCAGCATCCATAATTGTATTGATTAATAGTGACATTTCATTCCATTTTTTCCATGATGTGCAATTGCTTCTCTCTGTAACAAAGTAAATTTGCAAACAGCGGCCCAATCTTGTACGTGTGTGTATGTGTGTGCATGTCGAACCTGTATGAAAACAAGGGAGTGAATCCACCACCTCCATCTCCATGTAAGCGCGGAGAATCAGTATTTCATCTGCTCGGACACCGACAAAGATATTGTGGTACATATTTCATTGTCAACAGTTACAGTATGTTGTAAACTGGACAAAATAAAAGCAACGCAAAGTGCTGTGATTTCCTGCCACATCGTGATCCTAAATGTTTGTCAACTGGTAACTTTGGACTGAGAAGGATGAACCAAAAATAATAATAATTTGGAACCCTCTAGGAACTGAGCTTATCCAACCAAATATCGTGGTGATATTACTTTTCTAAAGGAAATGTTGGATGTAAACAAGCAGGCATCACTCTGCCACAATCACCAATATGGAAGATGCTGTATATGTGTGTGGAATATAATGTAACCCAGTGGCTCTGCAAACACTTATTTTATGTTTTTTTTGGTTGAATTGTTAAATTAAATTCACACGCTCCGCTTCAACATTGCGGTAAACACAAACTGGCTTAATCACTGAATAACTATTAAACAAACTCCGTCGCTGTGCATTCAAACAACTCTTTGTGCGAAACATGACCGCTCACTGTAATACAGTAATGAGTTTTTAATGCAACGAGGTAGCAATGACCTGCGGTTGTTGTTGTTTGTTGTCGTTTCCCACTGCTGACTCATGCGGGTGAAAACCCTGCAGGAATCCAACAAAAGGCCGCGCTCAGGAGAGGGAGGCCTGGAAACAAAAGCAGAGCTGAGTAGGTGTGTGAGGCTGATAATGAAGTTGGGCGCCGTGAGGACAGCGATACTGACCGTGTGTGTGTGTGTGTGCGTGTGTGTGTGGGGGAAAAACATGCCAGGTGTAATTTCCTTTGCACATGTGTTTTGTTTATTTGCAGTGTGTTACCGCTGCTGTTGACAATGTTTTCCTGGAGCAAATATGAGGCACTAATTGACTAGAAAGCCGTGTTTTATCACACGGCAGAGGAGTGACGTGAGATCACTATTAACACCCAACTTTTCTTGAGTAAAAACACTTCAAATGAACCAAGGACATCCTGTTGTTTTGTTTGGCCCCGAGTAGCCCAGGCTGGAACCTTTCATCAGGGCACAGCCAGGCAGCAAATGCAGCTCTTCGGTGTAGAAACAGCCACAGTTTGAAAATCTACTCCATTTCCCCATATCCTGAATGAGGTATTGAATGGCACTTTAACACAGTTCTCAACAATGTAACCTAAATTGAACCGGTGGGACCCTAGAGGATTCTCGGTTCCTCATTCCCTCCTCAATTGGTCACACTTGACGGAGAGAAACAAGTTGGTTCCAATACTAAAACGGACAATAGGACTGCAGGTGCCTCGCCTTCCACAACAGTCTCATTACATGACGACACACGTGGTCCGAAATACCAAATCTGTGAAAGTGGAAATTGTTGTTATTGCATAGCTCCTGATATAACGGAGGAAGCAGAGATGCTACAAAGTGTTGGTGTTATTAATATATGCCCCTTTCTTCTGCACACATCGAGAATCAACCCCTTCCTGAAAGCATAGTTGTAGAGGCATGTGCATACATAGCGTTATATTTTGCGTGGCCGTAATAATGCCCTGCTCTGAAATGGCTCAGTAAGTAGGAAGCCTGCCAAAACATAAAATATATGCCTCTTATTTATGGAACATCAATAATATGGATGTTCTGTCTGCAACTTGCTCCTTTGATTAACTCACTTCATTCGGATCTACTCTCCTGGGCTCGCCCTCAGTCCCGACCTCAATCGATGCCCCCTCTGTTTGTTAAATAGTCACATGATCTCGAGTTGTATTTTTAGTACCGGCTACATAATCATTTACGGCATTTCCGCGCTCCTTCCAGATTACGTGGAAGAGTCATTGTGTCCGCCATAAAAATTAAACAGCGTCAGCCTGTCATTGGATTTGAGATGTCTAACGCCTTCAACTTTTATTGCGTTGTTAAAAGCTATTGTACTTCTTTAATATGAAGGCGACGATTTAGAGGTTTCAGTTCTCTGGAGTGGCGTCTGATGAGCCGTCTGCCATTAAAAAAGAGAGGAAAGTAAAGGAGGACAATTACAGTGACAAGTTCACACCATTAAAACGGAAAACCCACTCCGGATCAGACATGAGATACGTTATTCCCCGAGACTTTAGGACAAAGCTCAGCTCATAATGATCCTGCACTTGTGTGAATGCGGATATCCTCCACTAAAGCTGGAATAACGGAGACACGAATCCTCAAGAGAACTCTTAAGCTGCTGCATTGTTGGTGATTGTCAGTTACAGTTAATTTGATAGATGGAGCTGCTCTTGTAGGCAGTGTGAGAGACGAGTGGGAACGGCCACATTGGGATTGAAAACAAATTCTCTTCCAGCTATAACGATCATAAGCTGGACCAAAATGAAGTTTGTTGCAGAGCACAAAATCTGGAGCCATCTCTGTAAAACCGAGAGGTTACTCTGAATGAATGTTAATTCAACTAATGATGCACCGTTGATCATGACAGAAAAGCCATGCTACTCATCTGACAGCAGCGGAATCGTGTCAAACTCCTCGTTGGTGTCCAGCAGAGTGCCAGCATCACGTCTGTTAGAGCAAAGTGACAGCGGAGATGCTTTGATCATTTATTCAGACAGAATTACACACAAGTTTCTTCAGAAAAGGTCAGAGTCACTGTGCCATTAGCAACTTCCTGGCTTTTCATGTTGGTAAATTCACACACAAAAGACGTCTATGGGTGACTAACACAACAGGAACACAAAGGAAATATGGGAACTAGCACTGTCAGTTTAATCCCGCCGTGATTGAAAGGAAAAGTGCAAAGGCTTTTTCCAACAAAGGCTGTCTTGTCTCCCAGATGTCACCACGACAACAAAGCTGCCTAATGCTTCAGCCTTACATGATATTTTATGGGTTAACATATCATCACCCCTCTTCCTAAAGCCATGAAAGAAATGCATGGTAGTCAGTGAGTTATAGAAGTTAATTTAGGTATTAATATTCATCGTACCACATGGATTGCAAAGTAGCTTAAAAGGACTGGAGATGAATATAATGCAGGTATTCTGATGTCCTGTGTCATGGTCACAATGTCAGGGCCGACTGCTCGCATGCATATCAAACTCCAGCTGGTGATGCTCTCCTAATAAACCCTGAGGGGAGATTGAGGCTCCAATCCTGTCTATACCTGCCCTGCATATATTCTGCTGAACAAAAAGGCAGGAAGTTCCATCATAAAAGTTTGTTGGGCCACACATCTTGAGATCATTTACACCGGGTGAGATGAGGCGCCTGTGTTCGCCAACTCCTGTTGCGAATTAGCTGCAAAAGTGGCGAGAATCATTTGTGGTCACACAGCATCAACTACTATTGGAGTGATCTTACCGTGATGAAGCGGCGCAAGTCAACCATCGTTACAAACAAAGTGTCGCGGCAGCACCTAGAGAAAGATGTCAAACTTAACTATTGCTGCCCAAATGCTTTTTTAATGTGACTCTTATTCAGCCACCCTGATTTCTTGACAACAAAATTGGATTTTCTTGGCCAAAACAGTGCCACAACAATACAAATCAGCACACAGAAGGGAGAGTGATACACAAAGCAAAGCAATAAGATACATTGCTATTTGAACCTATTGGACCAGAATATTTGGACCTTTGATTTCATAACAGAAGGAGCTAAACCCTCTTTTAGCAGCGATAACCTCCACCAAACCTTTCCTGTCAGTGCAGATCAGACTCGAACAGCAACGTGAAGGGATTACAGAAGATTCCTCCCGACAAACCTGCTTCATCGAGCCAATATTTCAAAGCCTCCCTTGTAGCCAGATGAAGCATCAGGTTAACCTGAGCCCTAATCAATACATTAATAACCCTAACAACACACCAAAGCTGCATTTCAACATTACCAGTGTAGGACCACGAACAAACATGACTAAGCGCACTTTTGTGACACACATTATGACATCAAACACACCAACTTCCAACCAGCAGCCATTAAATGCGACATCACAACATCATGACAACATCACCAAGCACAGCAAGTAGCATTTAGCTTAGCACCCCACACACACACAGGTAGAGCCACCAGACAAACTTTGACATGGAGTTATAAAGTTGTCTCAGCCATAACACAGCTTGGAATATAGAACAAATTTGCACACTTACATCATTTTGAAGCTTGAATTGTCCTTCAGCTTGAATCCAAACCAGGCAGAGATCCGAGCTACGCGGGCATTGCGCTCTCCTATCGAACACCTGGTCTGTCTGACGCCTGAAAACTGACCAATCACGTCTGGTGGACATAACTCTGTCCCATCTTTCCATCAATGATTGTAAACTGTCCAAATGAGGATGTTCACTTCCACTTCAACTTGTTTCCCACAGGCCCATAATTGGAACGAGGCTTCCCTGAAGCTCACATCTCCAGCCCCATGTCACTGATTGGAACACCTGACTCCAATTAGCTTTTGATTGAACTAGTTCCATCAGAGCTTCACTGATATTTAAACGCCTTGGTGGTGGATTTGTACAAGTCAGTCAGTCAGTCACTACTTTAATTGGATTCCGTTTATCTTTGTGACTTTGATCGATTATTGGAACACATTTGATGGAGAATTGACTCAGAGATGCAAGCACTATTAATGGGTTCCCTCACGTGTGTGTGTGTGTGTGTGTGTGTGTGTGTGTGTGTGTGTGTGTGTGTGTGTGTCTTTTGGGGGCCAAATGAAAGGCAGAAAGAGACAAGGACGGAGTGACCTGTAGTTACCGTGGTGATGAGAGATGATTTAATCTCCGCTGCCTCGACAATGGTGATTTTGCAGCATTAATTTTCATTAAGTTAAGTTCAAAACTTGATTAAGAAAATCATCCAGGACATATTTGTACCACAGCATGTGAAAACGGCAGCTTCGACACTTTTCCTTACATGGTGGGAGGACCAGAGGTCATTTAGAGGGCGGTCTTTACTGTCAAACCAGCCAGGAGTGAATTTCATAAAATGTGTCAGCTTTTTCCTCCTGTCATACGCAGTATTGAGGTAACAAACAAATAAGAATATATCGAATCTGAAAGCTGCAGTGAAGACGTTTGTGTTTAGGAAAAGAATCTAACAAATATGAACCCTACAGGCAGATGAAAGGCTCACAACCTCAAAATGAAAACAGGCAGCCGAGCCTCTTCAACACCAACATAGAATGTGATGTATATACAACAATACAATATATACACCAGGGTTGACTGTGACAAGGGCATCAACTCTGTTCATTTGAGTTCAGTGTGTGTGTGTTGGATTTGATTAGATTGAAAATAAATGAATGCATATCCAACTTTACACTGATGCACTTGTGTAAATACATTAAAAACACAAGTAGGCATCTGTTAAGGTATATAGCAGCACCACTGGCTGACTCTGGTGGGGCTTTGTCACCGCTGTGAAGGTCTGAATTTTGCTGGAACACTTCACACCTGGAGGCTGCAGGTGTGAGGAGGAACAACGAGGCCATGTGAACGTCTGCAGCCGTGCAACAAAGCATGACGCAGCAAATAAAACTGGCAGGTCTGACGGCGGCACGGAGCCAGGAAAGCCGCACACAGACAGACCCGCTCCTATTCTGGCTTCCATTCAGCATAAACTCAGAAAACATAGAAATCCATTTGCTGTGTGTCCCACACACACTCCTGGCCCCCCAGTCACACACCAGCTCTGCTCTGCCTCTGTAGCAGAAGCATCAAACCAAACCCAGACTCATGGGAACTAGCAGCAGAGGGCAACACGCCTCGAACACCAGATGTAATTTTTCAGACAAACATGTTTTGTTGTGCTGCAGCTTTGCTCTCTCTTTCTCCTTGAACCTCACAAAAGCAAAGGACCATAGCAAGAAACGCTCCTCGGTTTATCACAGCAGACTGTCGTGTCCCCCGAAATGCAAGATGAAGAAATCCTGCGACAAAAACAGAAGCGCAAAACTGGAAAACAGCCTCGTTATACTAAACGGAAGGCGTCAGAATGGTTTGCTTTTGTCATGTTTTTTTCTTGTACCTGAAACGGAATTTTGCGTACTTTCCTAACACGGGAGCAGGTTTGTGACTGAGATGAATGGTGGTGAAGGAGCAGACAGACCTGCAGAGTTAATGGGACTCAGGTGCAGCTCTTTGTCTCATCAGGCCGCCCCTCACCCCCTCACCCTCTCACCCCCTCACCCTCGCACCCTCTCACGCCCTCACTCCCTCACTCTCTCATCGCCACCCCGACCCACAATCCAGCTAAGCCCCCATTTGCCACACGCATCACTCTTTTAGTTTCTCATTTCATACCTTTTACATTGAGCTATTTGAGTAGTGTGCTGGAAAATTCAGAAATAAAATCGGATGTGTGTTTTACTTTCAGAAGTTTTCACATTGTCGTTTCGCTGCGTCGCGGCAATAAAGAGCCTTAATTTGTTACAATGATCTTTGAATCATGCAGAAAATCCTTAGTTCACTTCAAAGCCTTCTTCAGGTTCCTGTAGCAACAAAGCCAAAGCGGCGCTGCTTTCATTTGGTCCTCGTAAGCTCCCACTTCCCGATTTGGAAGTCGTAATTACCACGTCACACACTCAAGTGCTTACAATCGGGGAATAAACACGCAGCACAGATGTTCTTTATCTTTATCCTTGAGTAACAAAAGCAGAGAGGAGGAAATGTGCCTTTGCTATGTATCAATTATTCCTATTGACAAGTTTCTTATTATCACAATCAAGTCTGCAACTTACACTGCTGCAGCAACATGTCAACAGGAAGTGAATAAAAACCTAAATGAGACGACGAATTTTGCTCCTTTTTCCCATCTCTACAGGTTCTGTTCTTTATTATCTCACTGTGTGACAAATTGTGATCATCTTAACTGCGGAAATAAATAAAAAAGTCATCCATGATTACACAGGATCTTTACAAATTATATGAATATTTAAAATCACAGCTTGACGAGATCAAACCTCTAAACTGGAAACAAGTATAATTCAGCCCCTCTTGCATAACAAAGAGGATTGTTTCCCCCTCTTCATTCATCAACCTCCCGCTGCTTTCCACTCGGAGAGAATGTTAAGACGCTTTGCCAAAAATGGTGTCTCTCTCTCCCGCTGGTAGAATGACAACTCCAACATAGGTGAAGCTCCGCACCTTCCAGGAATGAAGGAAGTGAACCGGAACGACCAGACCAGGAGGAGCGCCGTGGGAGCCCTCGCACAGACCCGCCACAGTCTGTCCCCGATTCTGCTGGAGAGAAACCCGGCTCAGTGCTTCTGGTCATACGCCCCGTTCTCCGTGAACCCCTGGGGCACCGACTGTACAATGATGTCAAGTTCTGCCTTCAGCATCTTTAGAGAGATTAATGAGCGTGTGTTCTCCAAAAGGCTCCCGTGTTTCCAGTCTGGCTTCCTAAGTAATCCAGAGGGGGTTTCAGTCATTACCTGAGAAGATAAGTGGGTGAAATTTACTTCAAAGCTTCAGATTTGGTAAATGCTATATGCTTCTGTTATAGCTCCTAAATGGTGTGTGTATGTTTACTTTATCTGCCTTCAAAAGACACAAACAGTTACACTCATTGTTACAGCGCATGCATGTAGATTTGCTCCCAAGAATGGAACATAAATGCAAATTCAAATTGTCTTTGCAATTTGCATATTCCAAGAGTTCAAATCTGCATATTGTCTGACGTGCAAAGGGTTAATTTAAGTGAGCTGTCACTTAATTAGCCTTTGCACCATCTGTCTGCTGGCCGCTCTTGGTTCCCAGTTGTATCTTCTGGCTGATTCGCTCACCAGCCAGCAGATCGGCCACACAGGCCCCATAAGAGCCTGAAATGCAATTAAAACACATTTCTACACTCATAAACGCTGTGTGTGTGGAAAACTGCTCCCACCAGAAGAACACATCTGATGTTGCACTAAAGTGAATCACTTAACTGGATCAGAATCACCATAATTATGACATTATGATGTATTCCTAAATTACAGATTAATAATCAAGAAATCCTGTTAGTAATCTGTTCACGGACAATGTCAAACAACAAACAACAAACATTTTGTTATCTACATCCACTTTGACCTCTGAGCCGCCACAACGATTAAACAGGGATGATGGAATTTGATTGATGGTGCACAAAACATGACAAAGTGACATTTGAAGGAAGCAACAACGTCCCCATGTCCCCCAAAATGCTCCGAGATGTTTCCAAAACTCATTCATCAAACCTCATCGCACTCTCTGTGTAATATCTGGACCCTGTTAACTTGTTCTAGACTCACACACAGGCTGAGATAAGTGTGTGTTTCTGCTTTTTTAAGGAGAGCTGATGATGATAATGAATGTTATTCTCCACAGGCTCCACAGAGAGTTTAGCTGCTGTACTCCTGTTTAAATGTTTCAAGGGGAAAAGCTGCCACTTTTTTTTTAGCATAATGTTTCATCAGTCAAGGCCTCCCTCAAGTATTATAATTAGCAATGTAGTGTGAGTATCAGTGGAGGAAAGTGTCAGAGTCTGTGCGAGCGCCTCTCCAAAGTCATCCCTCCCATGTGCCATTATTTTTAATTGGTAACCAAGTTTCTATACAGGACGACCGTCATTAACAACTAAACGCCTGGTGTTATTATTATTATTCTCCCTTCCTCTGAACACGGCGCTGCTCACTTCCTACACACTCACCTTGCGCTCCTTTGCCTTAAACAAAGCGTCTCATCTGTCTTCGTGAGCTCTTTTTGTTTTGCTCAAATCCTTCACTTGGAAGAAGTCAAAATCTTTCCCAGACAGGAGAGATGTTTGATTCGTTTTCCCATCCGCGGCTATATTCCTCCTAAACGTCGATATTGATATTAGAGTTGCAAACTGCAGGCGTAGCTGCGGCGAATCTGTGTTTAGTTTCTACCAGCTTTACTTCTTTTGTTGCTTTGAAACTACAGCCGTACCTCCCACAAACACGCTTGTTCCCTTTCCTCTTCATGTTTTTGATACACTGTATATGTTTCACTGACATTTCCCCTGCAAGATTTATCCAGAAGAATAAAGACATTAGTTTTAATATAATGAACACCTAGATGTTTTGACTTTAACATAGCCCCTGGGCAATATCATGTGTGAACAGGCATGAATATTTAATTGCATAGTCCATTTTTAACTCCCAAATGATTGCAGAAACTAAATTGTTTACAGAGAAATGTCTGGGTGTCATTATGTTAAATGGGTTGCCACAACATCCACGCCACAGACTGAAAGCGGTACCAATATAAAGAGTCGCAGTCGTACAGTCAACACTGTTTCAGATTCATTGATCGGTGAAGATGGTATGAAATTATCATCATAATAGTAGTCATTACTTGGTGTCATTGAAAGGCTGCTTGGCTCAGTCCACTAACATTGGAGGACGAGCTCGCAGAATGATAAATGTTGTCAGATGAGTAATTCATTTTGGCAAAACAGGTCTGCCAAGGGAGTGAATGGCAAGATGCTCCGAAACGATATTAACGTTTCTTTAATTTCCTGTCAGTTTGAGAGTCCACGTGTGGTTTGTTTGCTTTCGCTGTTGAGATGCGAGCGAAATGAAAAAGAAGAAGAAGAAGAAGAAGAAGAAGAAGAATAAGAAGCACTCTGTAGGAGTTTGGCACGTTTATCCCTCTCAGTCATTACATGCGAAAGAATTCAGCCTTTGTCCCAATCGTGAAAAGTCAACCAGCCAGTCTAAATACACGCATGTCACAATGATGTCACACCAAATCAGATGAAGAAGCATTTAAAGGGCGAAGCAGGTGGAAACATTTCTAATTCTATAAGTGGCACTCCCTCCACTGAAAGAAGAGCAATAGTAAAGAGTTTGTGATGTTTTGCTGGGCACATGCAGGCATCTGATCAGGATGGATGCCGGGACGCCTCCCCGGGGACGTAAACCCGGGCGAGTCCGACTGGGAGGGACACCACAGGGCTGAGACAGACTACTGCTGCTGGGATCATATATCCAATCTGGCCCGGGAACACCTCGGGATCCCCAGGAGGCGGTGGAGGACATGACCGCGCTGAGGCATATCTGGGCTACTCTGCCTTAGCAACACAGACGATGGATGAATGGATGTTTGTCATCAAATGCAAAGAAGAAGAAGATATTTTTATCTGTTAGAGACAATATCAGCCCATTGCCTCAGAAGGTGACAATCGTTGAACACAGTACATGCAAACATAATCTGCAAGAAACTACTCCAACCTTCTGAGTTCCCGGCGATGATAGCAACGATTCAGCAAAAGATCTGAATTTAAAATCTGTACCTGCGACTCTTTTCTGCTCCAACTTATGTGATGTTTACATCTGAAGCAGCAGCTGGACACAGAGGAATGAATGAACGTGTGGATGAATCATCACTCTGAGTCCTCCACTCCATTGGAACATCCAACCCCACAGTCATTTTGGAACAATTTAAATCCAATAGTGAAGCGCTGAGTAATCAACAAGCAATGAGAAGTTAAATTGTTCATCTGTTTGTCTCTTTCAGCACCGCCGACAGAAACAGGCACAGTGCTTCATTCCAAACCATCATCTGAAGAGGTCAGAGGTCACTTCTGTTGAGCCCACAGTCACGTCTATAGAAATGCATCCAGTAGGACAGGACATACTTCTGTAACGTGATGAGGTCAACGTGTGAAGTCAACACATGACGTGACTGCGCACACACGCGCACGCACACACACACACACACACACACACACACACACACACACACACACACACACACACACGCACGTTAGCTTCAACACACGAGGCCAGCGAGGGAGTGTTTGGCCAGGATCCGTGTTTTACAGTCTGTAGACGTTGCCTGACACAACGGCCAATCAGATGAGAGCAGGGAGGGGGCGCCTTTAAGAGACAGAATCTAAGCTCCCTCAATGTGCACAACGGTGCTGCAGCAAGGGAGAGCGAAAGCAAATCTTTTCTGCTGAAAATCTGTATACATCACTTTTACCTCGGTAAAAGTTTGGAAAGTATGGATTCAGTTATAAGCGGCAAACCACATTAAAATGTAGTTGCTGCTCTGAATAAAATTAGGGGGGGGGAACTCAGAACCTGACATCAGTTTTGTTTGAAGTTGAATTTTAATTTGATTCAATGTACTTCTCCCAGCACCGGAACACATTATTCCGCCTCGTCTCAGAAGGTTATTTTCAAATACACACAGCATCCATAGCACCTCCACTATTACATAACAGCCACTGACTGAAACCTTCTATTATTTCACGACCAGCGGGGACAAAAGAATATAATCAAATCCGTATTGAAGGAACAGAAAGAAACAAATAATAAATGGCACAACCCTGGGTGCAATTAAAGGGACTGCAGAGTGTGTGTGTGTACTGGGCTGGAGGAAAGGGGCATCTCTTCACCGCCAACGAGCAAAGCCCAGCGACACATAGAGTGCGCCAAGCTCCAGTGTGAGCCCGCTTCCCATTAGACATGCTGCGTGTGACTCTTTTGCATATTAGGTTTTCCCTTCATAAGCCGTCAATGAGAGCGATTACATATTTCTACATGGCTGGCAGTGCAAAATATTAGCATAAGCGGCGCTGCTAAATGGCTTTTCTGTAACAAAGCAAACAGCAGACCGAATTTGAGAGAACAAACTTCCCAGTCAGACGGGGAAGTTTTGGAGTCAATGCCGCACTGTGCTCAATCACAGCAAAGTGGTAATTCTCGCATTGGGTCAGAAAATGACTGATTCGATGTCTCTACGGTGTGAACTTTGCAGGGGAGGAAAGAAAGCACCAACCTTCACACACCTACACTGTGTGATGCTCCCTTCACTGGGAGTTCAGCTCTGAGGCCTTACTGGTGACTCAAGAGTGCCACCTATTGGTGAAGGTTTTAGCCAACAAGTGAGCCTTGATGTTCAGTCTCATACAGACGGGGTTTCTGAGTCTCAGGAAACATCAAGGGGGAATCTCTGTTATTCACTGTGATGTATGCGGTGTGAAATAGAGGATAAACCTATAAAAAGAGGGTTAGGATGATCTTACAGGCTTTCTGTACATTCTAGAAAGGAAATATCTCTCTGCTGACTCCTTCCTGCTGGCATTGGGCTTTAAGCTCCTGACACTGCCGAAGACCTGGGCCAGCCTCTCTTGGAGTCTGTTCGTCAAACTCCCATCCCAATATTTACAAAGCAGAGCGCCGCCAGGCTGTAAAAGCTTCTCAGCCAGGTCGATCAGATTCAGACACAGAGTGATGAGCCTCTCGTGGTCCATGTCTCGGAAACCGCTGGCATTGGGGGCCATATCGCTAAGGATGACGTGCGCCTGCCCGCCGGGAAGCAGCTCCTGTATCCTGGCGTGGGTGGCCGGGTCGGTGACATCCTGGCTGGACAGGAAGTGAGCGCCATCCAGAGGTGCTATGTTCAGCAGATCAATGCCCACAACTGTGCCACATGGTAACTCTGGGTCTGAAAATGAAAGAACATTTTTGGTGGATTTTCCTGTGGTGGAGGTCACTTTCATCATACTTCATTGATTGATTTCTCTATTTCAGACGGTTATAAGTTCAATTGTTGGTGACACAATTTGCAGGGATGAATTTTTTGAAGAACATTATTTAGTTTTGGACATTGGTATTCTGGTTAGGTTCCAGGAAAATACCTACCTGGGCTAAATCGCTGCTTATTTGCAGGTTCAAGCCTTTTCCTTTGGTGAGTTAAATGTTTGTCTCCTGAGGCGTTCAGGTAGCAGCCCTGAGGCAAATAATTAACCTCTAAATGCAAAGGGCCAATATGTGTCATGAGGGCCGTGTCAATCACAGCGTTTCTCCCAGCAATCACTCATTTGACTGAAAACACTGTCGATTTTGATTTTAATATATTATTTGTAGAGGTTAATAAGAGCCCAAGTATATTTATGGAGTGATGACTGATGTAAGCAGGTTCAAATAAACATATAAACAATCAAGCTTTTATTAAGAAGCATGTCTTATCCAGCTCATTACCAAAATTTAGAGAAAATAACTGATGATTTAGCATATCGTAGAGCTGGAAACTAAATAGGAATCCTGCTTCCAACATACTCCTAGACTATTTGTAGATTCAATAACGTAAAGAAAACTGACTAACATGTAGTTCCTGCTCTTTCTGCCTTTAACGTTTCATTCATTCAGGTACAGAAACTATTCAGACATGTTTTAGGCCTTCAGGCTTCAATCTTTCAGGCACTTCTTCAGCATTTTCAGCTGATAATGCATTTCTAGTTATTATTATTGTTATTGAAATTAGGGGGAATAAGGGTTAAAGGAAATACAAATACAATCTGAGGCTATAAACTCCTTGTGGAAATACCACATATCGTCTAAATGACCATACCGATATGATTGGGCTTTAGATTCAACACATTTGTGACTCTTTCTGCTTCACTGTTTGACTCTGAACGCGCCGGGCTGGTTCACTGTATTATCAGATGCGTTCAGGTTCCTCAGTTACCCTCCACGCACCTGTGCCCGCTGCATTGACCCTCTGCACGGCCACTTGGCTCCAGGCTCCGGGTGCAGCCCCGCAGTCCACCACGCTCAATCCGGGCTGGAGAACACGGAAGCGGTCATCCATCTCCATCAGTTTAAAGGCGCTTCTACATCGGAAGTTTTGCACATGAGACGCTTTGACATACGGGTCTTTCAAGTGTCGCTTCAGCCATCGCTGCTCTGCGGGGGTTTTCCCCTTTACTTTATTATGTGCGGAGTTTTTCATTAAACATAAAGTAAAGTGAAGATGTCTCCTCTGCTGAAAGAGACACCACATTTTACCGTTTACAGTAGAGGACACGCGGTCTACTGCGCCTGCGTGAAATGTTGCTTCCCATTGGTCGCTCAGGGAGCCTGTGTGCAGCGCTTATGTTTCCCTTTGTTGACAACCAGCTAGAGTTCCTATTAGCTATTTCCTTGCTGAACTAAAAGCAGTAGTAGTCGTTTCTAAATATTATTATTAGTATTAAAATATACGAATCATTTGTATTCCTTAAATGTGCTTTTGTTTTTAAAAAGATTTCGATGTTTTGGCTTTTAAATGACTAATTTTCACATTTATACCATATACTATATACTTACATAAACTACAACATACTAAAACGTCAATCAAAGCTCAGCCGACAATTAATGCTCGTAAAGGAAACAAATGTTTTATTTTTTGCATTTGAGACGCTGGTTTCTAACCGAGCATATTTGAGGGTTACACGTTTCGCTGATCGTTAAAATAAATGACAGGGTTGAAAGGTTCCCCCGAACACTGATTCACACCTATCCGTATGTTTACGTGTTAGCACTTGAAGTAACAACACGTGACTGTTGCTCTGTTCGCGGGGTTTGTTTATTCATCTGCTCGTGTTTGCCATTGACTACCTCATTCTCCTTCAGATTTTGCCCTGTTTGCATGAGCTCGTACGTAGGTAAACTGTACAATTTATGATTTCGATTTCGAGGTGACTGCGTTGATGTACTTAAGCATAGCAGCCAGTTTGACAGTAGTTACAGTGTATGTGATGTGTATGTGAACTAATAGCGCTCCCTCCTCAGACAGGTATGGAGATGTTGACCTCTAAGCTGCTGACTCTGGTTCTGGTGGTCCAGCCCGGCAGAGTTCTTCTGGGCATGAAGAAGAGAGGGTTTGGGGCTGGAAAGTGGAATGGCTTTGGGGGAAAGGTTCATGCTGGAGAAACGATTGAGGCTGCAGCAAGGAGGTGAGAGGGGGGGGGGGCGGCTTCATGTTACAGCTTCAAATCGATCACTTATTGGTTGACTGGTTTGACGACAATCAGACAGGAGGAACTCTTCACTTTAATTGTTTTAGAGTGTTTTTTATTCTGTTTTCATTTTCAGAGAATTGCAAGAAGAAAGTGGTCTCACAGTCGACGCTCTTGACAAGATTGGAAACATCAAATTTGAGTTTGTCGGAGAAACAGAGCTGATGGACGTCCATATTTTTAGGGCAGACTCTTATAATGGAGAACCAACAGAATCAGAGGGTATGATTTGATTTCCATTATACCAATCTGAACTGAGAGAACAAGAAAAGCTAGTTTATCACATTTTATGTTTTATTTATCAAAGAAATTCCATTTTCAGTTAGATTGTTTGGCCTTATAAGATCAGAGGTTGATCATGAGCCGTTTTTGCTTCGTAGTATGTCCACTTTATGCGAGGATACAGGTTTGACTACAAAGTAGACCACAGTCTCTCCACAAAGTATTGATTGAAGAACTTAATACAGGCATGACTGTGAGTAAGGAGCGCACATTACTGAAAGCTGAGGGAGCGTTCATGGAGGGAGAAATCTCTCAGTCTGCCCCCAGTAGACCAAACTCAAACTACCTTTAATGCACTGAGGGGAGGAGAGGCGCTGACAGAAGGAATGCACTGACCTGCGTTTTCCTGACAAGGCAGTTAAGATCAAGCGAGTGAAGTTTAGACAGAAAACGGAAATGCTTAGCACTGAAACAGAGTCTGGAGAGTAGAAAAGTCCTGCAGCCAGCGAAGGAAGAACAGAAGTGAGGATAAAGTTTGAATGAAGTGCACTTTAGAAAAAAGTGGGCCTGCTCACACTGTACTGAACTTTGAAGGAAACACTGAACAGAAAGGTGAACAATTGCAGGATATCATAACTATTAAGTATGTTTTGCCACGGCACAATAAAAGCTCAGTAAGCTTCTTTATTAAGGAAATCCCTGTCAAAGTTAAAAAGGGTTCAACTTCTTTTGTTGTTAAGGAATGATGAGATTTCATCCAGAAATGTCGTAAATGTAGTCGTCCAGTAATTGTAGCCTTATTTTTCTACAACAAAAGGAGAAGCGTGACCTAGATATGCATCTAACGCACTTTTGGATGAGTCCTTAACTCCACAACAATCAGAACAGGACACATATTTCAGGGACATGACCTTAAAGTACCCTGTTTTCACACAACGAGCACAAAGCTACGGAGAGTTCAAGTGGATCAGTGTGGTTTACCGATGCCCTCCTCTTTGTTTTCCACAGAGATGAGGCCTCAGTGGTTTGAAACGGACAAAATACCTTTCAGTCAAATGTGGGCCGATGACATCTTGTGGTTCCCGCTGTTGCTCCAGAAGAAGAAGTTCCTCGGTTATTTCAAGTTCCAGGGTCACGACGTGATCCTCAGCCACACGCTGGAGGAGGTGGAGGAGCTGTGAGGTCACCTGGCAGATCTGGGACGCCGGTGACAAACATGTGGGAACATTTGGCTCCTCAGCGTTTCCTGTTCTGTTTCATTATGGAGAGGAAACGGCTGCAGACTGACGGCGCGACAGAGCCACAGCAGAGAGGGAACGTTTACTTCTTTATTAAATCTAGTTTTTTATTTTGCTGTTATTTTATGTCACCTTACAAAATAAAAAAAAATCATTGGACAGACCTTTAATTTATCATTTTATTTTTGATATTTTTCAAGATAAATGACTTAATTCAGCAATTCACATCTCGGCAAAGGTTTGTTTTTTGTTGCATTATGTGACATTTATATTATCTCATAACTTTAAATGAGTTTCACATTTGATCTGCACATTCTGTCAGCTCCTTTTCAATACATACGTGTTGCCAAAAACATTTTTGCTTTTGATATATTACATATATTCATACTTAACTTGGCACTTGACCATTGTGCATTCTGACACAGTCGCTACTGTGCACCTGGAGTGAAATCAGCTTGTGTGTGACTGCCATTGGTCCTACCGCAGCGTGTAAAGATTGAAGAGATTGAACTAATAGTGTTGTTCCTGCCATATACCTGAACACACAGCCAGAGCTTCCATCATTATTCATCTAATCACCCTGTGCAGTATCCTACAGTTTGAGACCCTTAAGTCCTTCCTTAATAGCTTATAAATTGAAATGAAGGGTCTTTAATTTTACAACCTACAAACAGCGGCTATACATGAAAGTAAATATGAAAGCCACTAATGCTATTATAGTGGGAGAAGTAGAACAGTTGTCCACAAAATATATAAAGTATGCTGCTATAAATCCTTCCAAAGTAAAGTCTTTATCAAAAATACATTTATCTTAATGGACTCCAAACCAAAAGCCCCGATGCCTTCACGACAGGAGATTTATAATGGCACAGTCTTTATATTTCTTAGCTTAGTGTATATCAATTTTCTCTTAAGTGTAATTACAAGTGTGTGTGATATAGATAAGTAGCGACGTCAGATTATGCGGTTACATCACATCCCGGTCGCTTAAGACAGCGCGGCGGATCGTCCTCGCCGACGCTCCTTTCCAAAGTCGACCCCGTGAGCGGACGCGATTGCTCATGGTGTAGATTATAACGTGACGTGAAGGTGTGCGAGTGCGGTCGTCCTCTCGAGAGCTCACTGTCTGTCCCGTAACAGCTCACACGGCCGGCGATTAAACCCAGCGAAGCAAAACAGGTTACGTTAGCGTGTCAGAAGGGGGGGGTTGTTCCATTATTAGCTCCAAAGAGGCATCCTAGCTTTGGTTGGAGGTCATTCCATACCTCACCCATCTGGAACAAAAGCAAATACATTTCTTTACACCCATTTCCATGAATTACAGAGTACAACAAAAATGATGCTAAGTGTTCTGCAGCGAATCATTCTCCCCCTTTGAGACTACTCTTATATTTTAGCAGATAGGAGATCCTGTGTAAATGGGTTTAGGTCAGACAGGTTTCCAAGCACAGAAATACAGATGATGTGGTTCATTTGATGTACAAGCAGACAAAAGGCACATGAGAGACTCGCTGGAAATGCTTCTGTTCTTCTGAAATAGAAGCAAACAACGATCCCCAGATGAGAAGATTACCTCTCCTCTGATACCATCCATCATTTCAGGCGCCTTTGTTGGGGGGTTTAAAAGCCCATTAAAAGCCGTTTCAACCCTCCCGGAGCGGTGCCGTCTCAGTATAGAGGGCCCTGTGTAAAAATGATTTTTTTTCAGGCCCTCGCACTCTCTCACCTCTCTGTGTCCTTGCACCTGGGAGTTGACAAAAGCCCCCAGAATGTGCGAGGTGATGGGGAGGTAGCTGAAGATAAGCTGCGTCTCTTGATGAAGACAGAACAAAGAGAAGTAGTTCCGCAGTTCCATGGTCTGAATGGCGTTCTCTTGCTATTGACAGAAGAAGACAAAAAAACCTGTTGTTACAAAATCGTCAACATGTCTTATTAAATTATGTTTCTATGGGGGAAATCTTGGTCCGATCACATAATCACGCTGCGGTTGATTGAATATTGGCGCTACCAGAGCTAAGATGGAGCCAAATGAACAGAGAAGCTGTTGTTAAAGCCTGTCCACCTCAATAAACAAAGACGCCCCGAGTGAGGACAGGTCTCCTCAAGCTGGGTTATGATCCTATAAGAGGTTTGATGGGATGTTTAGATCAAACCGAATGAGTGAAAGCGTCCGGGCAAACCTGCACGATGCGCGACTCCAGCTGCTCCACGGTGCCTTGCTCTTTGGGCTGCACGGTGGCGCTCATCATCTGCCTCTTCATCACGCTGTACTTGTGCAGAGCCCTCTGGTGCTCGTGGAGGACGCCCTTCTCGTGGCGCTCGCACAGATCCTGGTGGGGGGGCGACAGAGGAGTTGAGTGAGTATACGGCAGTTGTTTGTGCGTTATGAATTAAGCGTAAAATCGTGGAGTTAATAGATTTAGGATTGAAGCTGTGGATGCAGATCTCTAATCACAACTTCCGTTTTCCATTTGAACACTCCGCCCAGTGCGCCCGGGAACTCCGTCGCCTGAATTGGGCCGAGTTATTGATCTGAATCTGGTGCGTTAAAGTATATGTTCTGTACTTGCTGCATATTAACAATCAGGCTAGAAACATCCGGAGTGTCGCTTAGATGCTGCTGCTGCTTCAGTCCTGCCCAAGTGCCCTCTGGGTATAAAACAAATCAATTTTGAAAGAATGTCGGTAAGCTGCTTTTACAAAAAGGCAGAGGAGCATCATTTACTGGTTAAAGGCAGGATGTTGGCGTAGGTGATCCCTTCATTCAATCCCTTTTTAATTGTGGCTTTGTGAGATCCAGCAGCTGCTTTAGATCCATGCACTTTGACTGAAACATCTTTTCTCATCATGTCTGGAAACAGTCAGCTGAGTGTGTTTCCGTCTTGTCATCCGTTTCCCCGCATCATCGTCATCATTGCTGAGAAGCCATCTCTGACTTCACATGAATATGGTTCTAAAGTTGCGTAACGGTGAGGTCAAGGAGTATCACCGACTCACTCTGTAGGATTGTAGCAGATCCAGGAAAAGGTAGAGTTTATCCACCACTTCATCCTCCTCCCGCCTGCCCTGAGGATGTAAACAAAACAGCGTAGGGTTGTCAGGTTTGGGCGAGCCGATCAGGTCGCAGGTCGCAGGTTACAGGCTGCAATAAAAGGACGATGTGCTGTTGTTGTTTACCTGCTGAGCGGCTTTGTCAGACAGCAGAGCAAACTCCACCGACAGATTCTTCAAAGACTGACGCATCGTCCCCCACGTGCTCCGGGAAGAGGCCAGGGAGGGTAGAGACGTCGAATCCGAGCCCAGCGTGCTGCAGGAAACAATGTTATTACAGGGACGCACAAAAAAACAAGGTCATGTTGGAGCACCTGAGCTGCCAAACCTATGTCAAGTCAACAACTGCGGAAAGAACATTACCTCAACACCAGAGACACATAACACCCCGGATTGGGAGTCTTACTGAGGAAAACATTGGTTTGCTCCGTCTAAAACCTCTGGATTATCTACTAAGACTCAATTAAATACCTGAGCTCTCTGCCAAACATGAGCAGATCGGTGGCGTTCTCCTTGGAGCGTTCCGCCATCTTCTCAGCTCTGTCCCGCAGCTTCTGGAAGCTGTTGTGGATATTTCTAATCACCTCTCTGCTCGTGGCAAACTGGGCCTGAATGTCAGCGGGGAGATATTCCTGCAAACACACACAGTCAAGCTCTTCTGTAGTGTCGAGATTTAAAAAAAGCTACATGTTGTTTGGGTGAGAAGCTGCATCGGGGTTTCGTCTATCTCACGTGACAAACCTTTGCCAGGGTTGCAATTCTGTTGGTCATGAACTCATCGCCTGTTTTCTTGTAAGCATCGCGCAGCTTCGTCTGAACATCCTGTTTGGAGAGCAGAGTGTGGGGAGCAAAGAGAGGGAGGGGGGAGGCGGTCACTGAGTCACTGAGTCACCGGGTGACTCGGACAGGATGCAGATCATTCTGGGTAATCGCAGAGATAATGCTGATTGTACAACGGCAACAACTTGCGACAGAGAGCGAGAGGCGGCCGCGAGTGAAAGCGTCACATACGGAGCCGCTGAAGGTGAGGAAGGTCTTGATCAGCTCGTCCTCGCAGAAGAAGGGGTGCCGCGCCACCAGGTTGATGAATCGGACCAGAGCGCGCCGCCTCCCCTCGATGAATTCCCGCTCGGAGACGGAGGTCAGAACTGCAGCCGTGAGAGACGAGGAGAGCAAAACAAATACGTCTCAGAATCATTCTCCCACTCAGAGCTCCAGAGCAGTTTGAGAGGAAGTGGAACACGAGGAGGCATTCAGCCGTTTGACAAGGGGGGCGGAACTTTGATTGTCTGTAAACTACAATGGGGGCAGAGAAACAATCTCGGTCTAAAAAGGTCTCATTCCAGATTCTTATTTGTCATTCCCAAGCCAAAATCAAACCGTTACTACTCTCCAAATAGCATCGTGGGACTTTTTAAGCTAAGGCACATGGACCTAAATCCTCCCAAAAGCTCCATATGATGAGCCAGACCCTGAGACAGTTTGCCATGCAGTAGAGGACAGTACCGTACCTCCTTTCAGCATCCTCTTAGGTGGCAGCGCTGGCACCATTCTGTAGGCGAACCTCTGCAGCAGAAGCTCGTGGAAGACGTCGAAGTCACTGTAACGCCGGTAAACTGATAATTTGAAATACTAAAGGAGGAAAAAAAAGAACAACAAAGAGAGGGAGAGAGGAAGAGAGAGAGACGTTGCTCAAGTCAGATGGAGACACTGAGCTGATCTCACTGGCTCCGTTGCACCAGGAGAGTAAATGATGCAATATCTCTCAACATATGCGTTCAATCTTTCATTCTGTGTGACGGGTGGAATGTACACGTAAGAAATGAGACGTAGACGAGAAGTAGACTGGAGCAAAGTCTATATTAAGACAAGAAATATGAAAACCCGCACACCACATTTGGAGCATTCCTTGTTGCCAGTGAATATGTCTGCATGTGTGTTGGGTTGTGTAATCTCCTGCCTTGCTGGTGACTTGGTACTCCACGTGTTTGAGGAACAGGCCCTTCTTCTCCGGTATGAGCTCCACCTGGACGCTGTCTCTGGCCAGCAGCTTGTCCAGAGTCTGGGACACGGTCAGCTCGTCCTCCTGAGCAGGCTGCATCCTCAGAGTGTTCAGGTAACCGGGCTCCCCGAGCTGAGGCTTCGGTAACTCTACCAAAGACAAAACCACCAATCAGCTCCTAATATTGGTTTTTCATGATAAAAATGCAGCCTGAAAAACACATCTGAAATCAGCAATGTCTCAACTGGGAGAAGTGTTAGGTGTTAAATCCACATCTCTGTTCTTTGTCTCTGGTTACAACCGCATTGTGTGTGTGATGCTCATGTGATCTCTCCTTCATCCCCTTGTGTACATTCCAAGGAAGGCGTGAATCGGACGTCACGTACAACAACAAATGCAGAAACTCGCTGGTGCGCCGAAGAGGAAATGGGACACACCATTTCGAGGAAAGCATGCAGTCAGCTGCCGTACTGGCTGCACCTGAAATAACAGGCAGGGCCTTAAAATAATCATAGAGGTTGAGGAATGAATCTAACCCAGGCCTGCATAATGGCTGCCTCCACCAAAACCAGAGCTCCGCCCTGTCATCTTCCCACTGCAGGGGGAATGTCAAAGAGGGCAAAGTCGACTACGCATATAAAATCAAACCAAATTCAATCGAATCAGACTTTGAAACTACTTTTAGGTTTCTCCTGCTGAGAACCAAACAGAAAGTACGAACTTTTACAGCTCTTTTACAAGTTCCTAGTTAAAGCTGATGCAGGCATATAAGCTTTAATAGGAAAAGTTTGATTCTATGGTGCACCAGTAAAAGATTGACGTTTGCCTCAAAACAAATGCAACACTTGAACACTTCAGGGACATCCAGGGTCGCCCGTTGGACACACTGAAGAATGACCAAGCTACTCATTAAGCAAACCTTTACTGCAGCGCTGCGGCCGAGCTCGACTGTCACCCGTCACACACCTTGTATGCAGTTCTCCACTAGTTTAGGGCTCGGCTGCTTCCCTTGCTGAGCGAGGGCGATCAAGGCCAGAGCTTTATAGAGGGACAACTTGCTCAGGAATCCATCGGTGGCGTCAACATGCTCAGCAATCTGGGAAGGATAAAGGCAATATAATGTGAACTAAAGGTCACGTTCTTTTCCAGCTACTATCAAGTCAAATGCAAGTCAGGTTTACATTCCACAATGCAAAAAAGTGCCGGCTAGACACAAAAGCAAGCAAACAGTAAGAAGTCTTAAGCAAGCACGAGGGAAAGTCTGATTAACTATGAGCCAACGTTATTCTACATCGGTGTTGTTGTTGTTGTCATCATATATTCTGCCACAAAGAGTTAGGAAAGTTTAAATCCAATTTCTATTCAACCTCGTCACAGTAAATAAACCAACAGATTCAAGGTACATATAAGAGAAAATGAGTTTGTAAGGAAATAGCAGTCAAAAGTGACATTGGTATTTGAAAATAAAGCAGCATTGAGGTTTTACACGTCGCTGTTTGCATTCTGATGCTGGCGCTCTGTGTGAAACCACAAGTACCAACAGAACCACAACTGTTCTGAGCCTGTGGTGCCGCTGGCCCCCCTCGCCTGGCCTTGAGCCGCTTTAGGTAGATCTGTCTTTTGGAGCAACCGCTGGAACACCTCGACCTGAACTCTCTCATCTGTCCTACAACGGATGGCTTCGTACACTTCCCTGTAATATGCAGGAACTGAGCCTAAAAGAGGAACAAACGTTGTGGAGAAGAGTAATATCCTGCAGGGGGCTGAATTCTGAGTTTATGGCGATCTTGTCACCTTTGAGACCAACTTTATCACCCATCACGTGCCTTCAATTCTCCAATGTAGGTCGTAAAGGTTTGCAATGATAGATTTTTACAATAAACGGCAGTAACATGGAGGTTTAAAAAGAGAAAATCCACAAGAAATCTACTTACTATTAATGAAATCCAGAAGCATGCAGAGGCATAAGCTTAGTGCAGATGTCTACACGTGTGTCGGAGATATTTATCAACAGAAAAGACGCTGTGAAGCTGAAGCTGAAGCATCGCTGGTAACCTCAGTGGCCTGTTGCTCAAAGGCACTGCTGACAGTTATTCACGTGGCAGGAAAGTACATTAAACACTTTCAGATCCGTTTTTTTTTTTGGCACCGCTGACTTGAAAGTAGCTTAACATGCAGTTTTCCCATTGGTGGTTAAGTGTCAAGAAAACGAAGAAGAAAAAGAAGAAGGTTCGAGCGCTGCATGCTGGCAAGACCGTACAGATGGAGCGACATGAGCCCGATCTGCATGTCCAAGAAAGTTCTCATGTGTTACATCACATCCCGACAGCAGCACGCACAGATCTCGGCGTTTCTCCCAAACGTGACATAACATATACGAGCTGGAACGCCAACGCAAAGCAGAAACACTGTCAAAGTTTATGAAAAGAGTTTCGAGAAGACATGAAATAGTTAGGGCTCATTACCTTCATTGATCTCTGCTGCCATGGCTCAGATTGTCATGTGAGCACAAGAGCACCTCCATGTGATTTCCTGTAGAAAAGAAAAAAAATACCCCACGTTTTTTACTTCTTAAAGTTGTAGAGGGCGCTGGACAAAGTTCAAGAATGAAGCGGCGCGCAGGTCGAATAAGCGAGTGCGGAGTAAACAACAGTCGAGTCTCTAAAGTCTGACAGTTTGGTGACGACCTGTGTTTGTAGCTGTCAACGCTCCTGTGGGAATTTAATGGAGGCGTTAACATGCTGGAACTCTGGGCCGGATTATAATCCGAGAAATTGTCACATGTTTGTTATGATTCTTTACCATTCGTGCCAATTGGCTTCCTGGTTTTTATGTAATTGCGTGACTCGATTTGATTTGTGTTCCTCGTTCCACAAATTCAAGCCAAACCACAAGTAATGATGCATTCACTTACTTACTAGCTATTACCTAGATGATAAAGTTGTAAATGAATCTAACTTTATATTCAAATGACACGTCTGAAAAATGGCGAGGGGGGAATGTGCACGGGTGTTGCAATTAAAAATATAGTTGAGATTTATTCATTGATCCAATTTCAAATATAAAGCGTAACGTACCAAAACCCCATGTTGTGCCATATTATATACCCAAGTAAACCATTAAAATGGTTTTCCTTCATTAGAGTGGTATAGTACAATCAATAGGGTATTCAACTAGGAATAACATATACTTACATTTAATCAGATTGATAAAATACACATTGATATACACAAATAACTATTTGCGCTGCAAAAGTCTTTCCGTAGAGTAATAGTGATGCATCTGTTATTTCAGGAAACGCAAAACATTTATCACACTGATGTACTCGTGCATTATTTTGTTAGGTTTGTTACGTCAAGTGGTTATTGACCCGCTTGACGTGCCTTTTAGTCAATATCGGAACAATTGTTATTTGAAAATCATAATTCCGATTTTACAGAACGCACCTGAAGATTTCATTAGCCTTACACACGGTTGCCTGTGGGTGGCGCTGTTGTTCCATTTTGTGCCGGTAGGGGGAGGCTGCCAAGCTGGTGCCTCGGCTCGGACGGACGCCGACAACAGACGCTGATTTGGGCTTCAGTTGCGCTCTGATAACCGGATGGCGCTTTGGCACGGAGGAGCTTGAAAAACGAAACAACGAAGCGGATCCTTGTTTATTCTCTTCGCGAACCAGGATGTCGGCGCTGAGAAAAATGTCGGGCCGAATAAGATCCGTTTCTTCTGGTTGTTACTCGCACTGGTAACCGAGTCACAGCGGACTGGGAACTAACCAGCAGCTAAACTAGCTAACATTAGCCAAGTTAACGCTAGCGTCAGAACAGGTCTAACCCGTCTGGAGGACTCGACTAGTGGAAACCAGTGCGAAAGTTGGCGTCTGGAGCACATTTCCCATTAACGACCAGTCCATTGTCAGCAGTGACTAGTCTCCAGGTCACTAGTTAACGCCACTGGTTAACTTAACTAGAGCTTCTGCTTTGTTCACTTCGTCTGTGCTGAGTTCAGTGCTGAAGCTGAAGGTCCGGAAGTTTATAAACGGAGCGCTGGGTGAAGAATGACGTATTTATCTGTAATGACGCCGTCGTAATTACGCTTAAAACTTCAGTTTTTGCTGACAGCATGATGGCTAAGGCTAGCAGCTAGCGTGTCTCCTCGGTGCCTTGTTATGTAGATCGATAGCTCCTCTCTCTGTATGAAGTGGATGCGCTTGTTTACACTCGTTTAGTTCGCTGAGACGTTTACATTGACTCGCTATGGCAGCAGTAGCGAGCTACACTCCACCGTGGTGGGTCAATCTGCTTCACAAACTGCCACATTTTAACTTGAAGTTCGAGCAAACCAGCAGTGATTTCCGACCAGAGGACTGGACATATCAACAGGTAAAGATCAGCTCGTTTTTTGAAAGTCTTTGTCTCGCTCAAATTGGGGTCAGAGAGCAGGAAGAGGCTCACAGGGGCTCATGACTAACAGCATGCATACATGAGCTCCAACACACACTGGGATGATTCAGAGGATGAGTCCAACATCCACTCATGTCTTAATGTGTGTGTGTTTGTGTGTGTGTGTGTGTGTGTCTGTGTGTGTGTGTGTGTGTGCGTGTGGGTGTGGGAACCAACATGTGAAGTCATGGCTACAGGGTTATGGAGGATCGTTACAGTGTTACAGCTTCACATGTGTACTGTTTCAGAAAAGCATGTGGTAAAGTCAGGCAGTCGGTCGGTCAGTCAGTTGGTTAACAGCGGATCGATTGTTGTTGTGTTTTCACTGAAGGTCATACTTGGATCTGATGTATTTGTTCGTCTACCTTTGTTTAATTTGTCTCTTTCAGTTTCTGTTTGCAATATGTTCTAACAGCTAACGATCTATTCTACGTTCTGCTCGTCTTTGCCGCCGCGTCAGTTCGGTTTCAGCCTTCACCTTCGTGGGAACAGACTGGATGTGGAGGAGGAGGATGAATGTGGTCTGCAGTGCCGCCTCCAAAGTCTCTCCGACAGATCTGCAGCATGCAAATAGCAGGCAGATCATTAGAGATTCTCAGTGACACACGTCCGGCTCTTTCACACCTGGTCTGAGCCGTCTGTGTGTGGCTGTCGTCCAAGTCTTCATCTCCTCAGGCACCGCAGTGACCTAGGGTGACCTGAGCAGCCATTGTTTTCAAAGTTCTGAGCCCTCACTCATGTGTGGGACACGTTGCAGCCTGCTGAACTGCCCCTGCAAAGGTCCTTCATCTGATTTAAGAGGTCCAGCTAGCTGTTCCAACAGGCAAGAGAGTGGAAACTGGATCCTGGCTTATTGCTCATTATACCATCACCTCTTACTAACGCCATCTGTTTTGGTCGCTTACGCCTCATCGGGTGTGCAGGTCAGGCCTGTCAGAGCAGAGACTCACACAGTGTATCAGTAATCTGTTTGTGTTTGTGCGTCAGTGTTGCCGTATTCGATTTGATTATCACAGAACCAAAAGCAGCGTGGACATTTATGCTCATTTAATTGTATTGTGTTGGCTGTGACATGTTAAGTCTTAACTAAGTCGATTACCAACGCTAACACAATCTGTTAATGCTCTTATTTGACTCTGTTCCCGTTTGAAAACCTCTCGAGCCTAAATAGGAAGTGGCACTTAGTGGTTTTTAAAAGGTTCTTTCAGACAAGGGTTAGTTTGTAGCATGATGCTGTCAGAGACTCTGTGAATGTGTGTGTGTGTGTGTGATTCTCTGATGAAGACAGCAGACAATCAAACGCACAGAGCTGACTGGGTGAGACAGAAAGTAGCTTTCTCCCATCCTTCTGCGGGAGTTGTTCAATCTCCCCGTTAAGGAGCATTTGGGAAGCGTAGCTGACATGAGCACACTGTTTGTGTTCACGCTGTTTTTTGAGTCAGAGAACCATGATTACTAAGATACAGGAAGAGACCGCAGAGTCAGCAACACGCACACACACACACACACACACAGGGGCATGCAAAGTGTTACAGATGAAACCCATGGCGACGGGAAAGAGTTCTGCCACCGCACCCTGTGTTTCACTTCTGCTAACCGGTGTGGATGTCAGATATGGGCCATGATTTAAGGGAGAGATGAGCCTGGCTGAGCATCTCACAGAATGGATCGGCTGCGGTGGCGGCGGCTCTGAACAATCAATATTGATATGATCTGTGTCTTCACTATTATTCCTCTGGTGAGAGTCAGAGTTTGGCTGTCCGAGCTGTGACTCTGAAGTTCATGTAGTAATAAAAGAAAACATTACGAGGCTTATTTAGTTTAGTTTATTAAAATATGTCCTTCACCCTGCAGACGTCCTTCTAAGCTCTCAGGGAAGTGGGACATAGTCCAGATGGCCCAGCTGTCAGTGGTCAATAGTGCCATGGACCTGCTTCATGAATGCAGCTCCACTCAGACTGAAAGAAAACGGCACGGCACAAAGTCAAACGCTCTGGTTCATACCCAAGCAGCTGAATGTTTACAGACAAATTCATCGGTTTGTTTCAAGCAGTGGAGACGTTTCAGGCCACGCAAAACATCCTCACCATATATTTCACATCTCTAACCTCCCCTACAGGTGGCCTTAGTCACGCCGGTGCATTATTTAGAAAGATTAAACAAATAACAACAACCAATGGCTTTCTACGGAGCAAAAGTGGCGGGATGGAAATCTGCCCCGGCCCTGAATCCTCGGGAGCATTCAGCGAACACAGAGGCCTCACTGTGTGACCCACATAGGAAGTGCTGCTCAAGGCAACGGGCTGAATGATGATAATTGTATGTAGCATATATTATGGTGCCGAGTTAAAGAGTTAGTCAGTCACTGCGCATCTCTGATCCTCCTTCACTCCGTTTGCGTTTTAATACCACAAGTGACGGCTCTCTGTTATTAATCTATTCTTTCCTCCTATTCTTGAGAAAAGGTTGACAGCCATGAAGTTTCTCTTGACCCCTTGTCTCTGTCTCTGTCCCCCTCCAGTCCATCCTTCTACTGGGAGGCATCGCGCTCGCCTGTCTGGCCCTGGACCTCCTCTTCCTGCTCTGCTACTCCTGCTGGCTGTGCTGCCGGCGGAGCAAGAGGGAAGAGTCGTCCAAAGCCGACTGCTGCTGCACGGCCTGGTGCGTCATCGTCGCAACGCTCGTCTGCAGGTAAGCGGGCACACACTCGAGCGGAGCGGCGAGGGGGGCAGTGCTTGTTATCTGGACTCTAAACAGAATCACCAAGACTTCAGACTTGCAGTAATGCTAGAATTGGTGTGTGTGCGCGTTTCTGTTCCTGTTTTGTTGGGTTAAATCATTTATGAGATGCGTTGACAGCTTCTGGAGACGGTATCCAGCAGCAGCGGCAGTGTAGTTTATGTGAGGAAGGACCCAGGCCTCAGATCACCAAAGCTTCAATCGCAGTTTAACCCAACCTACAGTTTCGGCTGGTAATTTGCTGCCGAAGTGACAGAAATTCAGCCTTGCAATCTCAGTTCCCTGCATAATTTGTGGCGGTTTATAGAAATAAAATTACCCGCTTTAGAAGAACAGTTCATTTTGTTTTCTCCCCACTGTTGACGAGCCCCCCCCCCCCCCCCCCCGGAGAGCAATCAGGCTCGGATCAGAGCAACAACATAAAAGAGCCTCGTGGACTTGATGAGCGCAACAACCGCATCACGCTTGTTGTGTACCTGCGACCGCTTGCGTGCGTCTGCCAAAGCAGGAAGGGCTGAACCGGGCGAGATCAAACACTCACGCCTGTGTGCTGAGAGGCTTTGTTCCGTTATAATGCGATCAACCACATGTGGCATCGCACAGAGCTACACCCAAGCCATTTCCTAGAAGCACTGTCAATTTCCTGCCTTTTTCTGTTTTTCATAAGCGTTTCTCACTCGTGTTTGCTCCCCTGGTGACGGTAGAAGGTGGGATTGTGAAAATACGGAACTCGGGGAGCGATAAAGTCTCCGCCAGCTTGACGGCGTTGGTGGATTTTGTTTATTTATACAACTGAAGCGACCGTGCTTCAGTTCACCATTTCCACCCTGCAGAGTGTGAGAGGCAGTGATTAGAGGCACTCTGGGAAATGAGGAAAGCCATTGACTGGCTGCAGGCCCGATACACTCGGCCTGACTGAGCCCCAGGTGCTTCAGCTTATCAATACAGCCCCGCTTGATCAAATCCAAAAAGCTGCAGCGACACTACTTAAAAACGCCGAGAGACAGGCACACACAGAGAGAGAGAGAGAGAGAGAGAGAGAGAGAGAGAGAGAGAGAGAGAGAGAGAGAGAGAGAGAGAGAGAGAGAGAGAGAGAGAGAGAGAGAGAGAGAGAGAGAGAGAGAGAGAGAGAGAGAGAGAGAGGGAGAGGGAGAGGGAGAGGGAGACCTTTGGTTGCTGCCTCAGGTTTGAAATGTGAATAAAGAGAGAGGGGCAGACATAGAGACAGACAGAGGGAGAACGAGAGGGAGACATAGAGACAGACAGAGGGAGACATAGAGACAAGGACAGGGAGACATAGAGACAGGCAGAGGGAGAGAGAGAGGGAGACAGAGGGAGACATAGAGACAAACAGAGGGAGAGGGAGACATAGAGACAGACAGGGGGAGAGAGAGAGCGCGAGAGAGAGAGGGAACACAACAGTTTGATTTGTTGGTATCCTGACAAACATGGTGGAGACTTTCATACTTTCAGAATGACCAGAAGTGAGGTGTGTGTGTGTGTGTGTGTGTGTGTGTGTGTGTGTGTGTGTGTGTGTGTGTGTGTGTGTGTGTGTGTGTGTGTGTGTGTGTGTGTGTGTGTGTGTGTGTGTGTGTGTGTGTGTTCAGGTAAATGTTGAGCAACTTCCTGTTTGTGAGTTGCTCGCTCTGTGTACCTCTGTCAGAGCTACTTGTGCCTGTGCAGTTGCTCTGGCTGTTCCTGCGAGGAGCGGAGGAGCTCTGACCTCCCGCCTCAGAGCCGTCTTTGTCAGCCGTGCTGGGGGCTTCAGGGGGGCATAGCTGCTCCATTCCTCTGTGTTACCATGGCGCTGTATGGTCTCTTTCTGCCCCAGCTCAATGCCGCCCGTTGACCGGGGGTTCTGAGCCGACGGGGTTAACGCAGAGTTCACACGCCTCTCCCTCCGTCTCGCTGACTATCTCCCTCAAACTCTCTCATTCTCCGCTCTGTCTTTTTCCCCTCCTCCTCCTCCTCCTCCTCCTCCTCCTCCTCCTCCTCCTCCTCCTCATCATCACCCTTCTCTCCACTCCCTTTTTCTTTGTCTCCCCCTCAGTGCTGGCATAGCTGTCGGTTTCTATGGGAACGGCGAGACCTGTGATGGAGTGAACCGGCTGACGTACTCCCTGCGCCACGCCAACCGCACAATAACCGGGGTTCAGAAGCTGGTGAGACCGGAGAGCAAAAATGGATCCAAAACAGAAATTGCACAAATCGCCGCCACCGCACCGTGAATTCCCTGCGAGCTCCGTCTTGACCTTGCGCGTCTCTTTTGTTGGCTTCAGGTCTACGACAGCACGTCCTCACTGAACCAGACGGTGGAAGACGATCTGCAACAGCTTGAGGGCCAGTATGCAGAACACACAGACTACCTGTCCATCATCCAGAAGCTGCAGGGCCAGCTGGAGGAGCTGCTGCGACAGATGGCGGAGATTCCCTTCTGGGAGCGCACCAACATCTCCCTGGAGGAGCTGGCTGTCGTAATCGAGCTCTACGACTGGTACAGGTGAGAACGCAGCGTGGAACACAAGCACGCCGCCTCTCATTAAGCCCCATAATGCAACGTTCCAACCATATGAAGGCAGAACCCCGTGCGTTCTGTTGAATTTGCTTAAAAGTAGGTGTGAATTTCCCTGCGTCCCCCTTGACAATATGGCAGTTCTGACAGTGCGAGTGTTCCTGCATACACACTGAGAGCACACACACTGAGAGGATACACACTGAGAGCAGTCCCGCAGCGTTCCAGCCGCCTTGTTAATAAGTATCAGTGTCAGACATTAGCAGCAGACGGCTCGGCAACAATGTAAAGCTTTAAGACGACCTGCCTGCGCCGCCGCTCCGTGTTTAATATTCCAGGCAGCCGGCCGCGTCGGTAATTCATCAGCTTGAGAGGCCTCGGCTGTCACTCACACTCGTTCGCACTCAGGTTGAAAGTAAGTCTGGTCCCCGGCGGGCGGGCGGGGGGGGTCTGAGCCAAGGCGGCGCTGTCGGATACTTATGCGAATTAAGATCTCGCAAATCAAAAACTGGGACAAGGGAAGCAGGCGGAGCGAGCGGGAAGCGAAGGAGACGTCCTCTGTAAACTTAAACACACACACCGTCCCTGTTCAAGTTTCCTACTGACGGCCGTTTGTTGTCACTACCGTGCGTCTCTCACAGGTGGCTCGCCTACATCAGCCTGCTGCTCTTCGACGTCCTCATCTGCCTCCTGGTGCTGTTCGGCCTCATTCGCAACTCCAAGGGAACGCTGATCGGGTGAGTCTGAGGGCACTAAAGGGAAAAGCTCTCTGTTCTGGGAAATCAGGTTTTAACGGCCGTCGCAGAGAGGAGACACACTCACACACAACGCTCACGCAGAGGGAACGGATGTTTGCTTTACAATGACTTAACCTTGCAATTATGTTTGGATTCTTGAACTCGTCGTTTTGTTAGAATGTGTGTGTTCACTGCCTGTTGTGTCACTCTGTCCCTGTTCTTCCTCACCCCAAACCTCTAAACTGCAGACTTGTAGATGTAATGGCTTTAACACGACAGGATGAAGGTACTTAAACTCTCTCTCTCTTTCTCTCTCGCCCTCCCCAGAGTCTGCTTGTTCGGCATAGTGGCCCTGGTGATCAGCTGGGCCTCCCTGGGGCTGGAGCTGGCCGTGTCTGCAGTAAGTAGCTCCTCCACACACCGACATGTTGCCTCACACCTCATCCCCTCTTATTGAATGACATCATTCTTAGCTCCACAGCTCCTGAGTGCAGGTTTAAGCCGAATCAAAGACTCAAGATAGAGAGAAACGTCTGGATTAAATAATGCTTTACAGACATTCTTAAGGATAGTACTTGTGATTGTTATATATGATCTAAAGCTGCATTGCTGTAACCTTTTGCGTGTTAAATGTTTTGTGGATATTGATACGGCGTAAACACAGCAAATCTAAGCTTTGGTCCGTGGTCTCTCTAGGCCTCCAGTGATTTCTGTGTAGCTCCCGACACGTACGTCACCACAATGGCAGACCGGTATGGAGTCCTCAACCAAGGTGCCAATCACACACACACACACACACACACACACACACACACACACACAGTGCAATCGACAAGACCTGCTAGAACTGTTACCTGACCATACAGCAGAGAAAGTAATCAGTCAGAGGGTTTACATTCTAGTTTCTAATCAGTAATGAGTCTTATTATGGTAAACCTGTTTATTCAGCATCAGATCGGATTCAAACAAAGACTGTTCCTTCATCGGGACCCTCAGCTGTGGCATATTGATCACATGTAGGTGTGGAGGACTCGTTGACTGAGCTGTTAAATCTCCTGCTGTTTCATGGTCCCAAAGGGGGGTAGAGGGAGGGGGCGTCGGCCTTGTCTGCGCCCCATAAAACGCTCCTAAAAGATGGCGACCACATCTGCGGCAGGTCAGCAGGGCAGAGCGGTGTGTGTTCTTTAAACAGGAGGGCACGTCTCCTTTCAGTAATTGCCCAATCTGTCTGGGACAGGGTGAGCGCGAGGGGGAAATACGAGTGTGTCACGTGCGTGTGTGTGTGTGTGTGTGCCAAGTCCTCCACATCAATAAAAAAAAGAAGAGAATGACATTTACGACTCTGAGGCCTGAGCGACTTCACGGCTTCACGCAGTGTAACATTGAAGCGTACGGCTGATTTGGAGCACGAGCAGCATCACTGGCCTGTGAGCCGCGTTAGTGCCGCTCTGTGCTGCCGCTCTGCGCCGCCGCTGCTCTGCCTCAGGCTGGAGTCGTGCAGCACAGAGGGTCTCTGTTCCCTTTTTTTTCTTCCCCCCCCTCTTTTTTAATTGTGATGCGTGAACATAATATATCAGTATAACAGCAGAGTAACAAACGAGTGTGCGATCTCACCCCGCAGTGTGAAGCTCGTAAAGGCAACTTCTTACTTTACATGTTTATGTTCTCCCTGTGAAGCTCATACCTGCACCAGACTGAAGAGTTATGACTCGGCTCGATTTACTGCGTTTCTCTCCCGGTGGTTGGCTTGGACATTTATCATTTCAACAACCTCTCTTCGTCTTTGTTTTTATTGCTCATTCTACTCCCCTGCTCCTGATTGCACAATTGTGTCAGCATATTGGTCCCATCCACACAGAGGAGGAGGAGGAGGTGGAGGAAGAGGAGCGGGTTGATCTGTCATGTTGTCGACAGTGTGTCTCAGTTGTTGTGATCATTCCAATTGTACAGTTCTATGAAGCGATGGGGCGCATATTGTTCCAAATTCCAAACCAGTCATTCTAAATCTGAATAAGTGTCCTCATGATAACGATCTTCCTCCACACGACAGGGAGAGACACAGCTCAGAGTGTGACTCATCCCAAGCCCATATTAGTACATTGTGTGTGTGTGTGTGTGTGTGTGTGTGTGTGTGTGTGTGTGTGTGTGTGTGTGTGTGTGTGTGTGTGTGTGTGTGTGTGTGTGTGTGTGTGTGTGTGTGTGTGTGTGTGTGTGTGTGTGTGTGTGTGTGTGTGTGTGTGTGTGTGTGTGTGTGTGTGTGTGTCTTTGTAGCTATATGGAGTAACAGCAAAGATAATGTGTGATAATACCGTATCATAGCAACAACAATGGTTTGTTTTTGATATCAGGGCTAACATTGTAACCGACACGGGAAGCGGAGGCAGCGCTGTGACGAGGCTCCAACGCTGACAGACCTCAGGAAATCTGCTGCTCCTGATATTAACGCGTGTGTGTGTGTTCGTGTGTTAAGAGTGGGACCAGCAGATGGACGCCCCGTCCTCCGTCTGTCAGAAACCTTCCTCTCATCAGCTCACTGGCCCCGTGTGGGGAGAGAGGAGCTTGTGCGAGCGTCACCGGCTCCTTGTGCGGGGTCGGCGGCGGCAACGGCGGCGTGTTCTCATCGACAGCGCCGCAGCGTTTGAGTCACACGTTGGCTTATGAAGGATTTCTCATTCACTCCCACTCGGTGCTGTGAGGCCCAGTCAGAAGAAGCGAGTGAGTGAGTGAGTGGGTGAGTGAGTGAATGAGTGAGTGGGTGAGTGAGTGGGTGAGTGAGTGAGTGAATGAGTGGGTGGGTGGGTGGGTGAGTGAGTGAGTGAGTGAGTAGGTGGGTGTGTGAATGGGTGGGTGGGTGAGTGAGTGAGTGAGTGAGTGGGTTGTAACAACATGTGAAAGCCCAAAGCCCTCCTTCATCAGAACCTGTTTGCAGCTTCGGCGTGTAACTGTGAAAGAGCGCACAAGTTCAGTCACGCAAGTCATCTTAACAACTACACAATAGCCTCTGTAACTACTGTTTGTGTGGTGTTCAGGAGGCCGTTTGTAGAAAGGGATAGTTCACACGACGCGCTTCTTATTGGTTTGTGTTGTTGTGTGTGGTTGTATCAAAGGGAAGGAGTCACGCTTTCATGTCGGCGCTGCGTGTGTGAGATGTTCTCCACCGGAACGTTTGGCCTCAGTGCTCTGTATTAGCTGCGACACAGGCAGTCCAAGCAGCAAGACGAAGGCTCGGATCAAAACAACAAACACGGGTTTTAATTGGTGTGTTTGTTGGCTGTCTGCCGGTTTGTTAGTAACTCTGCGAAACACAACCGACAAGCTACAATCCACATTCTTTCTAAAATGATACAGGAGGGAGCTGTTGAACGGGAGTGAAGCTCTTGATTGTACGATGTTTCAACGTTTGTGTGTGTGTGTAAAGCTCTAAAGCGACACACACACACACACACACATTGACGTCCTCTCTCTCACTACTCACACTTAAGAGTTGGGCTTCCTCCGTTATCAGTCTAATGAGGAAGTATTGATTGTGTCCCTGTGAGTGTTTAGAGCAGCGGAGCCACAGCAGGTCTCAGTCGATTGAACAGCTGGCACAGTGTCGTCCCGGCCGGGCACTCGGGCTGACGGGAGGTTTTCTTTTTCCACGGCAGTTTATTTTATTTATTATTCACGACGGCGTCAAGAGTCCAGTCCGATCTCCTGACGCTGATATTGGACAAACTTAACAAACTGGTCTTTAACTTCAGAGTGACACACTTAAACATCTTAGGCCGTGACCCCCTGCTGCTATGCTCACCTGTTCTGCCTGTCTGTCTCTTTCCTTACAGACATCCTGCAGTACTACCTGGGCTGCAGTCTGGATCAAACCAACCCCTTCCAGCAGGTTTGTAAACATAGAAGCCTGGATTTCTTTCTGCAGGATTGGGAGCGTCCAACATGTCGTCTTGTTAGATTTCCCTCTGGCAGATAGCTTTGAACGTTGATGCTCATACTGCAGCCCTGGACAGACACAATATTATTGCCATATTTGTCCTGCATGATGCAGAGTGCAGTTTGCTCCAGAAATGTAAGTGGGCACACATGAGTCATTCCCATTGGCTTAAAGAGAGCGTTTCTGTCCCCAGGCGGCAGCAGCACAATAACTCCCATTCTGCCATCTGCCGTACACACACACACACACACACACACACACACACACACACACACACACACACACACACACACACACACACACACACACACACACACACACACACACACACACACACACACACACACTCACACACACGCACACACTAACACACACACGCACACACACGCACACACACACACACTCGCACACACACACACACACACACACTCGCACACACTCTCTCACACACACACATACATACTCACACACACACATACATACACACACACACACTAACACACACACACTGACACACACACACACACACTCGCACACTCGCACACACTCTCTCACACACACACACGTCTCTACAGACAGGAAGAGCTGCATTGCATCAGAGGATGTGTGTGACGCTCGCAATGTACCAAAGCACAAAGCCACTTTTGCATTTATAGTTTTCCTTTAATGGACCTTTACCTATATTTTGTCCTCCGAGCCGCATGAATAAATGAGAGCACCTGAGTGCTGCTCAACTTCAGGCCAACAGTAAAGAAACAGAGGTGATGTATAATGTAAACAACCTCCACGTGCCTCCGCAAGAGAAAGGAAGACGGGAGCCCGAAGGAGTTTCCTAATGATTAAGAAATGAGCTGCGAGCAGCCCCGCTTCAGTGTCGTCTTCCCGTTTGGTTTCAGATGCTCTCAGGAGGCCACAAAGCTCTGGTGGAGATGCAGGACGACGTGTGGGAGCTGCTGCGGTCGGCCACCGGAGAGTATAAACAAACCAAGGTACGCCTCCAGCTGTGTCACTCCATTCACATCAGCAGGGTAGATGTTACCTCAAACACACACACACACACACACACACGCGTCTCCCGGGCCCTATTGGTGACAAAGTGTCCTAGTGTGTGTGTGTGTGAGACTGTCACACTGACCTACAGAGGGGCCAAGTGTGACCTGCCCACATAAAGATCTGCTGACGGCCCACCTGGGACCTGCATTATGTCCAGTTAGCCGCATTAGGCTTTCACTAGCCCTCATCAACGCAAAGCCGGGGCTTTTGTTCCGTCCTGGTCCTTCCACTGTGGGGACAGAGGGACAAATGAGAGCTGACATAGGACAGCGACAGAGGCATAGCAATGTGCTGAGTGTGTGAGAACTTATCAGAGCATCAAACGTTGCTTTACAAGAAGAAGAATCTGTCCACTTCTTTGTTTTGGAACTTCAAATTGTCCAAATTGTGTGGATACGAATGAAATACAATTCCTCTCATGCTTGCAATCCTGTTAGCGCTCAGGGGAATGAGTGGTGTTCACTTGCCATTAAGAAATTGTGGGTCACTGCTTCACATTATCTGCCTTTTTGCCAATGGCTGTCAAACTACCACGTCGCTGCGTTTGAAGAGTGGACGGCGGCGGCGCGCGGTACCATGCAAAGATATAAACGCAACAAAACAAAAAAATGCAAATCTTGGTGTCTCGTCTTCTTGCAGGGACGTTTGGAAGAGATCCAGGCGGTGCTGAACGCCACAGAGATCAACCTACATCAGCTCACCGCTCTGGTAGACTGCCGGAGCCTGCACATGGTGAGCAGGGACGAGGGGACGAGGAGACGAGGAGACGTATCAGATGAGACAGGCGTACTTTACGCCCGCTTAGACTCTAGATGAGGACCTAGGGACTGATTTGGTGCGATGTCTTTGTAGTGCAGCTAAGTTGTTCTATGATACAAACAACGACACGTCAGCATGAATCACTTCAGCTCCGGCTCACGTTCATGTTGCTTGTGCACCATTAGCCCGGATGCAGGACAGGTAGTCACAGTTAATGTCTCTATATGCTGAGAGGAATTGGACAGTAAAATGTCCACAGCCCCGCTTTGTGTAGCTCTTCCCTCTTCACTCCAAACATGGTGCCTTCAGTTTCACTTCCTTTAAATCAGAAAACATTGTAAACCCATTTTAAGAGCCCATGTTTGAAAGTGTGTGTCCCCCTGGTTGCAGGACTACGTCCAGGCCCTGACTGGAGTGTGTTACGACGGACTGGAGGGTCTCATCTACCTGGTGTTCTTCTCCTTCATCACCGCCCTCATGTTCAGCTCCATCATCTGCAGCGTCCCCCACACATGGCAGCGGAAGAGGTGAGGCCCGGCTCACCCTCGCCCATAGCAACCAGGGCAAAACTGTGTTAGCATTCTGTATAGTGTCGTGAATTATTGAAGGTGATAAGCCCATCAATTAATGATGGAATGACATCATTTGACCCTTTGTTTTACACCGTATGGGAATGAAACAGCCGCAGGAATCCAGCAGGAATCTCTCCGTGCAGGTGGACGCCATTATTTCTTTCAGGCTTGCGTTTGTTTGCTGTTGCGTGACAGCGCTGTGTTTACCGTTGGGATGTGGCCAGAAGGCTTCAGCTGCCGCCTTAAATAGATTTGCTTTCCCGTTATCTCCTTTTATAATTGTGCAGCGTTGGCCTGAATCTATCAGAAGTGTCGCCTCTGAGCCCGGTGTCACTTCCTGCAAGCAGAGGGTTGGAGTCGCTCTGATTTCCCTTTTTCTCTCAGCGGAAGAGAACATTTGCATGAGCGGCCTTCAGCTCAGCTGCAGCGTGTAATTAACTGAGCCCTCCTCACCGCCGGGCGGGGGGGCCTTCATCAGTCTGATCTCAGTCGGAGCTTCCTGTCATAAAACCAAGCAGACACGCGACACGCTAGTTGCTCCTGCTAAGCTTGTTGTGTTAAAGCGCTGTGATGATCCGAGTTTGTTAAATCCTTTTGATGCCATCTGGGTGTTGTTCACTTGAAATTGCAAGTTATGATGACAGTTTAATCTAATGTGCAAGGCAACAACTGCTATTGTATCAGTGTTACTATGGTGATTATTATTCCCTATGGTAATACTGATTGTTTGGCTGCGGAGTTTGGAAAGCTGCATCAAATAGGATGATGTCATGGAAAAGCTATGTAGGAAATCCCCGTGTGAGAGTGTGTGTGACCACTAGAGGGAGACAGAGCCCATGATGTGTGACTTACATTTGACTTACATGTGACTTACTTACTCTCACTTCTGCACTGGAGTCACACTGAGGTTTATTTCACACACAGAAACGGACTTCAACAGAAAACTTATGATGTCATCGAAACAATGGAATCACTTCTATTGTAATGACGGTGTGTGTTGGTCCTCCTCCTCTTCCTCCTTTTGGAAATGAGGAAGCTTCTAAGTCTTTGTTCTTTATTATTTGCTTGCAATTCATCATGTTTTTCTCCTTCAGGCGGTGATGAAACTGAATGAAAGACTGGTTGAGAATAACACAGCTCACACGGCTCCATCAGAGAGGAGAGGGCGCCCTCTGCTGGCTGTCTTAACACCTACATTCTGTGTTTGCAGTGTGGAAGACGACATGGAGGACGAGTCCCTGAGCCACGGCGGTGGGAGGCAGAACAACGACAACCTGTACCGGGTCCACATGCCCAGCCTGTACAGCTGTGGCAGCAGCTACGGCAGCGAGACCAGCATCCCCGCTGCGGCTCACACTGTCAGCAACGCACCTGTGACAGAGTACATGTAAGTCACACTGAGTGGAAACCCCGAGTGGTGTCTGAGCTACGCGGTCTGGGTCGTCTCAGTGTTTGTGGAGCAGGCAGGGGCTGATATTAGACTCCTCCTGAGCTGCTGAAGTTTCCCCTGAGAGGCTGAGAGTCACATGGTGGCCAGCAGATGCAGCTGTTGCTCTCCAGCTGTGATCCCTGTGAAATCCAAGGCTGCCGGCCCTCTTGAGTGAAGCTCAGGATTAGGAAATCTGGGGGAGGGAATCCTTCTACACATTCAGTTGTGTTGGAATGTGATCTAAGAGTTTGGTTTTGCTGAACAGTTGTTGTTTGTTTGCATCCTGTGTGTGATGTCGCTGTGTGTTTCCTTCAACAGGGCCCAGAATGCTAACTTCCAGAACTCCCGCTGTGAAAACACGCCTCTGATTGAACGAGAGTCTCCACCACCCTCTGTAAGTGGAACATCTCCTCCCCAACCTCTCCTATCCACAGATCACAGATCACCCCCGGATCAGGAACAACAGAGATTTGAGTTTATGGTATTATACGCGAGACCCACAGAGCGATGTCATGCTTTAACAATAGAAACCCCCACAAGAGTTAACAGCCTAAGCTACCAGCGACCCCGCCATTCCTGGAGTGTGTGTGTGTCTGTGTGTGTGTGTGTGTGTGTGTGTGTGTCTGTGTGTGTGTGTGTGTGTGTGTGTGTGTGTGTGTGTGTGTGTGTGTGTGTGTGTGTGTGTGTGTGTGTGTGTGTGTGTGTGTGTGTGTGTGTGTGTGTTTGTGTTTAGATGCTGCTTCTTTTCTACACTTTCTCTTGTCGTTTTTCCCCTCTGTAAATCCACACAGTTGTATTTGACTGCCGTCGACAGTCCCAGCGGTTACAGCTGGCAGTTAAAGCCTTCGGGGAGTTCCAGGTCATTTTGGTAACTTCATCAGCTTTACACACAGGTACAGAACATGCCCCGCCCCCTCCCCGCTCCCCTCCTTCACTACCTGGCCTGCTCCTCCTCTGTGGCACCTCCTTCCCGACCTCGCCGCCTACGTCCACGTGCAGCTGCGGCCTCTGGAGCCCCCACCCACCCTCTGTCCCCACTCTTGCAAAGTACCACCTGATTGTTGTTTCCTGTGGCCCCAGGCTGCATGTCCACTTCCCCGTCCACGTCCCCGTCCCCCCCTACCAGGATCTTTGAGTCAATGTCTGGGACGCTGCTCATCACATGGTCTAGCTTTGTCTTGATTCTTGGTTTTCAGGATAAAGAGTTAAATATCCTTCACCCCCTTCCGTGGTAGAGATGGTAAACAATCCCAATGTCAGTCTCACGTTCCTTCATTCAGACGTTCCTCAACAAGCCGTCCTGTAAACCAAGTCAACCAACCAAGTCCATGTGGCTCAGTCAGATGTGTTTTTGTGAATGTTTCTAACGCTCGCTCGCTTGTTCCTACCAAAGCATGGATGCGTCTGTCTGCCTCCCCTCTCCTCCTCTCGTACTGGAATGCCCCTCGTTGTCGTGATGTTTGTCTGAATCGTTTTAAGGTTCAGTATAGAAACTGGCGCCCGGTCAAGTCGTGTGGAATCCAACAAAGAGGCAAAGAACCAATGAGATCCAGAATTGATCTTGTAGCGTTTCTATCATACTTCCTGTGTTAGGATCTTATACTACATGATGTTGTTTGTTCTTGTTTTGTTTCTCCCAGTACACGTCCAGCATGCGAGCCAAGTACCTGGCAAACAGCCCCCCAGGCGCCCCAGGCGCCCCAGGCGCCACCGGACGCCCGGAGGCCACCAGCCGCCCGGACGCCGCCGGCCCCTCGGCGCCACACTGAGCCCAAACTGGACCCCGGATCCACGTCTGTGAAGCCACGCGGCCCGTTCAATCCCCCCCGCCGCATTCCTCCACTCAGTCATCACAACCATTAACCTGTTCTGGCTCAGTCCACTGGAAGCTTAAGAGCACCAAGAGCCCAGAGCCAATCAGATCTCAGCCTTTTAGATTCTCAGACAATTTGTCAAAACCCAAACAAATGTTTTGCTGAATTGTGGAATTATCTGATACACAACCCGGAGTTCAACCACAGTGCCAACAAAGCCACCATGAGCTTCACAGATTGTGGCTTTAAAGCTGCCATGTTGTTCCTCTCACTCCTTTCTGCCCCCTTATGTTTCCCCTCTTTCTTCATATCTAACCAGCAGTGGTGTGTGAACGACTCGGGACGTGTTCCAGTCTCGCCACTATTCCACTCAAAGTACTACTGGTTGTTGTGTAAATAAGATGTAAAGTACTGTACTGCTCTCTGCTGACAGTGGGAGTTTGGTAGGGAAGCCTTATGGAACATGGAGGGAGTGTGTAGATAGATTTGGTCGGCATCTCAGCTCCTCGGGCGTCGGTTCTGCCTGAAGGACCGGTTGAATCTGGTTTAAACTGTCAAATTTGCATAATTTTGCGGTAAACGTTGACATATGGCATTTGTGCACCACACACACACACACACACACAGACAGACACACACACACTTGAGACGACTCTGACCTGCGTTTCTGTCTTAACCCTGATGAGAGCAGCTAAGAGACGCTTTTATACCACTGGAAGCAGAGACTTTTCTACAGCCCGACGAAGACGATGGTGAAGCAGCGGGTGACTCTCTCACAGCCCCTCTTCACCAGATCTCCTCCTCCTCCTCTCCCCTGTTTCTGTCCATCTCATCCTCCTCTGCAAAACTGGGACTCTTCGCTCCTTCCCCCGATGCATCAGCGATGGCTCGCAAATGTGTTTTAGCATTTATAACAACAACTAGATTGTGTGTGTCGGTGCCTGGAGCAGGAGTCCGTGGGAGGATGGTGATTAACCCTTTGTCCCCAGCTCATCTTGTAAATCTTCAGTCGGGGGGCCTGATTTTCCTCCTGAAGCACAACGACGATCCTCCTTCGCACGGAGTGACATCTTTGTGCGTTCGGGCTCCAGGTGTGTGTGTCTGAGACTGACTGAGAGCAGGAGCCTTTTTAAAAACGTCTTAAGTTAAGCCTGTTTGTAAAGGTGACGTCACCGGAGCAATCACGCCAGAAAAAATGAGCCTGAGCTTTAGTGTAGTTCTTTTTCCTAGAGTCGCTGTGTTAAACATGTTCACACACCGATGCAATCTGCTCTGGAGGCGTAGTCGAGTTCTCTTTGTCGGTTGTTATGCAAAAGCTGTTGTACAGAAGATAAAGACTTACAAAATGCAAAAAAAAAAATTCATTTTAAGGGATCTTATTTCACATTTTTAGACATTTCCATTTGCTTGTTTGTGTTTTTTTTTATTGCCTTTTTAGAATCTGTAGCAAGCACAAAGTGTTTCTTCATTAATGTGAATATGAACACGTAGATTTAATTTCCCCTCTTTTTTTGTTTTGGAATAAAAATCACTGTAGATGTAATCTTTTGTTTTTTATATCCATCGTGTGTTGCGATCTCGACCGTGTTTATGTAAATCCTGTGGTTCTATTGAGATGAATGCTGTGTTCGAAAATTAAACAAACTCTTAACTGTAGTCTGCTGGTCTGGTGGTTTCTTATCTTCAGACAATATGAATGGATAAATATCTTAAATAGCTGATTGTACTCCGACATCTGGTCACTTGGTAGCTTAATAATGTCTCACACACACACACACACACACACACACACACACACTTACCCTCTCATAGTAGAGAGCATCGGTTCTCACACTCACACACAGTGTACTGCAGGCAACATACAGCCTCCAGATCACCCGGCGACACGTTCAAGTGACGTGGGAACAAAGTCACTCAGAGCCACCTGAACATCCAGCACATCCACTCTGATGCTTGTACTTAAGCAGAACCAGAAGTTTGAGAGCCGCCGTAATAGATACAGAGTATGTGAGGTTGCATTACTGCTGTCCAGTATTTGAATATAAATAACTGTGCGGTTTATCTGTGCATGGCTGTGATTGGTGGCAGATCTCGGCGCAGAGTAGAAAGGCGGTTTTGTGTCGGTGACCCTCTGAGCAGACGGCAGGCAGGGGTCAGCGTCTGCAGCAGGCCAGTGGCTTCCTGCAGGCTGCCAGCCAGCTGCTGTCGCCCCAACACAGCTACTCATGAGGGAGAGGGGGGTGAGAGGGAATATTAAAGGATGAGAGGGAGTGAACCTTCATCCTCTTCAAGCTCAGGGCCAGACTTTCCTCAGATGTGGTCCTCGTACTGGAGCCATCTTGGTAGAATCTCTTCACTCATTCAGTCCAATGTTAAGATGCCAAATCAGTCAAACACTTGATCTGATTTCCGTAGTAATCTTGGCAGTAAACGCAGTACTTTTTTTCTAGAGATGAATACAGAGGTTACATCATCTCCTGGGTCCCCTGCAGTTTATTGTCCTGACCAGGCCAGACAAAGCAGTAAACAAACAAAGCATGACGGAGGCAGAACGCTTTTCACAGGCCGTCTTACACGCACAGAAGACATGCAAATGAAATTTCACACGGTCTCACTGTCGAGGAAATTGAATTAGCCTGCTTGTTGCTGGACTGGAGGAATGCATTACTAATGCTTTGAGGTGAGGAGCTGAATGGTGAGGAGGGGGGGAGGTGGCTGCGCCCTCTGACCCCCCGACAGACACTTCCTGAGTCTGGCTGGGCTCCACGCCAGGTGGTTGTACCACAGCTCTCATTCTGATTCTGTCTGCTCCAAGCCAAGCAGCTGCAGCAGAGTAAGGACCAAAGTGAGGACACACAGGAGACTTTAAAACACACCCAGAGTATCATAGAGACCAGCCTGCAGGGTCCCAACGGCCCTTTAAAAACAGACTTGGATGGTTTGATGGTTTTTACCCACATGAAGTGATGAACCACAGCTAAACCCTTTGAAGTCACAGCAAACCAAGGCACCGGCTCTAAAAGGCTCCTGCACTTCAGTCTGAACATGTTGTTCTTACATGGTTAGTCAATTTTAGAAAAATCTTAAAAGCTCTTTAATATTTAAAGATTTATTTTTCCAATTAAAAAAATCTATATGTGAAATTTGACCATTCTGGGCAAATGTCAAAAACTATTAAAATCATTTTAATTTATTTTATTTTATTTTATTTTATTTCTCCTGACATTTTATTTCCCTCTCTTCCTCCAGACGTCCATGTTGTCTTTCATGGTGGGACGGTTGAGCACAGTGAGCAGTGAACGTGGACGCTTTGCCGTCCTGCTTGAGGAGGGAGTCCTGCCAGACTCTTTGTGCGCTGTGCCGCTTACGAGGGGCCGGGCGGTGGAGGAAACAGGGCCGTGGCTTGTCTCCTTTGTGGCTGAGCTCTAAAGGGCGGCAGCTGTATCCTGGGTGTCGCTGCAACCCTTATTCACAACTCAGCTCCTCCTTTGTCCACACCAGAGCCCTCAGAGGGACCGGAGGAGGATTTATGGAGCCGTCTCCCTCTCCTCACCTTCACACTCCTGAGCCTCCTGCTCGCTCCGACGCTTCACACACTCTCTCCCTCTGTGGTCAGAGATTTTCATGCGTTCAAAGCGTTTCTGTTTCCTTCCTGTGCTTTGATGGTTGGTCGTCCCCTCTGTGAGGCAGATGTAACGATCCAGTGGTCCACCTCTAAAACACACCACATTAGAGTTCTGACCACATTATCTCTGCCAGGACCTTACTGCTTCCATATTACCAGCAGCCCCATCTAAATCAAGTAGACAGTAAAGGTTATTTGTAGAACCTCAGATCCAAACCGACTCGGTGGTTTTGCCGCAACATGATGATATGTGATCCTTAATTCTCCCTGCCAGCAGAATGTATTTCAGTCCAGCATGAGCGTTCACCAGCTGCGTGGACCTGCTGTCCTCCACACTGATGAACTGTAAACGATCTGTACACACTGACAGGCCGTCTGGTTTCCTGTCATGATGACAATAATCACAGATCGTTTGCATGCTGCCTTGCATTTGTGCCGAAACACTGATGAGTCATTTCAACACGTCTCACTAATGAAAAGAAGATGTGTTTACTAAACGTTGGCACTGACTTGTATTCAAATTTGGGTTGCATTTAATACAGGAAGCTATTTGATACATGACATCATTTTTCCAAAGTGTTTGCACTGCGCCCTTCATCACGTAATACAAAACTTCGATGGCAAACTTATAAACCAGGCCGAGATGGAGCCTGCCTGGCTCTCCTTCAGCTTCCTGGCATCCCACGCTGAAGTGTGGGTGCCGTGAAGTTCAAGCTCTCCTGTTCTAGTGATATGGGATACCTGGATTATAGTAAAGTCCCACTTCCTCCGCCTTTAGCTCACATGAGGAGGATTAGAGGCCTGTGCAAGCCGCGGTGAGATCTCTGTGGGGCAGCAGCGGGAATCGTCCCGCCGCTGCTAATCCTGCACACAATGCAGACTGTTAATTGGAGACCGACTGATACAATGAAGGAAAGTCATGAAGACAATGTGTGAGGGGGCCTTGAGCTGTGTAATCCCCTGTGGAACGCTGCTCTCTGCCAGCTGCTGGAGTTCAAGTCCCAGTATACGTCCAGATTTAGGTTTGTAATCAGGGGCTACAGGCTGCATTTCACTGTCTGCCTGCCTGTCTGTCTGCCTGTTTGCCTGTCTGTTTGTTTGTTTTGGAGCGACACAAACAAACAGTGTCATTACCCAGTTGTGAAGTTTCACATGTTGGGACGCGACCCTGTGATGAAGGTGCAGAAAAGCTCACTGAGGCGTTTGTGTTGCAATCAGCAGGATGCAAAGGTCGGACGTGTGATGTGTTTCCTGTCACTCAAACGGAGACCAGCAGGAGTTTATCTCTACATCCAATATTTCTTTTCTAAGTAAATCTAAATGAAAGCTATGAGTTGATTTGTCTCACACTGATCCTGTCTCTGCTCTAAAACTGCTCTCAGGCTCATTCTGCGTCGTTAGGAGGGTGACAGATGCTTTCACTGCTTGTTGTTGGGTTTCACCCTGCGGTAAAGAGGGCGTAGAAACTCGTAGTGACTCGCCGTGACACGTCGTCATGTGGGAGGTTTTGTTGTGTCAACAGAACGTGACCGACGTGTGGATTCCGGATGAGTTACTATCTGCGGCGGATCATCAGCAGCGCCGGCCTGCAGTCGTATTTCACCCGCCGGCTGCTGGCAGGTGGCGGAGCAGACGAGGTGCCGCTTCACTCTGATACCATCAGAGCAGTTAGGTGTTTCACTCTCACCTGTCCACGCGTATGCAAATCGGAATTACTGACGTGACGACAAAAGGAGGAGGAGTTAGGAAGTAAAGCGGGAAAGGAACTGAGAATTTCCACTCAAATTCTGTAGCAAATTCTGTTTTTCTTCCACTAAAATCTTGAAAATCTGCTTCATCTGACAGCAAAATGAAACAAATGATGAACTTACTGGAGTATTCTCCCACGGTAACACTGCTCCTTTTATGTAAATATACAATCTGATTTCTGTCACACACTATCAATCGTATTGCAGCATGTGCAGTAGTTGTTGTCATCAAGCAGATGAACCATCCAGAGATTCACACTGGAGTTTTTTTGTTTTGCTTCAACCTTCACAAAAACAATCCTTCTGAAGCAGATTTTGGGTTTTTTTGCTTTGAAACGTTATCGGGCCTTTTAAAGCTCGGCACGGTCTGAACTCTGAAGCTCTGCATGGGAGACAAATCACTCGGGCAAACATCCACACCACAAACCCATAATCACAGCTTTGCTCCGCTGAGACGCTCAGTGGGAAAAGACGGCGTGCTTTGATGTGTGTGAATCTCCCGTTCAAACACACATCACTCCTCACGTCTCCTCTGCGTCCTCGCCCAGAAATGCGTTTACAACAAATCATCGTAGGTTTTGAATCGTAGTACATCTACCAGAAACAAAAGCTTGGGTGGTTTATTTAGTGACAAACAGTCCATCATCTTCACTGGTTTCTCAGCGTGTTTAGAGGAGGAAGAGGAAGAGGAAACCCCCCTGTTGAGCCTCTGCACTCATGGGAACAGACACACGTGGCTTAAGGATCAAACTCCGTGTTGATGCGTTGGCGAGCTCTCAATTTGCATTCGGATCAGTTTGATCTTCTCCCACAAAAGAAGAAGATTTTGTATTAAATAAAGATAATGTTAGAGTTGGACGAGTGGGCCGAGTCGGACTCTCAGCTTGGGGGGGGTCGAGGCCATAAAAGCTGTAAATCGAGTCTAGAACATCACTGATCGGTCTAAACTAAAACAGATTCAAACTGCTTGATCGTTCAGTTTGACATTATGATACAAACAAAACAGCTTTGTTGTAAGTTTCCAAATCAAGACCTACCAAACCATCTGCTCTGCAAATGTTCCAGATCTATTACTGTGGGTCTCCTGGTGTATTATATGCGATGCTGAATGCCTGAATGAGCTCAGTCGGGTCATTAATATGAGCATAATGTCAAAGTTTCCCTCGTGAGTCATTTTGATGATTGTTACATGCGATTCTTGTTCGTTGGTGTTTTTCCTTCCTTCCCTCTGTTCTGTTTATCTTTCCTGGTACGTTTTGCTGTTGCCTTCATCGTGTGGGTCCCCGTCGCGGCGGCTGAGGAATAATAAACAGCCCCGACTGAGCCTGTGAGCATTTCAATTGACACATTGGGAAGAAGCCAACGTTTCAGCCTCACAACAGAGCGACAGAGAGGAAGTGCTGCCATTTACATTTAGATTAGAGACCGACGCACCAACACAAGCAGAGGAGGAAGAGGGGAGGACTCTCACTGAGGGAGTATTAAGGTACTCTACTGCAGTTTAGATCTACAGAACAGAGCCATATTGTGCATTCAAAATAAGATCAATGTCTCTTTTTCGTCCTCTGAAACACTTCTTTCCACCTTAAATATTGAAAATCTGTTCTTCGTCATGATTGTTTGAATTTGTGCACATAACTATTCTTGAATTTCAAAACCCCGGCCTGGATCCAACACTTCCTGACCTGGAGTGCCAGAGTACAAGTGCTGTGTTGTCCATTTCAATTTGTTTTGTTTGGCTTTTATTTTGGTACTTCCTGTCACAATGGAAAATCCTATTTAGAAAGGAATGTAAATCAAATACAATATGAATATGAGCTTTTCCCTTATAAAGTACTTTAATGGATTCGAGTCGTGTTGGAAGACAATTGGAACAAAACAGACGAAACAAACTTTTCTCAGTGGTTATGTCATTTTATTCAAAGGTTGGAGTCCCACTGTGGGGCTCATGGGAGTCATTCCAGGATCACATCAGAATCCCTGAGACGCCACGATAGGGAACAAACTGCTCAAACCCTCCAGATACTGGAGAATCAATCGCAATCGTCATTCAGCCTGAATCGACATCACGTCCAGGCCGGCAAAAGCATGAGTGTAAACCAGGAAGGGAAATACATTCTAAACATACGCAATCGCTACAAATTTAAACAAAGCGTCCAGTACACAATACTGTAATCAAGCTGTACAGAGGAACCCAATATGGGTGAGCGACGACAGAGAGGGAATCACACACACACACTCCCCTCTGTGTGGAATCACGCTGATGTTGCTCGTGTGAAGTTCTCGCCTCATTGGAATCAGCAGGAATAAAGCGACATCGTGTGTATAATAATAAAGAGCGCCAAAGAGGAAAGAGGCTCGTCTGTGTTTAGTCTCTACGGTAACAGGCGGCGGCTCCTGTTACACGCGTGTTTGTTATTTTTAAGATGTTTCAAAAACGCCTCTTTCCTACTTTGGGGTTTCCTCCCAAACGGCACCGAGAAAGTCGAGGAATTCTCTGCTTTTTCCACACAATGAGGCGAGCGACTTTCCAGGAGCAAACAGCTCATTTGAAACTCAGCTGTGCAATTTTCAAACAAAGCAACAACAACAATAGAAAAAAATCTGATTGTAACCCCAAAACCCAAAATCTCTTCCAAAAATTACTTTTCCCTGATTGTAACAAATGCAAGGAGTGTTATTATTATTAAATACACAATAAAGAGCAGGAGTGGAGATTTTGAGGGGTTAACTTTCCTTATTTTGGACGCAGATCTGATGAAAGATATCATTTCGTCAAGTTCGTTTTAAAAAAAAGTGCTTCATTCCTGATAGAACAGATCAGTTCATCCAGGGATGCATTTGGAAAAACCTCCTCCTGCCAGCTCAGGCAGTGGGAGCGACAACGCTACGTTTACATTAAAGCACCACGGAATGTCTTCATATTAGAAACTGTGTCCGGAGTCATTCGAGTTAAAACATGGAAAATAAACAAAAACATACAGAGAAGAATCTCCCACAAACACTGGAAAAGCCATTAATGTGAGTTCAAAGCCAAAACGAAGCCTACAAACGTAGACCTGAGTGGCTTTGCTTTGTTAGAAAAGTTAAACCGAAAAATGAAAGGAATAGTTCATAAAATGCTGGCAAAACGCTTGTAGATATGAAAACACATTCTATGAGAATTGCAAATACATTTACAAGCAACATACACGTTACAAAGCTCAACTGATTGCCCGCAAAGCTTAACGGCGAAAAGAGACTTCCTGCCGGCAGCTCGGCCACCGCCGTCCCCCCAAAACAGTGAGGGAGCGAGGGGCGGGGCCTGACTCCAGACAGGAAGGAAGTGTCCCGCGACGGGCCGCACAGCAGCCCAGTAAAACCATTAAAGACCGGAGTCTTAAATACAAAAGACGCTTGGTCCCAACGAGCCTTTCAGATACCGAGGCGCGATGAGGACGAGGATGAGGAAGGAGCGGTCGCCCCCTAGAAGGCAACCTGAGGGGGACACCACGGGGTGTCTGGGTACAGGAGGCAGTGCACAGACTTGAACCTGGAACGACAAGAGAGGCGGGTTGGGGCGTTAGATGGGATGAGAGGCGTCAAAAAAAGGGGTCTGATTAAAGGTCACACAGGACGACCTCTCACCTTGATGGATCCTCCTCCACTGGGAACGCTCCCTTTAAATTGATGATGTTCCTCTTGTTTTCAAACATTCCGTAACTCAGTGTGATCTGGAAGGAGAAGCAACGTTAACACTCCAATCTCATCTTCATCATCATCAGAAGTCACGAGTCGGAGTCTCCCCCCCTCTCACCTGCTTGTGGATCTCAGATCTGGACACCTGCTGCAGGTTCTCCAGGTGAGAGTGGAACAGGCTGCTGCGGGTCAGCGGGACCCCCAGCACCGACTCGATGATGTAACCGATGGTGCAGTCGTCGGGCAGGCGGATCTTCTCTGCCGTGTTCATGAAGTGGCCGCCGCTGGCCCAGGGGCTCATCTTCAGTGCCAGACCCCGACTCACACAGAAGCCGGCCCCTCCTGTGGCGAACCAGAAGTTGACGGGTCTCTGTAACGCAGGAGAGTGTGCTCAGATATGACACACACACAAACAAACAAACGCACATTCACACACACACACTCCCGAGAGGCTCTACGCACCATCTTGTTGTCTCCCAGCCGCTCCGTGGCCTCGATGGGTCGGTCCAGACTGGGCTTCCCGATGTACAAGTCCTGTGTGTGTGCATACTGGGACAGATGCTTCACCAGAGCCCGGACGTTCACGTAGTTATCATCGTCCACGTGACAGAACCACCTGGGAAACGGGAGCATTATGAGTCAAAACCGCCGTAATGACACAGTGGCCATTAAACCCCTGAACCCTCAGTGTGCACGTGGACGCAGGGGCACTTACTTCTTCCCAGACTCGATGAATTTGTCGTACTCCACTGCCATCTTACAGGACAGAGCTTGTCGGCTGTGAGCTGCAGAGCAGTTGGTGTTGATTGCGTGACTCCCTGTTGCACAGAGGAGAAGAGAAAGAGTCACACCCCAGCAGAGAAAGAGAGAGAGAGAAAGAGAAAGCAGCTGAAGGCGTCTTTAATCCAATATGGATCCTGATTACTCACCAATTTTCTTTTTCAGCTCTTCGTCCTCTCCGTCGGTGAAGATGTAAGTCTGAAAACAAACAGAGGAGATTACAGATGAGAAACCACAGATTCAAACTCAGACCGGAGATCGTTCACACACACACACCCCTCCTCCCCCCGTTTCTACAGTGTCCAAACTTCTTGTTCTTTAAATGCAGTGTGGAGTGATGAGCATCCATCATGGCGTCCTTTATGCATTGAAAAACGCATGGAGTTAAACAGCCCCGTGCTCCAATAAAGGCCTTTTGTCCGGCGTTTCACTCTCACCATGGCAACTATGCAGCCCCCACAAAGCATCCCAGACGTAGAACAAAAGGCACACACACACACACACACACACACACACACACACACACACACACACACACACACACACACACACACACACACACACACACACACACACACACACACACACACACACACACACACACACACACACACACACACACACACAGCTATATCTCCTGTATGAGTGACAGAGTGGTGGAGAGGGGCGGTGAGATCTGAACCCATGACTGCAGGCTCTTGTTAAGTGTAGCAGTTACTCATAAAAGGCGTCTGTAACAAAGAGCACCTCAGAGGAACACGGTTTAGAGATTAGCTGCCTCTTTATGGCGGCTCAGGCTGAGCAGGTGTGTGTGTGTGTGTGTGTGTGTGTGTGTGTGTGTGTGGGGGGGGTGAATAGCGTTGATGAAACAGCCGCCGGGCGTCACAGGTTGTGCAACCACCAGCAGTGTGTTTGCTCTCCCCCTCAGGTAAAGGCAGCACCTGCCGCGCATCACGCCGCCTTTATCTGCCACGTGCCTCTACATGCCTGGGAGCCGCCGCCAACGACGGCACGTCCCCACGCTTTGTTATGTCCACTTCCTCAAGCTGAGCAGAGATTTGAGCTCAGACGCAGAAGGAAACGCTGCACCAGTTTAATGTTTGAGGAACAAACCCTGGGCAGGAGCAGGAGCAGGAGCAGGAGCCGTGAGCCTGTATTTGGTTAGGGGAGGCTGGAGGTGGTTTGGCTGCTGAGGGGATCAGAGGCGCTGTTTGCTTTAAAGGCCTGAATGGACGAGCTCATCAGGGAGGCAGCTGCCCGGGCTGCCAGGGTACTGACGGAGAGACAGGGAGAGGGTGGGGGGAATCGCACTGCTGCTGATTAGTAAATTGAAATCCGTGTGTGGCCGCTTTACCCCCCCCTTATCCTGCTCCCCCCCTCTGCTCCCCCTCTGCCCCCCTCCCTCCCCCCACCCTCGGGCCACGTACTCGCCCACTTGAATAGAACAATGCTGTGAGTTTTCATGCTGGGTAAAGTCTCTGCTGGGTAAATGCTAAATGTGTTTGCCGGCATTTGCATACAGCTGCAGGAGTTAACCAGAGAGAAAGGGGGAGAGAGAGAGAGAGAGAGAGGGGGAGAGAGAGAGAGGGAGGGGGGAGGGGGCTTGAGCTTTCCTTTACTTTCTCTCTTTTGTTGTCCTCGCTAAAACAAGAAGGGGTTCACCTCTGATGGCTGCGTGCGTAAAGTGGAGATGAGAAGCAGAGAGAGTGTGTGTGAGGCTGCACTCTTGACCCGCAGGAAGGCCTGGCACTGCCCTGTGTGTGTGTGTGTGTGTGTGTGTGTGTGTGTGTGCGCCGAGTGTGGTGCCTGCCTGGCTGACTCCAGCTCCACAGGAAGGAAGGAAGGGCACCAGGCTCCTTCCCTCAGCCTCCTCTACCCCTCCTCACCCTCCCATCCAGCTTACAGAGGAAGACTTCCTGAACCCTTACTTAAATCAGGCTGAATGATTAATTGTGCAGCACCAAGAACAAGAACCATATTCCCCGAAAAGCACCCGAGTCCTCCGGTGCCAAGTCTTTATACCAAACGCTCCAAACAGGCCTTCATTGTTGGAGTGTTGGCTAATAATTGCTCTCTCAATTAGAGGAGGAATGCATCACACACACACTGCTGGAGGAGACGTGGTGCCAGCTGTCTCAGGCTCTGATAGCAGCAGATATGTGCCCAGTTTAATAAACCAGTCTGGGTGGGAAAGAGCTGCAGATTCATGGAGTTTCAATGTGAAGCGGCGGCGGTGCTGCAGCTGCATTGTTCCAGGCAGCGAAGAGTGAAACAATAGAGAACAGGAAGCGGCCACTGAATATGAAAACAGTTACACAATGAGAAGGGAGTCAATCTGTTCGGGCTTATGCACCATCACACACACTATTTCCCTAAACTCACACACTTGATAAGAGCTAAATCAGCTTCTGAGTCAACGCTGTTACCGTGGAGATAATCTGTCCCTGTTCTCATCAGATAGTGAGCGAGTCCATCTGCATAAAAGAGCGATGAGGTAAAGCTAAGCAAAGGCGTCCTACTCAACAAGTCTACAGCTCCACCGGTGATCTGAACTCCACAGATGTTTCGTCAGCTGAGCGTGAGAATCTAACCTGGACGCCGGCCCCGTCGCCATATTGCACATTGTGGGAACTGGGTAGCATCATATGGCAGCGTGGAGGCCGTCCTTTGTTCCGTCCCTCCTGACCACCTGGCACCCTTTCTGCAGGAACTCCCTCTTGCATTGTGGGCTCACAGAGCGTCCCTGCCCCCCCTCCCTCCCTCCCTCGCCCCCCAGCTGCCTGATGGCTTATCCAGCATCATCCACTAGAGTCATTACAAACCATTAGCACCGCTCGGTCCCATATGATCTGACCTGTATGCTGTTAATCTGTATTCTGTCACTATTGGACATCATGACTGGCCGTGATCTGCTCTGTTCATGTCATATCGCAGTTTTCACCAAGGCTTCATGTGCATCCAAACCTCCTGCCAAAGGAAGGTTTTGGCAAAGATGCAAAGTTTTCAAAGAAAGCCCTGAACAGTGTGGGACGCGGCCCGCAGCAAATTAAATGGACTTTAGGAGAATCGCTGCGTGACAACTCTGCCTGCTGGATGAAATCACTTTGACTCGCCACAGTTTAGACTCAAAAAAGGAGCTGTGAGTGTCTTTGTGCTCCGTCTAAAAGAGGCGCTTGGTTCTCAAGGCCCCGTTTTCATACCCAGCGTGCTATTTCCCAGCGCAAACCCGCCTATAGATGCACCCTATTGTCCCCAGGCATCCCCTCAACCGAGCCCCCCGGGTTTCCCCCCTCCATCCCCTCGGCAGGCTTGACCCAGACTGGGCTCCCACGTTCCCATGGAGCCGGCGAGACAAGGGGCTGAAGGGAAAAAGCTTTTCTTCCACACACACACACCCCCATTAGAAAGACGCTTTGTTAGTCCTGGAAGGGGGACAGAGCTGGAGTCGGTGCTGTGAAGCATCCATGCACCCAAGAGGAGGGGGGGGAGGAGGGGGTTCGAAAAGAGGGGAGATAGAGGGGGGGGGGTCTCAGAGGCGTCATCATTCAGGGGGGAATAGAAAGTGACAGATCCACGCAGGGAACAATGCAACAGTGTAAGATGCGATCAAACAAGCATCACCCGGTGTGTTAGTGGACTTAAAGTAACACAAAGAAAGACCAGAACCAGAAACAGAACCTACAGGGGAGCAGATCATCAACTCATTCTAAACTTTGGACTCACCTGTGGCACGTTTCTAGAGATCCATGTGTCCAGCAGCAGGTTCAGCCTGGACTGGTGGAACTTCTTGGTGGTCTTCACCGCGATGAAGACGTCCCCGGCGCCGATGTCCTCCGCCGGCGGCGCGTCGGTGGCGGAGGCGGCGGGCTGCTTGGGCTTCTCCACCTCCCTCCGTCCGCGCGTCAGTTTGGTGAAATACGCAGAGAATCCTTTCTTCCCCCCGGGCTGCGCCTCATCCGCCTGCGTCCCGGACTCCGCTGCGGAGGGGACGGTCGCGTCCGCCCCGGTGTCCCCGGCCACATCCACCTGACCCCGGTGATGCTGCACGGCCACCAGGAGCAGCAGCAGGCAGAGACACGCTGCGCTCGATACAGTCACAAGCGGCTTCAACATGACTGAAATTAAACAAAAATCACTAAAAACTCAGATGTAAAGTCCATACGGCGGTTTAATCTCTCAACGCGACTCCAAACACTGCGTGGAGCTCCGTCACGCGCATCACTCATCTAAGAATACGAGCTCAGAGACCGAGCGGAATTTAAAAGCTTCCACCACGCTGGCCACGCCCCCCGAGGCGGTCCGTGAACGCAGCAGGACGCACCAGCAGGGCGGAGTTATGGCTCTGTGTGTGTGTGTGTGTGTGTGTGTGTGTGTGTGTGCGTGTGTGTGTGTGTGTGTGTGTGTGTGTGTGTTGGGGGTGAGAGTTCGCCACAAAGTTTAGTTCAGTCACAGGGATCAAATGCTGAGCTCACAATGCGTGTGTGTGTGTGTCTGTGTGTCTGTGTGTGTATGTGTGTTTGTGTGTGTGTTTGCCCCTCACAGTTAATATATTAAAAGTTTGACCTAAAAACAAACAAAAGAGCAGCTGGTGGTCACGTCAACATTTTCACAAAAAGACACAATAGGACTTTTTTTATACAATCTAAAAAACACATCTTATATGTTCTATATGTTAATTCAAACACTTTGAGGCCACATAAAGAAGATCAGTTATCTGACTACAAAATTTGAACATTAAAAACGGGACTTTGACTGCAGAGCTGCTGTGTTGTGTTAGATTGTTCAGGTTTAAACTTTCATATCCAAAAGTTCTTCCTAGAGTTTCTATCAGCCGCTGTAGGAATTCAGCCGAGTGCTGCCGCTCACCAGAGGAACAATCTCCATTGTTCATCTTTGACCTTGCCAGGTCACTAAACAGTTGGTCATTCCTGCACATTTGTTATTCAAATTCTGGCTCTGACTACTGAGGGTCGCCCGATGCAGGGAGGCGGCCGGAGGCACGAGGGCCTTTTGAGAGGCGAGAGGCGGCCTGCAGCTGGTGACGCCTCAAAGGGTCTGAGGCCAAGTCAGAGGGTCAAGCCTGGATGAGGTTAAGGTGCGTAAGTAAGTGGCCAAATGTCTGTAAGATGCTTCAAGCAAACCATACAAAGCAAGATCAGTGAAGATCCATTTCAGGTAAATGGTGACATTTTGAAGCATTTACAATTTGGATAAACTTGAATTGAAAATGTAAAGGATTATTGCAAAGAGCTCAAATCTAATCTAATGTAAAAGTGGAGTAAAAGTGGCCCCGCCTTTCTTCTCTTGTTAACGCCTCTTTTTTCAAACCCAGCTTGCAGTGTCTCCAGGACCCTGAATGCATCGTTCCACAGCCTTTGCGGTAGACTCGCTCTCTTTCCATCGCAGGTGTTTCATTCATTTCCGACACATATCGGACATAAGTCGCCTCTCTGCACTGTTGCCCCTGACGAGGCCTTTTGTTCACTTCCTTCAAAGTTCACATAGAAAAGCGTCTGAAAACAAGTGTAAGAAAGCAGAAAGCAGGCCGGGGGGAGGGGGGTTCTCACTCCTCAGTCCACCTCCCTTGGAAAAAGTCTTTTGGTGTTTCTGACATCTTGGACTCATGGAATCAGCAGTTAAATCTCCCTCCTTGTGCATTAATTTCAGCCTCGTGTCCCCTTCATCATCACCATCAACGGCCCCCTCCTCATCTCTAACCACCCCCCCCAAACAACATCACTGCTGAATTCCTGCCAGATTAAATCTCTTTTATCTCCAAAAACCCACTTCCTCACCAGAACGCCCACAAAGCCACACAGAACCGCCACAGTCCTTGATTTTCCTCCTTGATCCTGTCAGCACGTTTGATGGAGGGGGGGGGTTACTGTGGTAACTGTGACGGGCACAAGAAGTCTAAGACGAGTCAAATTAAAACAGATATTTATAACGTATGTATGAAGTACAGTATGAGATAGACTGCAGATAAAGGAGACAAGTACAGAACCATCCAGGAAACACTGCGACATCTTGAAATCTGTCTTTTGTACTCACTGATGTACACCACAGGAACCTTCACACACACACACACATAGACACACACAGCTCTGTTCGCTCCATGACTCCATACTCTGCATAATGTACAGTACATGGCTCCAGATCTGTGACTGGTTAAAATAAAAGGGAAGCATGGAACGCATTAGAGCAAGAGCCTGTTTCTCTCTGAGCTCATAACTCTTTGATTCATGTTCTTCTCTGCATTGTTTCCTGGGTGGTTTTGCTTTTTGAGTAACGACATTCTGACATTCTTCTTTGAAAGGGAAACGATTTGTGCATTTATTACAGACTGGTTCAAATATGTCAGTTGAGAAGGATCAGGTCGTTTCTCATTTGGGTCTCTTTCACTCTCTCATTCAGTGTACTACTATGAGTACTAACCCATGTACTCTGAGTGTGTGAACAAGCTCTACAAACGTCTTCTGTCCACGCCTGGATCAGGCATCCCAGCAGTGGACATGTGGATCTGATAGAGTTACAGGTCACAGCAGAAGTAGGGGGAGACGGAGGAGCGAGCAGACGTCTCCTCAGAACTCGGTTTGGGTTTCCTTCATGCAACACTAGAAGGTTCTCAGCTCAGAAGAGACAAATAAATACATCGATCTGCGGAGGTGGAATGGATCTCTACCCAAACTTATAGAGCAGTTAGCTTAGCCCCATTTGAGTCAAGAATATAGATCAAGTTGAAAATTTAGTGAAGAAAGATGGAAAAGCCAATAGAGGAATCCTAGTGAGAGCCATCATGCTCAGGTTTCATAACAGAATGATCTACTGCACAGGAACGTCTCAGGAAACCGGATCTTCAGCAGAGATCCTGCAGGTTTTTTATCTCCTCTAGGAGCTACTGGGGCCTCTGGAAAGTGTTCACAGCTTTGATTTACGTCCACGTGGCGCATTAATGTATTTTTCTGCAGCAAATGTAGCGTCATGAATAGAATGGTTTAAGCATCGGGAGGCTGCAAGGGACGCCTGGTGCTGATGTCCTATTTTTTAAACTGGGTTCAGTATCTTCCTCCCCTCCTCCTCGACTCACAGGTCATTGCTCTCCTCAGACTGCCCCTGCTCCTGCCCTACTTCAGCCCCCCCCCCTTCCCTCTGCCTTTGTGTGTCAGCACTTGTTGTTCTGGGAAAGTTGAGTGTCTGATATGTTAAACGGAGTCACAACTGTGGTTGAGCTCCAAACACAGATTACTGTATGTATTTAGTGGGACAGGAGGGGATGGAGGGCTTTGGGAGGGGAGGTCAGACTGGCGTGGTTTCCTATTTGTTGTCTCTTGTCCTAAGCGGCGTCACAGGGAGGCCTTTCTGTTGGTGTGTGTTGTGGGACATGAGGAGGTGCAGCAGAGATCTGATCTGTGTGTGTATTATGCCGGAAGAAAAGGCCTGTGGGATGTGATCCAGTGTAAATGACAGGACGGGCCGATGAATCAGGCTCTCACGGGACCACAGACCAGCTCAGAGGGGCTCCGATGGGAAAGTGCTGAGGACACACTCGGGTGTGTTAACGCGGCGTTACACACATTGTTTGTAGCACAGCTGCAGTGCTTCAGTTTATCACACTAACACTAATGTTCACACATAAAACTGCTTGTACAATACAGAGGAAACGCTTGGTCCCCAGAGGATATATAGAGTGTTTGACTGCAGATCACCAGGTCTCCTACATGAACTTTTTGTTTTCTTCTCCATTTTGAATAGAAGGTTTGACCAAACTCAAGTTGAAATAACAATAACACAAACTATGTTGTCACAGTCATACTTGTTCAGACTCGTCTTTTTACTCTCCATGTTTGTTCTCTTGTCATAGGGGGTATAGCTCAGTGGTAGAGCATTTGACTGCAGATCAAGAGGTCTCCGGTTCAAATCCGGATGCCCCCTTTCTTTATACAAGAATCAAGTGATCTACTACGTGTAGATAATAAACGTTTGCTCTGTCAGAAGCTCCTTAGTAACCAGAAAGTGTCAACACATTCAGCATACAGCATTCTGTAGTAATAACATCCCTGTAGGTGTCTTGATAAATTCCCATTCTCACACACACATAAAGGAAAATACTTTTCTAGTGTGTATTTTGTTTCTTCAAATGTTAAACCAGATTATTGAGACAAACTTCCCTAAAAGTATTCAGCCGCTGTAGCGCCCCCCATCAGGAGAATCTGTATTTGAGACTTGACAGGTTGGAAGAAGAAAAACCTGTAAAGAAACTGAGGTTGAACACAAGTGAATGATTCTTTGCTGCCTTCATTTGTGCCATGTGACTGCAGGTAAAACAGGACCCCCAGGATGCCCTTAGGTCTCAGACTTCAGAGTGTCCTGATACTGGATCTGCTCAAAAAGGTCCAGACCTGTGTGACCTCCTCACATCTCAGACCTCTTGGCTTCACAGGAGCTCCCAGAGGAGCGAAAGGAAACTTACTGCAAACATCGACAAAGACCTCGAAAACTCCTGAGACGCCGTTGGGCCCCTGAACCCTCCGATACTGTGACACCCCACAGGGAGCAGAGACAGAGGAGCCTCATTCACTAAAATCACTACTATGCTACATCTGGTCCCTATCTTAGGTCTTATAGGTGCAGTTAATATGAGGCCTCTCACTCACCGTAAAGTCTAATTACATTCTAAAGGCTCCGAGTTAATCACCAACACTCCAGTTTACAACCTCAAATGATTTCAACCTTTTACTCGTTCTTGTAGCTTTAATCACCCGTGTGACTTTACGTTGGTGTTTTAGTAACGCGTGGTTGTAAAGTTCAGTCGCGGCTTATTGTGTGCTGACTGTGAGCACAGCAGGGAGCCGGTGGGTGGGGGGGATGGGGGGGCAACATGGGAGGCCGAACACATGATGGACCCATGACAATGTGAAGCAGATGTGACTGTGAGGCCGCTTAATGACTTTACTGCCACGTGAAACGCCAAAGAAACAATATAGTGAATGGAGGATAAATGCTGAAGACTCTGTGGTCTTTGGTCGTACTTAGGGATGTTAAAGACGTGCTACCTTAAGTTTTTAAGGTGGAGCAGGAGATGTGGTTTGTTTTGGTTTGTTCACGCCTCCTGCTCAGTCAGCAAGGGTGAGAAAATATGCAAATACAATCTGAATAGTTTAACAAATTTATGGTAAAACAGTCTACTTGTTTCAGTTATTTTCTAGAAGTGATTAACTTTAAAGTCATAAATGGAATAAAAAAGGCTGAAACAAGAACAAGGACAGTTTTCACTTTTCACCAGTTTTTCTTTCAAATGCTGAACTACAATTACTTCCAATTCAGTTTGATTGATTTAAGATTTTTCTAATTTCTCAAATGTGTTCAGGTTCTTTATTGCTCATTTCCATGTCAGATATGTTTACACAGATGTACATACAGTCTATTTTAATTCATCCTTCCTGAATTATGAGGTTTTTATTTCACTTTACTGGCCCATTAGTCAGAACACATCTCATCCTCTGTTCACCACCTGTGTGAGATGCAGGTGCACATGAGGGGGTATAGCTCAGTGGTAGAGCATTTGACTGCAGATCAAGAGGTCTCCGGTTCAAATCCGGATGCCCCCTTTCTTTATACTTGAACATTATCGTTCTAATGTTGTGTTTGCTCCTTGGCTCAGCTCCAGCCAGAGAACAAGTGCCCCTCCCAGTGGTCCGTCCCTTGCGGTGGGTCCAGCTGATGATCCTCTCGCATTAGACGGATTACTTTTTTCTACTGACAGGAGTTCATGGAACGCAGGGTTACACGGAAGTACTTTCACCTCTGTCAAAGTGGAATTCCAAAAACGTCCGAATCATGAAAACGTCAGGGTAGTGCAAACACAATTCTGCAGACCAGTGTGAGAAACGTGATGCTGAGCTCAGAGGATCAGACGTGTTTATCTCCTCTAGGATCCGTGGGAACCTGTAGCTTTAGCGTGAGGTACAAAACATCTGATTTCCCGCGGGAGCACTCCGTGATCAGCCAGTTAGGTGAGCACCCAACCGGTGTGCAGGTTATGATATTGAACTACTGTCAAATGTCAAGCACTGACACAACAAAGCGGCTCCTCACCCTGTGATGGTGTGAGCAGCAGGCACAAGGCCAAACATGAAGACGGCATTCCACAGACACATGACGTGTTGGCCCTCGTGCTCTGCTATGTGTTTGAGCAGACGGGTGGCAGGTGCTTCACTCTCATGTTAATCTCTCAGCCGCCCCTCACCCTTCGCTGGCTCCCACACGGGCGCCCTGCTAATCACACTGTTCAACAGGAGGAAGTCTGCTCCCCACGCCTCCTACAGGTCAGACTGGCACATGTCCGGGCGTGTCCCTGAACAGAAGCCTCAGCACTGACCTTAGTGATGATGAAGATGAAGATGAAGATGAAGATAGTGATGAAGATAGTGATGAAGATGAAGATGGTTATGAAGATGGTTATGAAGATGGTTATGAAGATGAAGATGAAGATGAAGATGAAGATGAAGATGATCAATTCCACCTGGTCTTTGCAACATGGACACCAAAACCTAAGAACACACACACACACACACACACACACACAAAGCCCTGCATGCATCTGTGTCATCCCATTTCTTCAGTCTTGGTCTTGGAAGCCTGTGGCTCAGCTGGAGGAGGCTCACTGTCCCTCCTGTGTGTGTGTGTGTGTGTGTAGGCTGTGCAGAAAGGCAGGGCCGGCCCCCTGAGTGAGGCCACACTTACTTACTGGCCCTTTCCCACAACCTCCAGGCACCTTGGAGGAAGTCATCCGTGCCTAACTGTGCTCCTTAATCAAAGGCTGAATGTAGAAGTTGTCCTGGAGGTTTGGCTGCTGCATGTGCGGCATTAGCAAAGCACATGCTCTCCTTTCACACCCAAACAATGAGGCCCATTGTATTGGTCCACAAGTGTCCGTTCTGATTTAAAAGGGGATCTTACAAGCAGATAGACAATGCAGGGGGATATCTGAAATAACAGGCAGAGCAGATTCCTGCACAGTGTAGGAACGCTGGGCACAACTCTCAACAGGAAACCAGATAAGACCCAGCGCGGGGTTAATCAATGGGACCTTGCATTATTCGTCTTTTCATTTTAAAGAAACAAATTCCGCCACAGATAACATCAGCAAGAAGGACAATCAATGAGATCCTAAGCTGTTTGATGCCATCTGGAGTGAATGATAAGATAAGCCGATCCTATATTAACAATAGGAAGCTCCCAAGCTCCCCTGCCGTGACCCGGATTCGAACCGGGGTTGCTGCGGCCACAACGCAGAGTACTAACCACTATACGATCACGGCAAACTGATGAGGCGATAAGCAGAGCGAGACAGAGACAGTCTGATACGTGATCCAACAGGACAGAAAGCTCACATGAGCGTAGAGGCTCCTGTGTCCTGTGGCCACTTCAGCGTGTATAAATAGCAGTGAAGCGTCTTTAAATAGGACATTGTTCTGTCCATTGTCTCTCCATCGCTGTGCTGTCCTGCATGATCACTGATGCTCCAGCACAGCCGTAAACATCCTCTGACCGACCAAACCCCACCGCTCCCATGCTCCAAACCTCTATAACCTCACAGACCTTCATTGAGTCTCACTTATAAACTCCACACCCAATGCGGTTTCCAACAATATAAAAGAAGGAAACAGTTGTGATTATTATACTGACTGATTCCTATTATTTGTCATCGGAAATAATTTATCATACCACTTTATGTGTGATGTCATTGTTTGGTGTATTAGTCCTGCGGAGACGCCTAATGTTTCCTAATGTCCTAATCATCTTAAACATTCCCGGATCCGCCCCTGGAGTCTAACGAGTCCTCCACCCATCACAGTGGTTTCAAGATTTTCACAATTATCCAACAGACAAACGAACAAATCAAATGTCTGTTGTAGTTCATGCAGCCGAGGAGCAAAACGAAGAAGAACTGCCAAGTATTGTACATTTTCAATTGAACTCCATTTTGATAATTAACCAAAACCTTGTGGAGGCGCGATATAAGAGTTGCTTCTTTCAACATGATTAGGCTCAGACTGTTTAAGAGAAGAGAAGTGAAGAGAAGTGAAGCCTTTACAAGCATGATCAGGGGTCTGAACTGGAGGGGTGAGGGGGTTGCTGGAGTGGTGGCAGGCCATTCTTCCCATTATCCTGCTTTCTGTCTCCATTGGTGTGGAGGCCATCCATCAGGAGCCCCTATAGGTCTATTCAAACCGAATAAAGGCTTCAGTGTGAACGGACCCTGTCTCTGTGGTGTCCCTGAGACACGAGAGACAACAGATAATGTTAATAATGTTTTAAAGGCAGCCGGAGAGAGAGAGAGAGAGAGAGAGAGAGAGAGAGAGAGTCAAAGCTGCTGTGTCCTGGATGCTTCTGCGTCCTGCATCATAAACAGCAGAGGAACCTTCCCTTCCCTCCTTCATCGCAAATAGTTACACGCTATAACCAAAACTCTCTCATACCGACTCGGCGCATAACGTTTTTAAAGTCAAACACGACAATTATAGCTCGTTCCCAAAAGCTTTTGGATTTGTTTGGACTTGCGATGTATTCCTCTTGTCTTTCCCCTTAAATAGGTTTGTTTTGGCTTCATTTTTCTTGCAACAATAGAAAACATGTCTCTCCGCCCGATAGCAAAGCGTGAGAGCCTGATTCTGTGTGTGTGTGTGCTGCATGGGAGCAGGCCGGCCTCCTGTATTCCTGTGGGAATGAGCGCTGAGCTTAATCCAGAGAGATCACCGCTTCTTCACAACAATAAATCACCCAGAAACAAACGCATTATGCTGCATTGTACTGTGAGTTTGTAGGAGCGAGTATGTGAAGCTGATTTTTTTCCCGAAAATCCACAACAAACCTCATCTGGTTTTAAAACCCGTAGGAGGGGAATCTTGGGAAATCACGCAAATGCTTCTTGAGACTTTTATTTGTTCATCTTAGTTAAAGATCGCGTCTGCCAAGCCTGTGAACAGCAATTAAAGGCGTTGTTTGTTGTTTACAGAATGAGTGGGAATGATGTCATTAGAAATGTCTCACGTCAACAAGTGTAGAAGCAAGCCTCGTATTTTGGATTTTATGGCAGATTATCACGGCTTCACTTAATCTCACCAGGACTGAATCAGGTTAAATGTTCATTACACATAAACTGAAATCAGCTGTTTGTTTTGCACACACACACACACACATGCACAGAGGAGCTGAGTTGAAGTTCTCAGCTCAGTATCCTTCTGTGGCGCCGCAGGAGGAGGAGCAAAGGTCTCAGCTTCAAACCCCCCGAGCACAAACAAAGGGGGCTTGGCGTGGAAGCCCGAGGCCGAGCCATCTGCCACGGAGAGAGTGGAGTCCCTTTGTCAGCTATTGTGGAATGTGTGGCCAGATTGATGAGGGCTGGGTGATTCCTTTAGGGCCCGAGAGGCAGCAGGCAGCACACCAGACCCAATGCTCACCACAGGGAACTCCCCCCTCCGTCTGTCGCCACACTGGGTCACTTGATTGAGCAGCCAGACGCCACAACCTGGGAACATGGAAGGAGAGAGCGGTGCCGACAGCAGAAACGTTCAAATGATCAGAATCTAAAACTCCTTTTCCCGTTTTGACTCCCATTCTGTATGCGGGAACTCATATGCACTGATATCATGCCGGCCACACTGATGTATTTGTGCGCGGACGCTGACCTTCGACCCTCTCAGCAGGTGTGTGTGTGGCCTGGCTCTGTGTTGAGAGAAGTGGCCTCTGTGGATTTTGGTGTGAGCGGGTCAGGGATGGGAGGAGACTGGGGTTAGACAGGACAGATGTTGTATGTGAAACCCCCCAGGGAAAGTGTGCCGCCACTGAGGGAAGAGGTCAGAGCAAAAGGGCGGATCCCTGACAACAACACACAACTCCGGTTTCCATGGCAGCTTGTTGCTCCGTCGGCATCACTAAGCCGTCTGTTCTCTGGGACATAAAATAGGACTTTGGCTCTGCGATCTCTGACAAAATGCTCTTTTATTCACATCCTGCTTGCTGACTACTTTCCCTGACAGAGCAAAATCCTCTGAATCTGATTTTGGAATCGGCGCCAGGATCAGATTTACTGTCGCTACACTGCAAAGACAAGAATCCAAGAGAGGCTTGAGATCTTGCTTTAAACATGATTCAACCATATTTTTGGTTAAGAAAGACAATAATCACCATATGCAACAGATCAGTCTTCTCAATCCTTTTCAACCAATCACATCTCACTAACAAGGTGCAAACTCATCCGTCCGTGATTACAGCGCTGTGCAGGATCCCCGGGGGGCCTCTGGAGACCAGACATAGGACAGAGATGAAGAAGCAGCACAGCTCATTGCACTGACTGACTGTTTACGATAGTTGAGTCATTTCCTTTGAGGTGAGCGCTGCAGAGGAATGTAAAACTTTCCCCCGCCGTCTTTGATCAAACCCCGGCTTCATGGTCTTATCTCAGTATGCACTAAAGGAGTTATAAACCTTTCACTGCAGGAGTCTGGGAGATAGTGTGGCCCGTCTGCTGAGGCTCCAGAACCAGACAGCGTCTTTACAGCAGCGACACATTAACCTGGATCACTGCTCATCTTAGAAACCGCCTGAGCTGATATGAATCGGCTTAGCACAGACACTAAATCATTTTCCCTCCTTTTGTATTTAAGTATAACAAACTGATACATTAGTTTAGTATTTCCACTTTCCTGCTCCTCCTCTACATCACATACAATAGCTACAGTTACTAATTACTTGCAGATCAAGTCTTTGTTTCAGGATTTTAGGATTATTAAAGGAGATTTAGAGAGTTTGCTGAGTCTGTGGAGGAGCATGTAAGTCCTCAAAATTGGAGATTTACTATATGGAGGGAAAAACCTTTAATCTTCAGATCATTTTCTCTATGATAACACTTCAAAAGGACCGTTTTCCCACAAAGATTACATCATTCACAAGTTTGGGGGTTTAATGAACACTTGAGTTCTTACTTTCCTAACTACGCACCTTTTCTTGTATTGGATGTTCTTTCATTGTTTATCGCAAAGTATTTTAATACCTCCAACACTACTGCAGATCAGGAATAATTACCAAGGCAGTTAAAGCTCAAAGCTCGGCACATTAAAGGTTTTGTTTCCCTCTGACCTTGGACACTGAAGCTCATAAATGCTGTAAACATCATGTGATACACACTAACTCCTGTGTTGTAACTAACAGACGGGTAAAGGAGGACACACACACACACGCACACGCACACACACACACACACACACACTACAGGCCAGAACTGCAACCATCACTTACTAACTCTCTAGGATGCATATTAATAAGTGCAAATGCTTTAAGAAAGAGATCAGTTGGGTCACAAATAGAATTCTTACAAAACATTGCGTCACTGTCCGGCTGTTTTCTTCTGCCTGACCTTGTCCATAAAAACAGCATTGTTCGTTTTGCAGGCGGCCTCTGTCCAGCCACAAAGAGCTCACAGACAAAGCTGGCAGGCCGAACGCTGGCCTCCCGTCCAGGGGTCGTCAGGACTGCGTTGCATGACATTTGTATAACATTACTGGGGTCACAGCCCGGGGGTCAACACCATCGTGGGTGAATGAAAGGAAGTGAGTCAGGCCTCTGGACAAATCTTCAACCCTCAGACGGCATGGAGAAAGCACAGGGCAAATAAAACTTAGATATGCATCAGGATCACAGTGTTTGAAAGAAGTGCCAGTGGTTGCATCATATTTCTATAGATCTATTGTTGGGAGAGTTAGGACTTCTGTCCACAGAGACAAGGAGACTTTCACTGTCTGTCAAATGACTCATTTGACAATAAGCATGTTCAAAACAAACATAGTCAAATGTATAAGGGTCAATAACATGGAACTCTTTCAAAATGTGGTAGAAATTCAGTGACAATCAGTGTCGGTTTACACTTAAAACAAAACACTTCTAGGAGTCAGTAACTAAGCTAAACTACAAAGCACTCGGAGTTCATACATCCCCCAAGGCCGAGCACCTCTCCGATTACGCCTCTCTCTCTCTCTCCCCACCATCAGGTTGACCAGTAACAACGTTGAAAGGGTTCTTTCCTGGATCATTCCCAAGCTGCCCACCAAGCTTCAATGAAACCAAATAGACAAATCGAAAAAAATAGACAATGTTGATACGGGGATGACTTCATCTCCAGCCCAGTGTTTGAGCTGCATGTCTAAGTGAGCCAAACATGGAAATTCACTTATTGCCACAGAGTTCTCCAAATGTCAGAGGATGATAAACAAATGTGATGGATGAATCCTCTGCGTTCTTCCGTCCAAAGCCCTGAGGTCTGTCTCTGCATCCTCCTGCCAAAAAGGATCCAGGTAGCCTCATGCTGTGAGCTTGTGTGCGAGCCAGCATAAATATGGAAACCTCATCACTGTGTGGTCAGAGGTGGAAGGCGGAGCTCTTTCCTTTCTGTGAATCTCCCCCCTGATTAGCAGGAAAGGGTCATCGTCCCTTGACATCCCATTGTCTGTGCAGTATAGACGGAAAAGATGCTCACTTCCTCAGGTCACCGCTGCTGGCGGTTTGCTCTCTGGTCTGGGCCGGAGTCTGTGTGACCTGTTGACTCGTGCTGCACTGACCTGAGGGAAACAACGTGAACGTGGTCACATCTCCAGGAAGAGGCCTCATTGTGATTTTGCCTCTGTAATCTGCATAAATTCCTCTTATAAACACTTGGAAATGCTGTCGTGCTGCTCATCCACAAATCACAGCTTGTTTGGAGCTCAATTTAGCTTCATGTGATCGAGATTGCGTTTGATTTTGGACCAAGCCTGGTTGATGGCTGGAAGACACTGATGCTTGTCTCAGTAGCCGTGTACTTTGATGACATAAACATGCAACAGAAGCAAGGCAGTCGTCAAAAATGATGAAGTGAGGATGATGGTTCAAAGTAGAATCTGTTATTTTTAGATGATTCCTTGGATCTAATCGTGTCTGTACTGGCGCAGAGCGAAACTGACCTCCATCTGCACAGCTTCCTCTCCATTCTCCCTGGGTGGGACTCTCCCATGGGGCTTTGCTGCGGAGGAAGCTTAACAGACCATGGCCTTGTTTGCGCTAGCTGGTTTGACAAAATCTAAACATCGCAATCAGGCTTAATCGGTCTCACGGCGCTGCTAATCAACAGACTTTGTTAATCGTTACTATTTCAGTTGGAATCCCGACAGCGTGAATGCACGACAAGGCAAGTATGAAGCGAACATCAAATCTGTATGCATTCCAATGAGAATCTCTAGCGTTGGTAAAGAATATCCTGCCCCACCCCACAGGAAGACCCCCCAATGATACGTCAACGAGATCCTGCAGGGACGGTGACACTATTTAGTCAGTTTCACATTGAAAAATCAGATTTTAAGTTCACTGGTTAACAGCTTGATCTGGCCCCCGGGAGTGCTGAAGCTCACACATATCCACTGGTCCCCCATCCGGTCCCCATAAGCGCCTTGCAGTTGTAGGAGTTTATTGCATTTGGGCTGCTGCCACCACAGATATTAATCTGAACTCACAGACCGGGAAATTAAAACACAGAAAAATTAAAACACACTAAATGGATGGAAACCGCAAGTTAATCCATGTTTTTCACAACAATAATCAGCCTTGTTTCTCATAAAACATCTGAATGCTTTGTTATTGACCGTATTATTGACCTTGTAATGTTATCTTAACCAAAGATGGTGTGGGAAAGCGGGTCATGGATGTGTTTTGTGTGCTTACCTAATCTAACCACAGCAGATTAGAGAGTGGAATGGATTAAAAAATGCCTGAGAAGAGAGATTACATCTGAAATAAGCTGGATCTTATTTTCTATTTAGATTCTCAGTTTAATATTTCCAATACAATTAGGCTCAAGTTTACATATCTGACAGATATCATGCAGAATAATACTAGACATTAAATCGATGATTTTTCAGATGGATTAAGTAGAAGATATTATATCTGTCTGTAGCACAGTTACATGCACAGTAAGATGTGTGGAATGAAATTGAAAGGAAATAAATCGACTGACAGTTTTCAATCTGTTGACGTGTTGATAATCGGATTAGAATCTAAATGTAATCTTTCAGATAAAGTCTGACATTGTCTCTACTGCTGTGGAGATCAGATGTTTCTGCTGGGCCTCTCAAGGCACATCAGGCACATGATTGATTTTTCCCTGTGCGTCTCATTAAATGAGTGCAAAACAAACAAGTCGATGATGTTATTGACGGAGCGCAGGATGGGACTGGGAAACCTCCATAACACTCGATCGCCTGCAGTCCTTAGTGACTGTATCACTTCCATGGTGCCACACAGATCAATCTGTATTGAGGCCATTTGTTGCGGCAAAGAGGATTTTTGTTTTGGCATCTTACCCCTTGAGGACACTTATTTCAGCACAAACAGTGAACATCTTCCTCTCTATCTTCAGCTCAATCCTCTGTGTTTGTCAGCAAATCTATGGCAGGTTGAAGCTAAATGTAAGTCATGTGAGATTGTTAATGTAGGAGTAAAGTGGCAGGAGTGTTGATATAAACATGAAGTCATTATTTTTGCTCCTGAGATATTTAACATTCCACTACTAGGACTTTGTAATGAAGCTTATCTGGGCTGCTTAATGGCATTATAATGCAGCCAACAGACCTTTGGGGTTTCAGTGGCGACTCTGAGTCTATAACACACGTCAGCTCTCTCTCTTTTAAGAAAGTGTATTTTCATATACTGTAAGCTCCAAGAACGTTTCCCTGGGGGGCGCAAGTTTAAAAAAGCATCAACATTTCCTCTCTTTGAATTGAGGTGGTCTACAAACACAATTTATCTTCAGATAAGATGATTTGCTGTTAGCTTTGGTGAAGGCAAAATGTGAGGTTTGTTATTTCTGTAGGGGAGTGTTTGAGATTTGCCTGTTATCTTCCTCATGGTTTACACTCTGCGGTGATAGAGAGATGTTCTGGGAGGCAGACACACACAATGGTGCAGGGTTATCAGCCGTGTCACTGGCAAAACCTCAGAAAATTAGTCTCGCCTGTAGAAACTGCGTGTCTTGAGGAGATGTGCCTACCGCTGAGGTCAAAGAGGTCATGCTTATGCGGTGTTATGTTTCATCTTTCACACACGTGTGAAAGATGGAGGGGAAATGAATTGTTTGTAATGTTGATCAATCTCAATTAAATAATCCAAGCAACAACAATCGATCTGAGATTAAAATGTGAGAGAAAATAAGATGGAAAAAAACAACATTTGCCTTTGATAAGTAATTGTTTTGACAGTGAAATGCATTTTCTGAACTTCCTCCCACCTCAGATCATTGATTCTGGGAGTGTACGTCTTTCACATTTCCGGAACCATCAATGACAAAGTTGAAATTGGAGCCAGAGTTCATTCACTTGTGATCGTGGCTTTAGGGGAAGATAAGACGGACAAACTCTTTCTTTGCATTGACTGAAACATAAAGAGTCCATTTCCTTTCTCATGGTTACATATAGATTACAAAGGAGCGTAAATGGGTGTGTGCTCTTTCCATTTGATCTCCTTTGTTCCCTCCTCAGCTGCAATTTACAAACGCAAGGAGATACTCTTACTAATCGAATATAAACCGGTAATGAGCAGGTCTTCACTTCCTTCCCTTTATGTTTGCAGCACGTAAGCATAACAGGACATCATTGATGAAGGCGTAAGGGTTTGTTATTTCACTGTTTATCACTCTGAACATGAAAGCGTCATCTGAGAAGGTCAGGAAGAAGTTAACAGCCAGACATGAACAAAGTAAAGACCATCTCCAAAGAGTCTGATGTCCCTGTGTACAATATCATCAAACGGGCCACTGAGGTTGCAGCCAACTTCCATGGATAACATGAAGCCAGACAAAATAAAAAATAAAACACTGAATGCTGCACGACTCAAAAGCACACGATTGTGAATCTTCACCTTTCCAAAAGCAGAAATCCATGTTCACTTAACATATATTGGCTATATTCCAAATAATAATGTGTCTATGTTTGACAAAGCATTTCACTTTCCTTTTGTTATTGTGATTTAATATATGATGATGAGGATGCATTCAGGATGAAGCAATTGAAAGTCTAATTAAGGATACAGTGGAGCTCAGTGAGAACTGGGCCACCGTGACAACAGTGTGTTTAAGTAGGCTGAGAACCACTGCAGGTCTGAGGACAGTGACTGTATTCTCCCACACAACACACACAAAAAAAACAGAATAATTACAATATAAATCATTTTAGAATTGTCTTAGTTAAGGACAAACGCGCTGAAGTAAACCAACCACGGCTTCAATATCTGTGCTGTGAAAAGATGTAAACAGATTTAGCTCCCCAAAAGCAATCTGTGCCTAAGCTAACACATGAGCGATACAGTAGCTGTCTGTAGGTGGTGATATGGAAGCAGATACACCAGTGGAGGCAAGATGGAGAGATCGATTACTCTGAGGTTTCCCATGGCCCTGCCCATCTCCAGGGAGAGTGCTGCTGCTGCGGCGCTGCGTTGGTCTCTCTACTGTCATTATCACCAATGGGAGTCATAATAGGTCAGGGAGATGAGATAACATTGTGAGCAATGGAGCAGCAGGTGAGAGGCTCAACAGGGCATGATTAGGTATCCGGGTCCCAGGGTGTAGCATTGCCTCGGGCCTCCAGGGCCCGGCCCCGCCATCTGCCAGGGAGCATTCCTGCTGCTGTAGGGGAGCCACTCAGCAGCAGCACAAACTGTTGCTGTGGGCCACTGCTTTGAGTTTCTCCTGTTACCTTTTATAGAGAGAAGTGTAACACTTTAGAGGTCTTTTGTTACAGTTTCAAACAGTAGGTGGAAGAATGCAAGAAAGCTTTGAAAACAACAAAAGCAATTTCTGGTATTTGATACAGTGAATTGTTGTTCTATCTACCTTCACCTTTATTTCCTATAATCCCCATCTCTTGTACTGTAAAGCTGTGTAGAATGTGCTTCATGTTGGTGTAACAGAGTAAGTGAAATTGCACAGTGACTTTCAAATGTATTTCATCTGCACGTTGAAGGCACCTGGCATCATGCATGAAGAGCTGGAAATGGGGCCATCATGTTCTGTTTGGATATGGAGTCCAGATCCTGTGAGTTTTCAGGCTCGTAGGATTCGGGGCTCCAGTGTGAGGCCATCAGTCACTGTGAACACACCCCAGGGATGCTCCGATGACAGCCGTACTGGATGGTTCACACATGACCTAAGATCGCCGCGGCACGCAACACCCCATTTTGTGACCTCCCCAGAACGGGCGCCACTTTGATCTGACAGCACAGCGTAAAAATTGAAGATGCCCAACACACTTACATATGCCAGACATCCAGACAGACACAGACATGCTCGAACAGGAGTATATTGAATTAGGAGCTGTCGTGGAAATCTATGAGGATGTGATCGCAACGGTTCTCACCTTACCAGACGGGCCAGGTGAGCCACAATCAATCATGGTTTGTCATCGATACTCTTTGATATGGAGCTTTGCTGAAAACAACCAGCAGGGCCGACATGACAAGAAGGGCTAAGAAATGAAAACTATTAAAGAAACAGTTACTAGAGACGATGAAACCAGCTTTGATAACTGATGCCATCACCAAACGGCGGCAGCAGCGTTTCCAGAGCCAGAAGTGTGGTGGTCTGTGTGAAATAAAGGACAAGCAGAGGTCACATGTGTTCAATCGCTTAGAATCATTTAAGGAGCTGGTGGTGCTGTTGGAGTTATCAGACACTGATAAGCGTGACCAGCAGCCCGACAGTAAAGTCATGGATCGTGACGTGCTCATTTTCCACCATATTTATTTTCACTGACACTTTGAGGCCGAACATACACAGCTGGTCATCCTAACCAATATTTAACATGTGTGATGTGTTTGAGCATAGTCTTTTTTTTTCTTCAGGAAGATATCGTCAAGACACAAACCAGCGTCAGACAACATCGGGTGTCGTTATGGAGATGTGGAGGCGGGGGGGGGGGTTGATGACTTGTCCAGATGCGCCTCGTGACCCTGAACTGACCCTGAAAAGAGCCCAGGGTTCCTGTTGTGGAGCTCAGCAGACTCCTTCTGGAAACGGCTGCTTTTAGTAGTTACATCACAACAACAACACCAGCAAGAGCCAAATCAGTCGCATCTACTGCATGAAGCTCGGCCATCATCATCGTCCTCTAAAGGTCATGTGGTAAATGTGCTGTATGACCTTTGTTCACCTTTATCAGCAAGTCGTGAACTGCAACAACTTACTGCAAACTCTTTCATGGTAACTTTAAGTGGGTGAAACATTATTGTCAACCACTTATTATCTTATTAAATATTAGCACAACTGCTTTGATTCATTTTTTACAACTTAAACATAATGACTCCCTCTGTTTCCAGAGTCTATCAGAGCAGCTCGCTCTACACCAAAAAGCCTGACCCCATCTGCTGGGCTCATCACGTCTGCTGTAATGCTGTTAGTCTGGTTGCTTGTGACAGTCTCCAAACAATCCAGAATAAGGGTTTGGACTATGACCCCCTCTATTGCCCAAACCCCCCACTGGTCCACCAGAAGGCCTCTGTTTTGATAATAGTCCCTGCTCTCATTTGGCTGACCCTGTGAGCTAACATCCCTGCCATTAGGTACACATGAAAGCATGCCTGACCGTGTGCCCCATGACACTGGGTCAACATACTGGCAAAGAGGTGGAATGTGAACTGACAGGGAACTTTATGGAGAGGAGACTGGATGGGTGGATGGATGGATGGATGGATGGATGGATGGATGGATGGATGGATGGGAAGTAAGCCCATTACAACAGAGAGAGCTCAGTCGAAAGCTGCTGTATGAGTTGCAATATTTAACAAGATTGTGTTTTTGCCATTTTGCCATTTCCTGAAGAAAATGCGCTGTGATTGCAATAGCTGATAAGTTCCAGTAGGAACATTTTTCTCCCTCAGGCAGTGATTAAACTGAATGAAAGGCTGGTTGAGAATGACACAGATCACATGGCTCCATCAGAGAGGAGAGGGCGCCCTCTGCTGGCTATCCCTCCATTCTGTGTTTGGAGTGTTGAAGGGGACAAGTCGTGTCTTTGCAACGCGGTCTGGGTCGTCTCAGTGTTTGTAAAGCAGGCAGGGGCTGATATTAGACTCCTCCTGAGCTGCTGAAGTTTCCCCTGAGAGCAGCTAGGCTCTCCTGCTGAAAGTCACATGGTGGCCAGTAGATGCAGCTGTTGCTCTCCAGCTGTGATCCCTGTGAAATCCAAGGCTGCCGGCCTCTTGAGTGAAGCTCAGGATTAGGAAATCTGGGGGAGGGAATCCTTCTACACATTCAGTTGTGTTGGAATGTGATGCAAGAGTTTGGTTTGCTGAACAGCGACTCTTTGATGCATGCACTGTGTGTATGGTTTGACATGTTTGTGCGTGTGTTTGCATCCTGTGTGTGATGTCGCTGTGTGTTTCTGAATACCAACTTCCAGAACTCACACTGCGAAAACACACCTCTGATTGAACGAGAATCTCCACCACCCTCAGTAAGTGTAACATCCCCTGAAGATCATTCTATTTTCACTTTTTCATCTCCTTCAGCTTTACACAAGAATGATTAGAACTAAGATCTTTAGAAATGCTTTTATTTTTCCCTTTACTGACTTCATATATTGCTATAATTGTTATCCGGAGAGATCACATCCTTCTTATGAGCAATCATGACAGTTATGATCAATTAAAGTGCTATCAAACAATCTGAATTTAACAACAATAATGCCTTGTCCTCACTCTTGTAGCTGAGCCTGTAACATTATTTCCATCTATCTGTGACGTTTATGACTTTGAATGAAAGCTTTTGTTCAAGACATGAGTCTCTGTTCATTTCACCTGAAGATGAGGATTCATTCACATATTCAAATTGGGTTGTTTAGCTTCTCAGATCATCTAAATGATCATTAGTGATCATTCATAAGGTCTGTAATAAGATCCTGCGCTATGTACTTGACATCATGTATTAGCAAACATCCATAGATCTGAACAAATCTTTGAGTCATTGACCCTCACTGCTCTGCACAGATCTCATATTTCTGCAATGGAAACCCAAGCAATATCAATCAAATCAAACTTGTATAGCTCAATATCACATACAATGTCTCAAAGGGCACAACAGGCCGACAATCGCTGACAGCTCCCAACTCGGTAGTCCCAACTCTCTAGGAAGACAAGGAATTACTCCCAAAACCCTTCATGTCTGAGGAAAAGTCATGGATTCATTTATCAAAAGTATACAAACAATGTGACTCATTAGGCTCAAGTCCATTTACAAGTACCATATATTTATTTTGGTGAAAACAAAGCGGCACCCCTCAGGTTACAGTTTCTAGCCACCAAGCTGCTGTGCAGTTCAGTTAATCTGCAAATGTCCATGCAGCTTCAGAGGAACGTTCACTGGTCCAGAGTGGAGAGAGGCTGGTGACAGGGGGTCAAACGAAGCCACGCAGTGACTTTAACGTGGAAACATCCTCCGAAGCGTTGAAGACACGGCTGAAATGATGACCCCTGCCATGGTAGAAACATAAGAAACTATTTTCATGGTCGTGACAGAAATCACAGGATATACTCTCACAGCCACGTCCGTAGCAGAAGAGACGACTCTCCCAGGGATTGCAGCAACAACAGGATACAGCCCGTAAGCCACCTGGGACACAGAGGAGAACAGCCTCCCTGCCGTAGCAAAAAGCGAAGGAAACATTTGCTGAAGCGTCTTTCAATCAATCAAATATTCTCGTCGCTGTAACAGAAAACTGAACGAAATGTTCGACGGAAGTATGAAATGTTCGGCCTGTCGTGATTTTATAAAGTTCTATGACGCAACTGCCCCGCTGATGTTTCATTTTCTTAAAACACACACCTGGACATCAACGTCATCCATTTCAGGCGCTCGCATAATTGACGCACTGCAATCCGAGCAGCCGTGGATGACTTTGTGTCATGTAGTGGAGCCGGAGCAGCGATGTCCCTCACTGGACTGAGACCCGGGTCACTTTATCCAAACACACACACGTGTAAAGTTCAGTTTATCTGCACCTGCGCCGCTTCCGACGCCGACCGACTTTAACTGGAGCCGCGTGCAGATCTACCTGTCCGTAAACCAATCTCCGAACCGTGTCTGAAACTGAACTGACTATGGGCCGAACCCGCTCAGAGACGGAAGAGAACATTCTCTGGAGCACAGAGACTGAGGAGGTGTCTGGAGCTTCGTCGGCGGTTTCTCCAGGGAGCTTCAGAGGAGGTCTGAGGCGCAGACACACCGATCTCTCCTGCTGTCTTCGGTGTTGAACGTCTTCAGGTGAGTGTGTGTACAGATATTTGACCCGGACGATGATGGTTTGTGCAGGCTTGCCGCAGGAGGCGCAGACCAGCTGCTCTCCGAAAGAAATCCCGACCGTCGTCCTCTCGCTCCGCAGCATCCCGTTTACACCGTTGATAAATAATCGGGGGAAATTCTCATTTATAGGATTCCATGACACAACCGCACACCGACGTCATCGAGCACTACGCGGTTTGATGTTTGAGTGTGCGCATGCGCGTTTCTTTGCGTCTCTATCAAAGTTTGACTCTGCAACAGTTTAGTTTCCTGTGCGCACTTAGCTTAGCACCTCAACCCAGCCCACTGATGTTTCACACTCACACACATTTCAGACAAACTTGGTGCAGCAGACAGAAATTTGAACAAAAGTTTTTTATTGGACAGTCTTCATGTTCAATCACTTCAGATCTAAAACTTCTGGAACTGCTTCTTGGCTCCAGCAGCCTTTGTGACCTTGAGGACATTGAACCTTACAGTCTTGCTGAGGGGTCGGCACTCTCCGACGGTCACGATATCGCCAACAGTAACGTCTCTGTAGAAAAAGCAGAGTGGGGTGTGAATAATTAGGCGTGATGGCGGCGCTGCTGTCAGACAGATGTGTCAAGAGGTGGAGCTGCATCAGTGTTGCCATAAGGCGGTGTCGTCACAGCTTCATGAGCTTGGAAGACCATCGTGAGAAAACATCATTTGCAGGAAAACAATTTGCTCTTCTACTGAGATCACAAAGGCTCAATGTGATTCATGGAAGACAGGGTTTAAGACGCTGTACTACATTTACAATACATTTTTATATTCAAACATTTGCTTAACTTCTTCAGTCAGGTGACAGGAGGGGGTTAAATACCTGAAGCAAGGTGACAGATGGACCGACAGGTTCTTGTGCCTCTTCTCAAAACGGTTGTACTTGCGAATGTAATGCAGGTAGTCGCGTCTGATAACGATGGTCCTCTGCATCTTCATTTTAGTTACCACACCTTTGAATTACACACAAAAAGGAAAATTAAAAATGGACACGACACAGAATGCAAATCATTTGATGTAAACATTGAAGTAAAGCCACATCAGTGTTGCCATTTGGCACTGTCGTCACAACCTGAAAGGTTTGGAAGACCATCGTGAGAAAAACATCATTTGTAGCCAGCAGGCATTAAAGCCGTTAACTCAAGAGTTTGCAGTCTCCTCTGCTCGCCCTGCACTAACAGAGCAGACAACATGCATCAAAACCAACTGGTGCCATGTTTGAAAAGCAGACAAAACCTATTAAGTGACCATTTGTTGTAACAGTTGTCACATTGGGAGGAGGGTGTTTGATACATTTGACTGAGAAAGCACCAGTCAGGATCTCTGTACTGCAGCCCTAACAGTTCAAAAGAGCTTTAAATGTTCTTAACGACATACAAACTGACTTTAACACTGACCAGAGAGGATACGGCCACGGATGGAGACGTCCCCAGTGAAGGGACATTTTTTGTCAATGTAAGTGCCATCGATCGCCTGTAAGACAAGAGGATTCATGCTTTATATTACACCACACTCAACTGAATCAGCCCAGGTTCAGACCAATGTTACAGTTTTGAGTTTTTAATGCCAATAAATAAACAAATATCTTGCTACACAAGTGCTGAATATATACACATTAAATACAAAATGTTCTACAGTACATTGTCTACACATTAACAATTCTTAACCTAAATAAATTGCAATCACAACCACATGGCTGCATTAAGAAATAAAGGTTAAATAGATCGGAATAGTGGTTTGTACCCAGTAGCACTATTTATTCAAAGCAGCTTCCAGCTTTATTAACTTGCGAATACATTTGGTGTCATTTCAGGCACCTTTATCTGCATCAGTAAAGCCAATAGGCACTATCGTCACAACCCTGTGGGCTTGGAAGACCATCGTGAGAAAACATCATTTGCAGATCCACTAGCCGTAAGTCAAACGCTTCCAAACTGTTTCTGATTGTCAGAGTCATCCTTTACCTCTCTTGGAGTTTTGAAGCCGAGCCCGACGCTCTTGTGGTAGCGGGGGAGCTTCTCCTTAACTTCCTTGCCCCCTTCAACAGCAAGAACACGCTTCTTGTTCTGGAAGATGGTGGGCTGCTTTTGATAAGCCCTCTCGGTCTGTAGAACAATGAGGAAAGAATGTTTAGATCTTCGAAAAGGAATATATTGTACTCACTTCCCTGAACTACATCTCAATCCGTGTGCTGTCGCCGGGCCTAGTTTGTTCATCATTGGCTTCACATTTCGATTAAAACTCAATTAGGTCGGCTATAATGTCACCAAATCATCGTGGCTCAAAATACATAGTAACATGTGCAATTAAAAGAAAACTAAAGGCCAGAAAAAGCGTCAGCCTGCTAAATTGTAACGCTAAGCAGGCTAAGCTAACCTCAATAGCATCACAGCTAGTCTTGCGTTACACGCGGCTATGTGAAGAGGCAACTCAAACTACGCCATGACGATTCCGATTGTAGTTTGAATGACCTAGCCATGGATATTGTGCGCATACAACTGCATTTCTTTCAAATAACGCGAGTAAAATGTTAAACAAAAGCATAGATATCGATATAAAATTCTACACGCCGCTCCCTTAGACGTACTTGTGCATCCGCCATCTTGGTCAGCCAAGTCGCAAAGAGGGCCTTTCATGCGCGCGACGGCCGGAAAACACCGAGCACAGGAAGTGACGCCACACAAACTCTAGCTATATCTTTAGAAAAAGAGAGAAAAATACCCCCACGTATTACTTTTGATGAGCTAAACCTTCAAAATGTTTATATAATTAACATCTTACTATATATAAATTTTTTACACACCTTCGTTCACCTTTGCACACATTCCAGGGGGCATAGATAAGGAATCATTTGCCAATGATGATGTCCTGTGGAAATAAAGACGAAACCGTACACAGCTAACAGAATCCCAGAATACACTAATATAACTGGGCTTTCAAATTCTCAAGTTTTCGATTGACAAAATAAAAAGATATAATCTTTAATCTTTCTTTATCGTCTGAAGACTTCACAAATCCTCCTGAGTTTATCTGTAGCCACACCCCCATCCCTTAGGGGGCGGTACATACACCATTATGTCATTCGCCAACCGCCTTAAAACGAAAGGAAGAAGAACAAGCAGCTCCTTCCCATGATTACATTTAACATCATAACAGAAAACAAGATGGCAGCGACACCGGGAGGAGGTGGCCAAGGTAATAGCAGACATGAGTGACATTGTACAGCTAGACTGACTGTGACAGTGTGTTTCACATCCCCCCACACACGCACTTTCTGACACTGTCACTAACTATCTAACTTGTCTCGCGGTTGTAGCCTGTTTGCTTACTTTTAGCTAGCATTGGCACTTTCTCGGCTATTTCTTAGCTTTCGGTTCGTTGTGTTAGCTAGCTCGATAGCCGCTCGGTTTTGCTTACACATTGATACCGGGAAACGTCATTTCAAGTTCAAATGTCTAATCGATGTGTTAGTTATCTGATCTTGATGGCCGGGTCGTCGACTAACTGCGTCTTGGGATAACAAAGCGCATATCCGCGTATTACACCGACTTCACACTCTGTCCGCGTTTTTTCGTGGTACTTGTTTAGAAAATGATGATGTTGACCTTCTAGTGTGGCTGTAAAACACGAATATGTATTCAAATGATTCAGAACAAACACTGACGTGACCTTTGCATTTCAGGAAACGGTCGAGATCAGATACTGGAGTTGGGAGCTGTTTTGTTAAAAGAGTAAGTACATCAGCAGATCCATCCTCTCCTCATGAATGTTATTGTTTCTTCTTCTTTTTTAAAGTCGTGTCTTTATTGTTTCTGTTCGTGTAGCTTTATTTATGAGCGGGTTCAGAGGCATGGAGACTGTAAGATGGAGGTGACCCGGGCACAGCTGGGGGCTGCAGAACTGTGTAACCCAACGCACAAGAAACTGGGCCAGTGCCTGCAGCAGATCGGAGACGAGCTGGACGGCCACGTAGAACTCCAAAGGTGCGACATCTAGAACTGGATCTGAGCAGCATCTGGGTCCAGTTTGTTTGTAAATCCCAATGATCCCTTTACAGCCCCTCACATCAATGGGTCCAATCTCCATAACAACACAGGAAAACTCCTTAAAAACATGTTGGAAGTGTTATGAATCACAGTATGTCAGCAGTCATTACTACATCACTACATCAAAGCCCTTATTGTCCTTCCTACGTCTTTCCCAGGATGATAAAGGATCCCAACCTGAGTCCCACTAAAGACGTCTTCCTGAAAGTTGCCTTTGAGATCTTTTCCGATGGAAAGTTCAACTGGGGCCGAGTGGTTGCACTTTTCTACTTTGCTTGTCGACTGGTCATCAAAGTGAGTGAATCAGTCTTATTGTCGCTTTATTATCAGTTGAGGCCCTAGATGTGTTACCATGGCCACCGCCACCTGAGTGGTAAATCGGCATTATTCGCGGTAACACTTAGCCTTAACAATGTCAAAGATATTAATGAGCTTAAGTTTGACAAATGTTCCTCTCACCCTTTCTGTTTCAGGCTCTAGTGACTCACATTCCTGATATCATTAGAAAAATAATCTCTTGGACATTGGATTACCTCCGTGAAAATGTGATCAACTGGATCAGCGAGCAAGGAGGCTGGGTAAGCATCTGAAGTTAACTGTGGGATCACTTATGTGTTGTTATTAGTCATTAACACATAGTCACATTTGTCCATTTTCATTCACGATCTTTAGGAGGGCATCCGTTCTCATTTTGGCACTCCCACATGGCAGACCGTCGCCATCTTCTTAGCCGGTGTTCTCACTGCCGTTATCGTCATTCGCAAGATGTGAAGGGTGGAAGAGCGGCTGGATTTGGTGACAGGAAGACGTGCGAGGGAGGGGGAACCAGGACGGGAGCGAGGCCAAGATGAAGGAGCATCTAAAAGGAGAGGCCGTGTCGGAGTGAACACATTGGACTGAAAGAAGGTGCATGTGAACCTGAGGAACCAATCTTCACTCCCGCCTTCCATTCATGTGTAATCTTGGACGCTGGACTGAACAGTTGGAACCATCATTTCTGTGCCACTGCGTGTGTGAGCAGTGCACGACAACACGCACAGCAGACCGGACAGAGAGTCGGGGCCCCAGCGGGAAAAACATTTTTATTAATTTATTTTTTACTTGGGTACGAAGATATCCCTGCGATCTTTGTTCTGCCATAATTGCTGAAATATTTTTCCTCTCTGCTTCTACAAGTTGAGTTGAAGTTTACAGTTTCTTCTGTGGGTTGTTTTGCTTTATACTCTTCTTTTGCTCATTCCAGCTTCCCAATCTCTCCATCAATCTTATCCGATCCGTTTTCATATGTATTCTTGATTGTTCACTCTTGTAACTCTGCTGGCAAACGTGTTGAGGTGGACAAATCTGGAAAAAAGTAGCTGATGTCCTTCGCACCCTGAACCTGCCTGACTTCAAGTGTCACAGCAGGGACTTGTGTACATCAACTTGCTTTAAAGGACACACAATCAACAACAGAACGTTCATAGTAAGATGAATAAAGTCATTCTGTGGTAAGATTTAATGTACTGTTGGGCATTGAGGCCACTGACTTAACGCGGCCACCACCTGTTAGTTCTGCCTTTGTTCTTTCCTTGTTGAAATCGGAGCTACGCTGGTCAGGGACACTTGCTGGGGTCTTGGGGAGATGTTGCTCTGTGGCATCATTCACAGATGCTTACCTCACTTAAGCTTAGTACTGTATTCGATGAGTTACTCAAACTAATTCACAGAGCAACCAGCTTTTATACCGTTCTTGTTTGTCAGTGCCTTGGTGTTTGTTTGGCTGTTTTTTTTTTTTTTTTTACTTTGGCTTTGATATTCTCAAATTTTCACATTTTGTATACATTTGTAGAAGCTGAAATAAGATACAAGTCTCCCTGGAAATCTCTTTGCAGTCACACTGTATGGTGTAATAAGGAAAATAAATATTTTAAGACTCACTGTCATCCTGCCACATCTACATGATCGACACTAACAAGGAACATTCAGAAGGTTCCACCTTTTACTTTGAAGGGTGCACCCATTGAAAGACCATGAGCGTCATGACCACCTGCTCATAACAATGGGGGTGATTCTCATACAATATGTATTGATCAAGACGTTCAGACATGGTGATGGCAGAAGGCTAAGGATGGAAGTTCACTGGGGGAGGATGTTTGCTTTCATGAGTCGGTTCTGTCCCTTTAAGGAAAGAAGAAGCTGTTTCCAATGATCTAGATCTGTTATCTTTCTAAGGAGCAGTAGTATAATGTCACCTTTACACTTATATTTGAAGTACTTCTTTAGAAAGCTGCAGGCTTTTCTACTGGTCTTGTTTGTCAGTGCCTTGGTGTTTTTTTTTTTTACAATGACAACTATGATATTCTGAAATTTTCAAATTTTGTATTACATTTGTGAAACTGAAATTAGTTTCATGTCTCCCCGAAAGTCTCTTTGCAGTCACACTGTATGGTGTAATGAGGATAATAAATATCTTCAGACTCAACGTCATCCTGCCACATCTACATGATCACCCCGGCAACAAGGACCATATTCGACAGGTTCAACCTTGCTTAGTTTGGAGTGGGTGGGGGTATCCTCTCATGTAATGAGAGATATGTCGTATATATTTAATACTTTGAGAAACAAATCAAATATACAATTGGCACTCATTGTATAAGTAATAAGTATAATCAACTATAAACAGACTCGTCCTTTTGCGCTGTAACAGTGTAAACACTAGATATTGGTCTCTCGTGTCCTTTGGAGGCACAGGAGGAGAGTCTGAGCTATGAATAACAGAATAACAGAGATGTAGTTGGTATTGATGGTTTATTTACTTTATTGTACGTCAGCTGTAAGTAAATGTATAATATGTAAACATCACATTGGCTCATTGATTTCATTATATTTCTAAACTCTTTCACGACAAAAAGTGACATGATTGTCCCTGACAACAACATTAAAATGGGCATGACTACTAAAAAGGCACGTGGCAAACATTTCAAATCAGCATTGGGCAGCCTGTACACTGGTCTGACAGGTGACACTGTGGCAGGGTTGTGCTCTATCTGGTCTCCAGCATTCCATCTCTGATCCTCCACTGCCAGGCAGGGCTGAAGTCTGGAGCAGACACACAGCACAGCTCCAGCCCCGACTCGTGCACCTCCTCATCGTGGCCGATGTGCCGGCCCTGCTGGGTCTCCAGGGTGAAAGCTCTCTCAGAAATCTACAGGGAAGAGAGACACAGAAGCTTGATACAAGTATCAACGAGTTGTCGACGGCGACTGGGACACAAACATGGAAAGAAACCACTGTGTGAGGCAACAAGCTCCCACCTGGTCGCTGATTCCAGTGGCGATGTGGCCAACTTTCACCCGGCGAGTCTCTCTGATCCGGATGCTTCTCCTTTTAAAGTCTCTGATGCACACGTCCACACCTATGTCACACAAGTAGGGACATGTGTTATGAATGTGACATCACTGAGAGCTTGGCACAGTGTTCAGAATTTGTAAAGAAAACATGTTTTCCTTTCTCACCCTCAAAACAGCAGGGTGGTGGGAGAGGTCTGTGTCCCAGTAAATCCATACTGAACACCTGGACATCTGGTTGACTGTTGCTAGAGAACACGCCTGAGCTGAAGTCATCTCCTGGGCTCAGAGACCAGCGGCCAGAGTCCTGGAAGAGGCAAGTAGACCACAGCAACGTTAGCCAAACACTAAGAACTGGATACATGGATAGTGTCTCATTCTTTCCCTGTTTCATGTCATGTAGGGAAGGATCCATCATGGTTTACCCTTTTGTCCCACGGCTCCCGACTGGAGTAACAGTCACTGCTGAGACAAGACAAGAGCTGCTCCTGCATCTCAGCAGAGTGCAGCTGAGAGAGACTGCTCAGGTAGAAATCTGCACACAAACAGGAAGAATAGAAGAGTTCAGTCGCGCGGCGAGTTCACCGCGAGGAGGACGTGCCGAACGCCGAGAGAAATCTGACCTCGCTCCAGTTTGCGCAGCTCAAGTTCAGACACGGTGGTGGTGGTGACGTTGCTCATCTTGTGGTCCGTCTCAGAGATCAGCGGTTGAAGACGGAGAGGCGAGCCTTGTTGCGACTCCCATTCAGAATCAGCTCTCTTGTCTTCGTCATTCCTGCCGTGTTCCTTCACCTTCTCTGGCGTCAGCGATGTCTTGTCTGTTTCTTCATCGTTAGAGTCGACGCTGCTATGGATGTGTTGCAGGAGGTTGGAAGGTTGCTTGACTGTGTAGAGGGGCTCTGTGTAGGGTCCATCAACTGAGCTTCTGAGTCCTCCCACTGCAGTCACATAAACCAAACACTGTGGCTTAAACTCTTTACATACGTGCGAATAAGCACATGAGGAACATTGCGGTGCGGCTTTGCTTACCTTCTTTCAGAGCCATGGCCGCTCTTTCCCTCAGATCAGATGCCGACGCTCTCTTCATCGGGTCCTTCTGCAGTCCCGCCTTGATGACGTCAGCCGTGAGCAGACTGCAGTCCGGTGGAATCTCTCTCAGAGGCGGAGGTTTGTTAGCAATCTGTAACAACGACAACACGGACAAGCGAGGGGGTCAACTTTCTCATCTTCACCAAAGCAGCAGCAGGTAGCGCGTCTATGCATGGCTGTGAAGACTACCTTCAGGTAAAGTCTACAGGTGTAGTATCGCGTCCAAGGCTGACACCCGTTGAGCATGTGCAGTAACACACAGCAGCTGCTCCACACATCTGCTTTGGCTCCGCGAGGTTCCCCCTTCACAATCTCAGGGGCCATGTGAGTCTCTGTGCCTTTCAGATCTGCATGACACGGAGACATGGAGGGGGTCAGACTGGAGCACACGCGCAGCACATGCAGACCTCTGAACGCGGGCCCTCACACAGTATTTACCTCTGGACCCGCTGAGGCTCTGGCCGTGGTTGTCGAGTCTCTCCGCGTGTCCGAAGTCACACAGGAACGCGTCTCTCCCGTCCTCGGACAGCAACACATTGTCAGCTGTGGGGGGGAAGAAGGCAGACGTGATGCTACACTGACAGCTCAGAGCCATGAATGGGTTTGGGTCAGAACTTTATTGTAAGTTCAGTGATGACAAAGTTGACGACAGGGAATCTTCAACAGACACAAAAAATGTCCTCGGAGCTAAATCAGTGTAAATAGTGATGTTACAGTGTGGGACAGCAGCTGTACGGATGTGGAGTGACAGCTGAGACAGGAGCGGGCTGACAGAACACACAGAACACACAGAACACACTGCTCCCTTGTGTTTCTGAGGCTCTGCAGACACAAGGTGGCGCCTGAGCTTCCACAGCCTCGTCTTGTTTGTCTGCCTTCCGGCATCTGTCTGACGTTCGGCTCTGCTCTAACTCTTCCTGTTTTCTCTTTCTCTCTCTCTCTCTCCTTTTTTCCATTTGCTTTTTTTTCTGTCTTCTGCCATCTTCCTCCGTGTAGCCTCACCCCTTTCTCTACCTCACTGCTTCCTGCTCCTCCTACCATCCCCCCCCCTCTCTCTCTTGCTCTCTCTCGCCCTCATGACAGTGTGCACATGCGCCGTGGCTCCAGAGCAGCGGTGAGTCACACTGTGGGAAATTCCCAGCCCGTCGCCTTTTCTGCGGTCTGGTTTCACAACACAGGTGCCAGAGATCAAATCTAGACGGCATCTATGACACTTATAGTCAACACAACAGCTGCGAGAAGACACTAAAGGTCTTTGATGGGAACTAATTACAGCTCTCATTGTCTCTGTTTGTTCTTGCTCTCAGCCAGGAGACACAACAAGTCAAAGTCAAACTAACACTTTCTGTCGTTCTCTCGGTCGACAGATGAGTGTGATCACCGTTTTAAAATCTCAAATCGAGAGTGCGTTTGGGCCTGGTGCCAATATCTGTGTGAATATCTGATCTCTCACTTTTGTTTGTCTTAACAACCGACGTGTCGTCACATAACACAATCTATCACTCTAAACACGGCTCGTAAAATACTAACAGCTACTCTTTCCACGGCCCGGGTCGCTGAGTTTGCAAATACCCCAGATAAATCAATAAGGATGATGTCACTGAGTCTGCATGACGCAAAAATCTCAGTGTGCCGTATCTGTCAAGACACATTCAGGAAATTAACGGCTCTGGTAATTGAGTTAACGAGACGTTCTGCACATGTAGGCCCTGAACACACCTACCTTTTATATCCAGATGCACCACTTTTCTTTTCACCAGATGCTCCAGAGCTGTGAGGATTTGCCCGTGGTAGTGGAGGCTCAGGTCCTCTGGCAGACGACCCCGGTCCACGATCAGCTGGCCCAGAGAACCTGGAACCCACACGCAGGTCAGGGGTGAAGACAAACACAAGGGCGTACAAGCAGGGATCACATCACGTTTGGCCGAATTCAGACCGCAACCTTTCAAAGCAGGCTCGACGGTAAACCCTGGCATTCTGCTCCCGCCCACCAAACACTTAATTACAACCAGGCTTGAACTTTAATATACTTATGTTGCACCTACACACGTTTGCACTTAACTCTCTACGTCTCACCCCAGAGTTTCCGCCCTTTCACGCTCAACAGTAGTCACGTTTACTGACAAATATACAGTGTGTGTGTAAATGTGCTTGTTTACCAGATTTGTGGTCCATCAGCAGGACGACGTTGGGCCCCTCTCGGACCACTCCGAAGAGTTCCACCACACGGGGAGATCTGAGGGCACTCCACGCACCCACCTCCTCACTGTTGAACCTCTTTAGGGCGATCTGGGAGAGAACGGCCAGACACAAGATCAGTCAGCAATCAGGCAGAGCAGCAAAAGCGGATTGAGGGAGGGAGAGAGAGATGTTCCTTCTACCTTTTTGACGGCGAATCTGAAGCCGGTGTTGGCGTCCTGAGCGCTGTGCACTTCACCGTAGGAGCCTTCTTTGATGAAGCTGGAGATGTTGTACTCTCTCCCTTCCTTGTATTCTGAATCCACAGGGTGAATGTTCTGACGGGAGAATTGGGAGAAACAAGTTAATGGAGCAACTCGTCCTTTTGAACCACGGTTCCGCTCATCCAGTGATATAACTGGACCTACTTTGTTGTAAAAGATGATTCCCTCGTTGCTGAAGAAATCGTCCTCTGACAGCTCCTCTTCCTCTACCCTGGCGTCTCTCTCCACAGCTTTGAAAAAGGGACCAGCGTAGCACGGCTCCCCCTGACTGACGCTGCCCCTGAGGCCGGCGAGGGCCAACTCGTACCCGCCCACGCCGCTACCTAAGGAGTCGGTGTCGCTGTCCTGCGTGTAGGAGTGGAGACTGGACAGGGGCCTGCACACCTGGTCCTCCCAACAGCCCGAGCCCCTGCTGTATACCTGTGGTCTGTACAGAGGAGGCCCCCTGTCCTGCACGTCTGAGCTTTCAACGCTGCTACAGCAAGACGTGCTGCGGCTGCTTCCCCCGCCAAGAGACTCTGACAGCTCCTCCTGGTTGATGCAAGAGAAGAAACAAGGCGATCAGCAAGTAAACGGGCTGAATAAACCTAAATGTCTCTATTCCTTTCAATGGAGTCCCTTATTTTTACCATAACATCCCACCTGAGGAGGCTCATACATACAATGTCTTGGTGCCGTGTTACTTCTACATGTGTTTGATTGTACACTGTTAATGGTTTAGGTGTCTTCACCTGGATCTGGACCAGAGTGCTTCCACTTTCTTGCTCCGGGACTCCAGACCGCAGCCGGTGCCTGTGCCGATGCTTCTCCTTCTTCTTCTTCTCCCCTTTCTTCTTCTCCTTGCGCTTGTGCCTCTTCCGGGTCTTCTTCCTGGGGCTGAGCTGCCCCTGCGAGCTGCCGGGCTCCTGGATAGACGCTGTGGTCGGGCACGCCACGTTGTTGTGCTCTGAGGACGGACTGAGGAAAGACGTGCGTCGCGTTTGGAACGATCCTTTTCAGCACTGGATGGTAATAAATATGGGCGAAATGGCTGTTATCAAGGAAATGTCATACCTGCTGGTGAAGTAATTGGGGGAGGCAACATAGGAGCTTCCAAAACAGGATGGACTGAATTCTTGCGAGTCTTGGGTTTCACCTGAAGAGAGAACAGAGTTAACGTTCAATTTCTCTGTCCAGGCACAATTACTCCCTTCTCAAAACGTTCAAAACAAAAGGACATAATTACATTCGGCCTGAGCGATGAAGGTAGAGTTCTTCAATGGCATTTCTCCCACTTGTTCTGCGGTCCCATGTGTTATCAGTTTATTTATTAAACTGAAACAAGCGAAGTCCATTTTGCTGTCCTTCCCCTCCTCCTCCTCCTCCTCGGTCTTCTGGTCTGCAGCTGAGCAGCTTGAGTACGAGCCCTTCAGTTCGGCTTGGGGTGACCCAGAAAACGGTGCGGTCGAGTTGAAAATCCTCTGTCTCACTCCCATCTTATTGACTGGATCTACAAACAAATACAGATAACAATCATAAACAATGTCAAGGTGAAGATAATATGAATTGTTTCCCACATTGACATCAGATGATTTGTGCAGAGTAAGACACATCTGTTGACCCGTACGTGTGCCATCGAACAGGCTCGTCAAAGAAGAGTAGAGCTGTTTATTTTGGTGTTTCCATGGGCACCGACAGTAAACAAACAAGACTTGACTACCCTAAGGTGACCCTTAATCCTGTCACACAACTTCACACCCAGTAAAAACAAGAGCGACGCAGGCTTTTGTGTCGAGGCAAAATGATCCCGTTCTTTACGGCTCCTTTAAAAGGTGAACGTGTTTAACTCAGGCGTGTTAGCGTTCAAAACTGAAACCCGATCATTGGAAATTCACTGAAACTTGGTGGGTAGATCAGGCAGGAAACTCTACCCCGGCCTTGTTTTGACAGTTGCAACCGTGCAGATGAATGCGAGTTTCAGTCAGAGGAAGTCGACTGCGTGTCCTGACGAAAGAGCGGATCGGCCCCAGAAAACGACACTTCCAATAATGCGCTAAGCTGAAGCTGCGATCGACAAAGACTCCACTTAAGACTCCACAGTGGTTCCGTGCTGTCATTGTCGTTAATAGAGGGTCGCCGAGTCGATTGGCTGTAACAGAACTCTGGCACGACAGTTGCAGAATGTTGCATCAGTGCGTCTGTGCTACACTTGACCTCAGCTTCTCCCACACTGCTTTCTCCTGATACACGATACAGGCAACATGACGGTTAATGTCGTGATCCAGACCAGAAGTAAAGTGAACTTACAAGTAAAACAAATGTGAGTAAATTCTTACAGCTGAGAGAACGCCGGCCTTTAGGCGTCGGTATTGTCATTACCTCACGTGTGGACTTCATGAGCTCCAAGACAAATCTACAACGAGGCGATTCAACTGTCACTTCCTACTGAAAACTGTGTGTGTGTGTGTGTGTGTGTGTGTGTGTGTGTGTGTGTGTGTACACCGGTGCTCCAAACACAGCTCTGCTCTGCACCACACCCTAATTGAATTCAAGCCAAGAGGAAATAGAAACAAACCCTCAGCGATACATCTAAACACAAAAAAAAACTGATGGTGTGTGTGTCTGTGTGTGTTCGTGTGCATGTTGCCGAGGGGAACGAACACGTACCGACAGATGCTGCCTTTCCCTCTCCAGTGTGTATGTTTTAAAGAAGCCGTAAGAATTTACAGTGACAGTAGATGCGCAGTCCGTCTACCCGCCATCCAGCGTCTGATTCTCTCTACTGTCGCTCCTCCTCTGCACTCTTCTGCTCTGCTTGATCTTGGCTCTGAGCCAGCCAGGGGGGGGAGGAGGAGGAGGAGCTGGCTGACAATAACTTATGGGAAACACATCTCCACTTCCCCATATCCCCTCGCTCCTCCTCCTCTCCCTCTAACCAGGCTGGCGTACACACTCGACCTCTTCCCTCGAATAAGATTAAAATGCGACGGTTATGCCTTTGATGGTCAAGTGGGGCCGTTTAGTGGGGCCAATTTCTCACAAACCAGTGACAAAGTCCAGACAAATCCAATCAGGCACACATTTGATTCCCCAACAGTGATCTTTCTGGATTCAGACAGTGGTCATAGAAGGAAGGAAACGTCCGTCTGCCACCATTATGGAGCCAAGATGATGCTGACTGAGCAAAGTGCAAACAAATCTGATGGATCTTCAATCATTACGGATCTCCACCCTGAAGAATCAGTTTAGTAAAACGCCGTTAAATACGCAACAAACCACTATGGGGCCATAATTGGAGACTGTAGGGCCTTGGTGGAGGTATGCAATCTCATGGCTGTCCTTCAAATCAACCTCTGCTTCTTAATCTTTATCAGCAAGGCCAAACTCTAATGGGTTTGATCTGTACAACTTCAAACTATCACACATAAAGGAAGTAGAAACAGCAGTAGAAGTGTCATGTTGATCACATTTACTTTGTGAGTGTGTGACTTCTGCACACACCCACAATGTCGAAGGAAATGTGAAGAAACGTTGCCGTTGCTCTTGTGTGTCCCTTCTCGGCACGCCGCTCGGCTCGGGGCTGATAAATGTGAGTCACGTGTCGCGTCATACTACCGCACATGATCGGAAAAACTATTAATAACAAACTAATAACAAAAGGCCCTTTGGTTTATAACGGAGCCCTTAAGTGGCACCGTTATAAACCATTTAAGGGAGAGAAAAGCATGTTGGTGACTAACAAAGCTACAGCACGTTCATTATAAAAGATGGCACTGATTTTATTGTGTTGAACGCTGATTCCTTATGGAAATATGTGGTTCATCTGGGCAGAGAGCTCCTCATGTAGTTCCATGTTAATATGAGCAAACAATGAAGTAAATGTCTAATCTAACACTGGACCAAGGTGCAGTGCAGACGGTGGCTCCAGAGCGGACACTTCCTTACACTGCACACCCACTCAAAGTAACAAATACCAAAGCTCTTAGTAAGGACAGTTAAGGGGGACTCAACCTGAACTTGGCAACAAAAATACTCAAATCCAAGCATTCCTGAAGGGAACGTTGGTTACTTTCTCACAACTATTCTCACGGCCTGTAGACGTAAGTGCTTGCTGCTCTCCCATCTTACCCAACGTAAGAATAAACACACTACTTATCTTCACCTTTACATTGGCAAATACACTCACACTGAAGTTGTGTGTTTTTCCCTCTCACTGATGGGTCGAACATCTTTACAAAGAATAGAGGAAAAAGTTATACAAGCCATTTTTTTTGGGGGGGGGGGGATTTGTTCCTCCACATATAAATATTTACAATGGCATCAAGGTTTGTCAATGAAAGAATTAAACACAGCAGACATCTTCCAAAGTCAGATACTGAGCACATTGTGTCAGCGTTGGACCGCATTTCTGTTGTTTTCATTTCTTATTCATAAGTACGCTTCAGTGCATTTCAAAAAGGAAATAGTGAAGCGCCGTAAATTATTTGTGGGTATTTCTTGAGTAAGGGTGTTTCCTCACAACAGACAACCGCTTCCTGCTTTTGCACCCCGACATGTGCAACACATTTGAATTTTGCAGACCAAAAGCATATCACTCAAGTATCACTGCTACAAACGCCCCGAACAACACACAACATAACAAAGCAACACATATCAAAACTTCAGTATGATTTGTAGCTCTCATAACTAGTTATATGACATGCGTTTGATGTTTATTACTTTATAATAAACTGTAGTGCTGAGCAGCAATGGTGGCCTACTTTTTTCTTGGAGATGTTGGCCTTGTCTGGATTTTCTCTCTGTTTTGCAGAGGAAAGGAGGAATGACAGTCGGACTGACAGGACACCATTGGGTTCTCGTTGGGAGAATGGAGCGAGGCCAAGCCTGCTTAGCCCCTAAATGCAGAGCAGCAGTTTGACTTGGGGCCATGGAGGATCTGGCAGTCCAGATCTGCATGTGTTTGCTCAGTGTGGAGAGGCAGGAGGACAAATAGCATGTGTGACCTACAGTGTGCAAACAATCAACGTTTGAGAACGTGGAAGATAAGAGCTGAAATCAATAAGGACCATTCTGGACCATTTAGGAATCTTTGGTAATTGTTATTTGGATTAATAGCCGTGTTTCATGTTTTGTGTTGCATTTTACTGCAGTTATTTTTAAATACCAACACATGGATCCAAAAGGCAAACAAATGCAACAAAAAATACAACCTGACAACAAACAAAATAACATTTTAAGTGACGATTAGTTTCAGCCATATATGTCTATAGTTACCAATAGTTGTACTTTACTTCTATATGTTTGATTGGATGTTTTTAAAAGTTATTAACAGTCTAGATTATACTTGAGTTACGATAGTTTCCAAAGACATTAAACCTGTTAATGTGTAAGTATCTTTTGTTTAGCTTCTCCGAGGTCAAGGAGCAGTAAAAATAATGCAACTTCCTTCTTCTCGCCATATTCACCGCCATTTCACATAACTTGCCTCCATCATTAAAAGCTTAGGTCGACATACTTTGTCTGTTCGCTCTAAAGTCGGACATCACACCTCGCTGTCAGAGGAATACGTTAAACTTAAGCCACGCAAATGTTTACCTGGTGAAGTAAATCCATTTTTATGGTAAATAAGAATCATTCTCTTACCAAAATCTCCAACCAGTAGGCGTCGGCCGACTGCTTTCAGTTCCATGTAACGCTGTTGAAAATGACTTCCCGAAAAAGAATTTCAAAATATTGCTCTCATGTTATATTCACGTTAACATCGCGAGATACAAAGTGAAGTTATGCCATCTAATATTTGTATTATTATTATTTACCATTTGTTTTGATTCGGTTTTGTTGCTACGCACAGTTCAGCGGCTTTTTAAATGACATGCATGCTTTTATTTTGAAGTTTAAAATATGCGCTTATTTTTGTAAATATTATTACTTGACACAACTAAAGTGAGATTAATAATCGTATTTTATGTCTTATCTTGTGTTCTATCTTTCTTATGTATTTACTGTTATGATTGGAGAGAGACGTGTCTCTGTTTGTGTGTCGGTAGGTTTGTGTGGAGTTGCAACAAGCGCCATTCAATCGCCTCCAAACCTGCCAAAAACAGGAGTTCAGGAGTCTTTATTTGCATATCGGTTGATTTTCATTTAATTTACACAAGTTTGGCACCACCCAAACACCGCTCATTATAACAACATGAATTAAAAAATGATTATGTCCTTTTCTTCAGGGGTCTTGGTCTTGGGTGCTTTTCATTGTATTTACATAATTACTCATATATACTATACTACTTAGCAGCATTTCCAAAAAGAATGGAACACCCCCCATTATGACCTCATGAATGATGCCACAGTTAACATGTATTTAACCACCTTAGCAACCCACCATAATGACATCATGGATGAAGCAAAGAACCATTCAAATTTCAAAGAGACACTATTTGCATCAGGCCAAAGAAGAATCAAGTCTCATTGTTGGTTAGAAGCAGGGATGCAAATCACCAGAGATGGCTCTCAATTCTGGTAAGAATTCTGCTAATGTTAACCTTAACCCGCGCGTCAGTGACTACAATTCATGCAAGAATTTTTCTTCTTGAAAATGTTTCATCTGCAGTAACTTTTTAGGATATAAATAAATGTTTTCATGTTATTAGAATAAATTAATTATAATTTATGTATGTTGTAATGTTTATATCAAAAAAAATATAATTTTATTCATTGATTTGTTAAATACACACGTTTTCTGTTTCTGTTCCTCAGATGCACAATATCCACTTAAGTGGACATTTCAGTAACTCCTTAAATAATTGGTGTAAAAAAATAAAAAAAATGATTTGTTCTTTTTATGCCTAAAGATAAATAAAAACACGGGAAAAAAATCCTGACTGGGGCTTTCATAATTCGTGCATTAAAGGGTTAATGAAACACGGCCCAACATGGCCAACATAACTATATTACTTGTTTGTTGTCAATTAAAGAAAGTGGGTAAATATTTCTACCCATTTAAAGTGTTAGCACTTTTTTGTTCACAGTTTCCAAAATGTAAAAATGAGGGCAATCAACTGGACTTGAACTTGGATCAGACTTAAGATTTATCACTTGCATCGTCATAATCACATTGGCAGAGCTAGAGGCCGAAGACAAGACTACAAAAGCTCCATTAGCTATGTAAGCCTTATCAGCTCTGGGCTTTGAACTCATGTCAAGGAAGCTGATATTGCAATCTGTGCCACAAGGCACATGTCAGAGGTGTGAAAAGAAGAAGCTAACAAGCAATCACAGCTGAAATGTGTTCAGCAGTGTGTCTGTGTGACTAACACTTGTTCTGATTGGAAAACCTAAATACAACAAGTGAGTTCTGTCTCTATTCACATTTACATGATATATTGACTGAGTCAAAATTAAATGGAAATTCAATGCAAATGACAGCCTGTTTCCCTCATGACATGGTGGTGAACGCAACTCTTAAGATTTGCTTGTTTGTTGGCAACTTTAGATGTGTTTATCACATAAAAGGCCATACATCATGACTTAAACTACTTGCTTATCTTAATAAATTCGAGTCAAAACATGTTCGAGGTTGAAAATGTAATATTTTATCTGCACATTTAGATGCTGGTTTTGTATGTACAAAGAATGGCCACTAGATGGAGACCTACACCACTGACTGACTTGTTTTGAACCTGCCTGATGTAAGTAACCGTTATAATTCATTGTAACGTAGATAAAGACAATTATGATGCATTTTTTTCTGATTTTTTTTTTAGATATTTGTGGCGGTTTGCATTTCTATTTTGCTTTTCGACAGCAAGCAATCCTGAATATGTAGTTGTAGTATTACTGTCTTTATACTCTATGTGTGGAGGGTCACAACAGTACTATTCAGCTCCAGTACTGTCACTTCCCTCGCACCACAGACAATCAGATGAATCACAGGTTTCTTTCCTTTTAGGACTAAACTACACATAAGCTGGACCCAGACAGCTGGCTAAGGTTACAAAAGTACACGACATGAAAATGTACAAAGTATGAATTACCTCAGTGAATTCTTTACATTGCTCTGTGTAGGTCTATTGTCAAACTACAGTATTATACACTGCCGTAATATTATATTCTGTTGAATATATAATGTAAAAATGGTTTTGTGGTTCTGTATGTCTGACACAAATTGGCAACGTCCCAATTTTAAAATCAAACGTAATTAGAAATGTATTTCCTGAAGCTGTTAATTGCAATTGCTGAACGGTTTTGCCTAATGCTTGAAGAAGTGCCTGAAGGAGAACTTCCTGAACGTGAAGACGTATTATGGTCCAAAGAAGAATCAAATAGATTTTTCTCTGCGGAAAATTTAACATTGAGCCAGTTGAGGAAAGTTGAAGAACAGTTTTTGCTTTCAGGCAGACAGAGTTACACTACACAATTGGTGGCTAAGACCCTGAAGTCTCAAGGCCTGAACAATGTCTAAATGGTTTCTCTGCATGAAAGCACATTCAATGTTTCTGAATGGGATGAATTATTTGAATGGGTACAAATTATTCAGTCAGAACAATAATGTCCTGACTATTCTGAGCAGTTAGATGTTTGAATCATGTCTGTAGGTTGAAGTATGCGGAACTAGTTGAGTGCCAAAAAGAACTACGGAAGAAAACAGAACAATACAGTAACACAAATCACACCGAACCGTCCAAACTACTAGAAACATGAGTTCAGGGAGAGCAAGTCGTTCGGGAGCGCCCACGAGGACGCCCCGCTCCGCTCGCGCTGCTCAGACAGAAGGAGTCAGTGAAGCTGCTGCTGCCTTCAGAAAATGGCCGACAGATTCTCTAGATTCAACGAAGATCGTGATTTCCAGGTAATGCACGGCCAACGACACAAAAACATGCACATACATCGCAATACCCAGATAAATTAGCACACTTGTGTAGACAATGATGTCGTAATGCCGCTGAACAGTTCCACAGAAGCGTGTGTTTCAATGTGCATGTCACCTGCTAGTGCTGCATGCTAACTAGCTACGTCAGTACACTGCGGTTCTTGTAATTTAACTCAATTTAGTTTTCGTGTGTTTTTCAAATATGCCGAGAGTGACTAACAGTAACCTTAGCCCATAACTGCACGTCCACCCGGGTAACGTTGCACAAGTTAACACGATAGTCACCACGAAAATAGCTCGTTATTGACCTTGGGAAGACTGGTTATTTATCGACATAAGCTAACCGTGGATAGCTAACTCGCTAGTGAGCTAACGTTACTTGTGCGACTGTTGGGAACGGCACCCAAACGGTCGTGTTAATGTTTTTATATATTATAATTGAACCATTACAGCTGCAGTAGGCACGTTTTACTTTCAGATTTCGCACTGTTTGGTAAATATATTATATAATGACGTTGTTGACTTGACCAGGAGAGCGCACCGAGAACGTGCTAGTTGTAAACAAATGGCTAACATCTGCTTGGTCGTTAATCTGACTCGATAGTGTTTGTCTGTTGTCTAAATGATAACACGCACTTTTTCTATTTCTGTGTTGTTCCCATCTAATGTTGGGGAGCTTGAACTGGCTCTTGGATTTTTTTTATTTTTCTAAAATGGAAGTTGCATTGTATGCTTAATAGGACAAACTAGACCGACAGATGGACATGTCTTTGACGAGCCATCCAACAGTCAATAAGGTAGATCAAATCTTCACATTTCCTGCTTGGACCCAGTTAGTGGGTCCTGAGATTTGTATGGCAGGGGAATCTGATTGCACTGTTTTTTTTTGCATAATTTTTTTTTGCAATTTGTTTTTACTGAAGCAGACATTGTACATGACATTGTGCATACAGGTGTAGGATATTTTGGAGATCTAGATTGGAGATTTTTAAATGGAAAGAGGAGAGACAAAGATAGAGAGAAGGGAGGAAGGTTGTGTTATCCCTACTATTGTTGTCGAACTTTATACATACATAGACCCTGAGGTAGAGTACAAGTAGACTGGAGTTGCAATGATGTCATAGGGTACATACAGAACTTACAGGTCGATGTCAAATGATGATGACATGTTGACACAGTACAAATTGCATCATAGGTTGTGAGAGAGAGAGAGAGAGAGAGATAGGGGAGAAAAGAGAGAGAAAAAAAGAACCAGAGAGAAGACATAATGGGGGCGTGGTAATGAAATATACCTTGTCTGCGCTAATCAGCAATTTGGGGTTATAGTGTCCACAAATTTATGTGACACTTTGACATAAAATATTTTAATTTGACATTAGGAATGAAATATTAATATATATCAGTTTTTTATTGATATCACAGTTTCATAGAAGGCGATATGCTCATCACAAAAGCTGCAATGTCTTATGTAATGAGATATGTTTACTTAATAATGATAATAATAAATGTATCATGCAGACTCTGTGAATCCTCATCAGACAAGTGGTACTATGTTGTTGTGAAGGGTTTAGTTGTTCTGCGACCACAGTGCAGTGTGATAAGTCTCTGAAAAGGTCTTACACTGAATACCATCAAAGATAAATGTTTGTTTTGAGTTACAAGTAGTGGCCCACATTTCTTTCAGATTTTCTTCAGCTCACTAAATGCTGTTTCTGTGTTCATGTTATCGGAGTGAAAACTAATCCACTGATTTCTCAGCACGCGTTACAAAAACAGGGACATATCCTGTTGAGGCTCTAAGGCTTTAAGAAGCCCCCTCTTTACATTTAGCTGAGCACAGTGTTTTGCCTTGTCATATACTGTATATCAAAGCAAAGGAATATGAAGAGGAAGTGCACAAGGACATTGATGTGAGTGATGCCCTGGCCTCAGTCCATAATGCAAATGCGGCAAAGAAGGTCGTTTGAGGACTTCTGTTATGTCACAGAGAGAGAGAGTATTTTGTACTCCTCAAATTTAGGCACATTTTCATAAAACTTAAATCTACTAACCGACCGTACATGTTTAAGAGATGATGAGTAGCTGCTGTGCAAATGTGACTCTGTTTGTAGTATTCAACTCTTTGCGGCTGTGTTGTGGTGACCCAGAAATGCAATGTGCTGGGAACAGTTTGTGGAATTGCTCATTATTAATCCAAACCCACCGTGTTGTTGTTGTTTAGTGGGAGTTAAGTATTCTGCTGATTGGTCAGGGGAAGGTGACTTGCTGTGTCGCCTGAATGAGTCTGTTGAGAGCCAATCCAGCTCAACACAGTGGCGCCTCTGTGTGTGAGATCTGCTGTGAAGGCATTCATATGCTCAGTATTCACAAAGTTTCTTTCCCTGACCCCATGGATTGATGCCTGCTGCCAAGCAACACTGCTCAAGAAATGACCACAGATGGGCTACGTATTCTTACCACCACCACTCCCGCTCCCTGTCTACTCCATTGATTTCCATTGTTTTTTAGAGCTCTAGTATGCTGCAAATGTTGAGTTGCAGAAACACAGCAGACCGTTTATGAAGGCTCAGACTCGACAGGCAGGCAGCATCTCATTTCCTAATGTGGGTTGGCATTGAATTAAGCATCCACCTCACTGTTGTACCATAAATGAAAATGTGCAGTTCCCCTCTCTTACATGCATGTTAAAGGACAGTGTGAATGTGGTCCTATCTGCAGTGTTGTATGTCGAGTCATGTAGGAGGAAGTTGGCAGTAATGAAAACAAGAAGTCGTTGTGCACGCGTATCTCAGAAATGGTCTGAGCAGAACCCAGGCGGTGGAGGGGGGAGGGCGGGGGGAGCATTGGTTTGTTCATTCAGCTCGCTCTTCCACGGAATCCCTATTTGTCCTAATCCTCTTGTTTTTTCGCATGCTGGTGCGAGTCCACTTTCATTTGAATTCATGAGTGCTAGTGTCGCATCAAATCACCTCATATTGTGGGCTGACGAGTGCAGCTGCTTATCTGTGCAAAACCAGATTCCTATGAGAGGATGGTGGGGGGGAAAAATCATGCATAACCAACACAATGAACTTGGCGACCAAATGTGTGTTTCCACATTTTTAAGAGATTGGCTGTAAACTCTAGATTATTTAGGCAGCAACAATTAATTTAGGGAGGTAATCAGTGACAAAATGTCGATATCTGATGTAACAAATGCCTATTCAAGCCCCCAAAATAAATGGACACTCCAAAATTAAATCATTATATGGTGTTAGTCTATAGTTGATCTGTTGATAGTTTCAATAAGTAGCCAGTAAATGATATACATCCTCAATATTTCGAAATCCTCAATTTTTCTTGCACGTTTGAGGGTCAGGAGAAATCCATCTCAGATGTGACCTTCATGCCTCCTCTGCTGCTGTTGCTGCTGAGAATAAGCTGTCTGCCTGGGAGAAGAAGCTACTCTATAACCATCACGAGCCTTGCGGACAGACTAGTCAGCCCAGTTTTCGGAGCTGTTCTCAGCTGCCGGTGTTTTGGCTCAAAGTATATTTAGAGGCGCTTGTTCTGCTCAGCTATGTAAATAGAGCACCGGACGATAGAAGACTCATGTAGGACATTGCAGTCCAATACAACACAACAACTAACTACAGCCCCAGACAACACAACTGCTCCACAAACATGGTTTATTGGAATTAATGCAGGCCTATTATATGTGATTGTGGTATGTTTGTACGGAAATTAAATCTTATACTGCGATTAGGCAATTTATCGAGTTTTCATTTTTAACATATTCAACATAGGATTTCGGCTGGTGATGAAACTATCTTGTGCCCGGTTCAAATAACTTGTCGTCTTTTTCCAAAACTACTTTTTCCAGTTTGTCCAGTTCTATTGTTGACTTTGTTTCATGCTTCATCTTAATTTTTGCTACAGTTTCCAGGTATCATAGGTAAGACTGAGTTGTGCATATGTGATTAACATGCAGTAGACGTGACACCGTACACACTTTGGTCTCATGCATTGAGAACCCCTTAATGAACTGTGATCTGGGTCCTTGGTTTGAACGCCTAAGTGGAGGTGTTACAGAAGGTATTTGGTGCTCGGTACATCTTCCGTATTATCTCAAGTTATGAACCCAAGCTCTACTGTCTTACACAGGGTGGGAATCACTTCGACCAGTATGAAGAGGGCCAGCTAGACCTGGAGCAGGCGTCCCTGGACAAGCCCATCGAATCGGTAAGGCCGCACCCATCATCCCGCACCATTGGACAAGCTGTGAGAGTGGATGATTGGTCCAGGGAGGCATAAGAGCCACACCCTTACTCCATTTTGTCCATGTAGCTGCATCTAATGTTTTATTGAACACACTACCACCTAACCTGTAGAATTGCTTGACTCATGTCCATTAATGCCCTTTTAGTCCTTCCCACTTCCTATGTCCTCTGCCTATTCCATCCCTTGTGACAGTTAAATGATCATAATTATGATAATTCTTCCTGTTTGTATGTAGAGCTTACAGATAAACATTTGATTTTGTATCAAACTCCCATTATTGTTAGTCATCCTAGCACTATTAGAAAGCTTGGATTGGATAAAGCACTGTCCCTAATGACTGTCATCTCAATATTTCAGCTGTTTATCCACTTTAAACTCATTAAAAGAAAATTACAGAATGTCTAAATTTGATTATACAACAGCTTTGTACTTGATTGAGTGAAGTTGTGAAACTGAGCTACAGAGTTTTGTTATACACAAATCTTCCACGTGCTCTTGCTTAAGCAATACCCCATCAAAATAATTCATGCTAATACTAGCTTATCCAGCGTTCCCACTTCACTTGAAAAGTGATAAATAATGTCCCACCTTATGATTCACTACATTGAACCACTCCAAGTGTTCATAAACCTCCCCAGTGCTTAATCCACTCCATTTACCAAGTAAGAGAGAACGAACATTAGAATGTGTGAATGGCCACATTTGTGTTTGAGTGAGTGTGTGTCTATGTAGCCTAGAATGTTTATGTGTTAGTGTATAGTGTTTGTGTCTATAGGACAGTTATCTTATTGTACACAACTTGGGGTGTTCGACATTTCTCTCCTGCAGCGAATTGGCCCCTATTAGATAAGCAGCAATGACCCGGTTTGTATTTGCACGCTCTGCTTTCTTACTCCTATTTTTAGGGTCCTTGTAACGCTTCTCTGACTGTCTCTCTTTCTCTCTCTGTTTCACTACTGTCACTCTATTCTCTCTCTTTCCTCCCCTCTGTCTCTATCTCTCTTGCTCCCTCCCTACTACACAGTGATTCGGTGTACAGTACCCTCTGTCATTCTGTGCTGGCATGGTGCTTGTGCAACTGGGACTGCATTTTTCGCTGAAGAGGCACGTAGATAATAGCGCAGGCAGCTCTCTACTTTCTCTCTTTCCCAGTCTTTCTATCTCCTATCCTGTCTCTGAAGCATTGTGGTTGAACAGGCCCAAACTCCATTGAGCTCCACAGTATTGTAATTCTGTGGATGTGCTAAGAGTCGATTAGAAACCTGGCTGCTTATGCTATTCAGATGTCCTGATTAAAGGAAAAATACAGTCAGTGTGTGTTTGTTTTTCTTATCACCATATTTGTTATCCCGACTATGTCCAAAGTGATAAACCATTGAACCAAGAATCGTAAAGAATTCTATTCTGGTCATATTGTAGCTTTGATAAACCTTGTTGTAGGTAGGCAGCCTACTATGTGTGGGTGGTAGAGAGGGACAAAAGAAATGGAGAGGTGGCCTGTTTACCCGGCTTGAGTGGCTCTTCTGCTCCTGCGCTATTATTTGTGGAGGGGCGCTGAGGGCTGTGCTGCAGCAGCACGTAGTCCTTCACACATTAGTGACAAAAGGTCACATCAGATGGGCTGTCAACTATCACTTCATCACCAATACTAACAGTTCATACCCAGAAACAGGGTGTCAGACTATTGACTGCAGGATTAAAAAAAAAAAACTCAGCCAGCCACAAAGACTTAGTGAGTGTTAGTTGTGAGGCATCACTTCCAAACGGACCAGCACGGTAAAGCAAAGAGGACAGTATATTATTTTAGAAATGCATCTTATTTCATTCTTGATCTGTCCAGTCACAACATAGCTGACAGTTTGGTAATTGTTTAATTATTTAGCCATTCAATATGATACAAACTTTTTGGGTGTTAATGATTATCTCTCCTTAATGTACCATCCAAAATGTTAGCATCACTATGGTCGAATGAATGAAATATCATTTGTTAGCACACATAGTTAAAATGATGTCCTGAAGTGCCCTTCCCATCTTGTCACAACCCTAAGGTGGTGAGATGGCAGTTTGTATACAAGTGTTAGATCTAGGAGATACCGATGATGATGGTGATGATGAATGACTCAGCCCAGCTTCTCGGAGCCCCTCCCATGCCACTTACTGTGTGTGATCTATAGGCAGCTAGAGGTCTGTGGTATTTTTTTTATTGGGGTATTTTTTTCTCTTTCTGTCTTTACCCTTTGGTCTTTGCTCTTTCTCTCTAACATTGTTTTTGCATTGCATGTGTTTAACTTGGTAGCATTCAGTACAATTTCCTCTCAACACTCTGCCCTAATCATCACTACACTTTTCCTCCCAGATTCATTCTTCCCACTTCATCTGCCCCCTCCAGACCTCAAATCTACCCCCCTCCCCCCCTCCTTCCCCTCTCCCGACCCCGTCCCACAGCGATATGCAGCGGGCAGCCTCAGAGCCAGAGAAACCATACATGTACACGGCTATTCTGAGAAACACATGTGTACAGGGTACTGTTGGACACGGAGGATCTCTTTTATTTACGCCACATTCCCACTCCTGCCAGACATTATTTGACACAGCAGTTTCTACTACTAAGTTGCCTCTTAGGTGGGAAGAAGTGCCTGAGGAAAAGGTCAAATATCACTAACTCAACCCTTTACTGTCCTGACCCACATTTTTATGACACTGCAGGTTGCTCTCTATTTAGCAATGGCCCTAAGCCAGTGAGCAGCAGGGCCGATTGGATCAAGGTCGTGGCTGAGGCCTTCCAAATGTTTTTAAGGTCAGCAATGGAGTACTACGCCGTACGCACTACATTCCCTGTCGGCTCAAAATGTCCGCTAGAACTGGAAAAAACATTTGTCAACAACCTCAAAACATTAATTTGTACTCGGTCAGTTTTTGCAGACTGTCTTCATTTTGCAACTCGAGGGGAAGATAATTCTCTGTTGAACTCCCAAAGAGTTGGAGACCACCCCAAACTTTGGCCATTACTTGACTACACTTTGCTAATCTTCCAGCTGTTGAATTCAACTCCTCAGAATGTATAAGGTAAGTATATGTGCTAAGGAAAAATATGCATTCATTGTAGTCTTGTTGTTTTGTGTCTTTCGCAAATCATCTGGTAAATAGAGTATTTAATCCCTTAGCATTAAATCACATCCAAGTGACCTGTATAGGGTGGATATTTCTGTTTTATTAGTTTGGCTCTTGAAGCACTGACACAGTAGTTTCCACTTAGTCACACCTAGCTGATACTGATCAGGAATGCCACACTCGCGGGAGCTGCAAGAGTGTCTTAAGGACAGTGAGACAGTCGGCTCCATCACCAAAGGCAAAAGACATTCTACAGGGACGCGAGAGACGATATGACTAATTGCACTCCAGTTGTTACAACACAGATCCCCCAGTCACTCCTCTGTGAAAATCTCAGGTCAAGGGTCTCCAAATTCTGTTTTTACTGTCCTATTCAAGAGTCTGTGCGCTTCATCTCTGGCTTACTGTACCAGTTTGATGCTACTTAGATGCAGATGAAATCATTCTCGGGAACAATTGCAGTAATCTGAACTACAGCAATTGTAAATACCATAGTACACATGCAGTTTCAGCAAAGCATTTAGTCTGTGAAGCATTTGGTCTGTGTGATACTCTGAGGTCTCTAGGCGGGGTCCCCTGCATATCACTTCCCTTCCCCATATCTTTCATTTACACCTTTGCCATGCACTGTGCCAATGATGGCACACTGCACACTGTGAATACACTCCTCCTTGTAGACTTGTTTTGTTTGGATAACATTTCCTCTATTTTTTTTTTACATTTTCTCCTGTATTAACAGTCAGTTGGTGGATTTATTGACATGCCTACCTTTTCTGTTTGTATTCAGTATTGTTTGTTTAATAGCTGAGAGAGATTTGCATATATAAGAACTAGAGAAGCTAGCATACTTGCCGTTGAAAGCGTTTGGCCGGTTTCTTACGTTGTGTCACGTGTGACTGTTTTTTTGACAGCCCAGTATTTTAAAGCCAGGTTCGTATGGAAATGCCTTCACTCCACTTGCACTGCTGTTGGACTCGCCGTCGTTGCTTTCATCCGTCTGTCTGTCTATTCTTTTAGTGCACTCATCTGTTGTTCAACACGCAGCCCATGTCTCATCTCCGCCCTCTACATTTTGCTGAGTCCATTTCAATCTAATCTCTTTATTAGTGTCAGCAGTTGCCACTGGTGCCTCAGTCTGCCTGCCTGCCCTTCCTGTGTATATTTTGTTAATAAATCTCAGTGGGACACCAAAGAAGATGTGATTAGCTTACAAAGTTTGATTAAACAAGCATTCTTCCAGCTGTCAGTTTTGGGGCTATATTTTATTTTACTCCTTCCCTGCAATATATCAGCAAATCCTCCAGATCAATCTAATTGCTCATCTGAAGAGGATTGCTGCAGCATAATACTGCAGTAAAATAGAAGCATTCCCAGTTTTGGGGGAGGGTGGAGTTCACTGCAGCAAACCTGCAGTTTCCCTGCACAGTACAGTCAGGGGAAATGTTCTACACCAGGCTGAGGGAAGCTTGTGTTAGAGGAAAGCCGTAAAACACAATTATGTGTTTTTGTGTGTCCAGTTGCTAGGCAGGTACATAGAACATACAGTGATATCATGTTATGTGATACACTTTTTAATAACCTGGCCATGAGTCCATAGAGTCGGGCTGTCTCCTGTTCTCGTTCTACTAGATTCCTCTCTCACTATTTCTAAAGTAGAAAGACTCAAACAGTAACTCTGAATACAGTTTGTACATCCATGCCCAGATAACTAGAACCTTAAAATAGTGAAGCCTAGCAAGATCTTGAGAATAGATACATTTGAATCGTGATATGACATTGGTCATTATTTGTGATTGACACTTATTCCCAGTCAAATAGGTTTCGGGCAGAAGAGGGCAACAGTTTGCACCAAATAACAATCGTTGGAGAAAAAGAAATCTAAAATGATGCAGATTGGCGGAGATGCAGCGTGTGCTGCGTGTGTGCCTCCCACTCCCCCTCACATGCACTAACCCATGTAAACCCAGCTCACCTCTACCATCCCACACATTCACCCACACCATGGCTCAGCCTGCTCCGTCCTGTTCTGACCAACCTCTTACTTTGTCAAGAAAACCTATTGAGCCCTGGTGAGCCATCACTTCTCTGTGCCTGATCCACTGAGACTAACACTTTTTGGAGTTCTGTTCCTCACTCTACGCCCACAGCCCGCCCCGCCCCCTCTGTATGTGTTCCATTCACATGGCACTACTAACACCGACGTTCCTTTTTGTTAAAACTCTTTAACAAAAAGCTGCATGCTGTTTTCTCTGTTTTGTTTCAACCCCTTCACTTTCTGTTTGTGAAAGTTGATGTCAATCTCTTTGTGATTATAAATATCCCTATTTGTTTGGTTTGTATGTTTTACTTAGTAGAATGCAGCACTTTGGTGAATGTAAGACACGCTTGGAATAGTTATAATCACAGACAAACACTGCTTATTAAGAAATCTCATCGTTTACTGTTTATTTGTGCTTGAGGATGTACTGTAGTGTGTAGTGTTGGGACGGTCTTGCACTTCTTAATGTTTTTGTTTTCTTGCTGACCCCATACTAGTGATATAACGGTCTCAGACGTGCATATTTGGCCCCGCAGTGTGCTAGGAATTGCTATTGTGTATGTTCTTGCACTCATCTCTGGCCTGTTTGATTCTTTATCGTATGCTTGATCTCGTCCACATTGCTGGTTTCTGGTTACATTGCATTTGAACAAGATTCATTTGTAATTGCTGGTATAAATAGATATATAAGGAACACACACTTCAAAGTAGGTGGCACGACCACAGTTGCATACTTTGGGGTACTCTGTGGAATCCTCCTTCTGATTGAATTTAGTATGTATGTATTTATATTTTGGTGTGCACTATCTAGTTTGTAAGTAAGTATCTTTTGTTCTGTATGAACACTAATATGTATAAAGGCCATTAAGAAAGACGGTGGCCACTAATGGATCACAAACAAAAATGTGGTTGGGACCAGACAGTCGATAACAGACCAGAGATGCTTGAAGCCTCCAAGAACTTGCATAGTAGCAATCACTGGCATATCTAAGTGGGCTACATGCACAATGTCTCCTTCTCTTCACCTCTACAAACACACACACGCGCATCCCCTCACACATGTTTATTCTCTCACCCCCTGGGCCTTGTAATGGTAATCCAAGGCCCGCTCGCTCCACTCCTGTCTCTTCCTCTCGCTATATTTCTTTTGTGACAGCTGCATATGTTTCATGGTGTTCCCCTCGTCATGGTTGCGAAATCACAGCAAGCTTGGAGTTGTTTATGGTCCTTGTTTTGTGATTGCAAGATTTCCATACTTGTTCTGTGTCATTTTTTCCCCCTTTGTGTACTAAGATCTTGCTCCGTAGTGGCTCATATATGTATGCGTGTGATACATATATTGCCCTCTTTTTCCTCCTCCTCTCAGTTAGTGAATGTCACCCGTGTGTCTTAATCATCCCAAAGAAATTAGAAATGCTCATGTCCAGTTTCTTTGCCCTAAAGCCGTTTTTTTAAACTTGCACTCCTACCGTGCGAGGGCGTCCCGCTCTGCCACTCACTGTCAGCATATGGTTGCTAGTTTGCAGGCTACACATAGTGAAAAAACCTCCCCTCCGCCCCCCTCCTCTAAATCCTCTACCCTCACTCCCTCCAACCTGCCCTCTCCACTCCTTGTGCTGGAAGATACTGATGTTACACGCTGTAGGTGATGTGAATGACAATAATAATGATGGTGATGGTGGTGGTGGTTGTGCTGCTGATGATAGTGTGATCTGAATGTTTTTTTTTTTTTTTTTTATACTTTTGTTGTTTGTGTTTTTTGACTTGGCCTCCGGGGAAAAGCTCTTCTTATTATTGGAATATTTTTGGTTTTTTTCTCCTCTGCTCTCTCTGCTAGGATAACATCGGGCACCGGCTGCTTCAGAAACATGGCTGGAAGTTGGGGCAAGGACTTGGCAAAAGCATGCAGGGTAAGGCCTCACTCCTCCGCACACCGATAATAGACACATGCTGGTGGTTACAGGCCACTACCTTCTTGTCATTCTCCCCTCACATCTCCACTGTTTGTTTGATTTTGTTTTCAACAGATTTCCATTTCCTTATATCCCAACATGCTTTCTCTGATCTTTCCCTTTGGGTCCATAACTGGGTAAAATACATTGTTATTTAGACAAATCATTCCAGTTGTGCCTGTTGCTCTAATGCTGCTGTTTCCGGAACTAGAAGAGTGAGGAAAATGGGACTCTTGGGACAGAATTGAAACAGAGGGCAGGGTCCTGGCACATGGGGAGGGTGAAAACTGAATTATTTTGCTGGACCGTGTCAACTCTGTTCCCATGATGTCCTGTGAGATCCAGTGCAACTTACATGTTCATTTCTAACCGACCAGATCCGTGTGGCATTAACAATGGTACTTGACGTGTAACTAAGTATAGCAGAAGGTCTAGATTTAAGACCTGATTAATGTCACCTCCTTGGGTTTTCTTTCGCCTGGCAACGCTTGCTTTAATCCTGCAAGCTCAGTGTTTCCTATGATATTTTACTGTTTAAAAGACAATTTATGGTCGTGTTTCTCTGTAGCACATCAGTTTTTTACATGGCATTTGATATATTTTGTAAGGTGTAATATAGACTCGACAAGGATGAAAGCCTGGCGGTCTGCGTAGTTCGATTCCCTGGTTAATGTTGACTTACACTAAGTGGAGGAAGGCTGAACAGAGAGGAGTTTGTGTGGGTTGGCCTTGGCTACCGTCTGTGGCTACCCCGTGGCCGTGGCGCAGAACTCTGGCATGTGTCCATTTAAGCCCTTTTGATTGCAAGATATTCTCATTCGCTTAGATCTTTCTAACTCTCTAACTTTTCCTTCAAAGACTAACTCTCCCCTGTCCCCGCACCAAATACAATGACATTGTCTGTGAGTGATGTCATCACTGCAGTCTACTGGAATGGGGATTTGTTTTTCACAGAATTTCTGGCATTTGGTTTGGTCTCCCTCATCCATCATGCCCTTTTGCCGCCCTCTGGATCCATGCCTTACACTCCCAGATCCACTTTTATTTCTTATATCCCTCATGCAGTCAATTCTGACCTCTTCATCTCCTGATGTTGTTATCCAGTTGCAACTCTTGCTCAAGTGTAATAATCTGTAACATCTGTGCCCAATTCCAGCATTTTAATGAGAAATACTACTCATTCTGTGGGTGTGTGCTGAAGACTTGGTTGAGTTTTCAACACACACACGGCCATAGACAAGCTACCGACATGCTTATCCATGCACGTACAGGGCCGTATTCAGAGTTTGCAGACACATATGTTGAGTTAATTAACCTAAATACATCCTCAGGAAACACTGCATGCTGTCTTTAAATGAACAACTCCCTGCTCCATCTTCAAATACATGCACACCATGTTTTTAACTGCATGTTATAATGTGGTGCATCTAAATGTAATGGTTAAATAAGTGACATGACATCCATTTGAGATGTGAAACACACAACTCTGAATACAGCCTACAGTGTTGTTTCATAGTGGAGACAGACAGCGGACAGTGTCTAGTCCTGTAGTAGGTATTGCACTGTAGATGTACGACAACATACACAGACAATCTGCAGAGATTTCAATGTGGCTCTCAACATTGTTCTGTGTCTGATTCAGGAGCGGTGATACATTGTGTTCTAGCAGTGATTCAAGAAACACCTAGATGTTGCTTGTGTATTGGTTGACACAATGGCCTTCCTGAGGTCAGGAGCTTGTCAGGCTTTTTACAAGGGGTGTTGCTAGTGATTGGCTATTGAGCGATATTGTCACTACCCTAGTCAATCTCGTTCGTTTACATATACGTCCTTCTTTCCTTGTGTCATCTGGCCAGGAATCACTGTAGACCAGGATGCTGCCTCATTCTTGGCAGGCTGACACCGTTTTTAAAAGCAAACGACTGAGGAATACTGGCTGTGCTCAACTTTCAGTGCTCACAGCTGTATCGTTTCATTTGGCCCTGAAAAGATGAACAGGAAATGTATTTGATGCAACAGTGACGTGTGCATAGTGTGGAGGAGGCAGATTGCAGGGGCCGATTGTGCTCTTGTTTATGCCGCTGGCACGGCTGACGTGTGGTTATGTAAGCATCTACATGGTGAGCAGATGAGTCTGTGGCCAGTCCAGTTGTACTGAAGGAATTAATGGCCCAGTCTTTCAGCTCACTAATTGTTGAAATTTGTTACTATCTACTATCTACTTAGGAGAAGGCTCGCAGTATAATTCCAACTTGAATTTGCTGGATAATGACACCAATGTTCCACTGTTTTTCTATCTTCCTTACCAGCAGAGCAGATTTTTTGAATTTTAAGTGAAAACATTGTGTCCCCTTTTAAGTTTTTCACTGTATTGACTTTGTTCTTATTCTTCTTTTGTCCCTTTTGCCCTTTTTTAGGTAAGGTTTGTTGGATCCCCTCTGTATGTCAGTATGTGTGCGTGTGGGTGTGTTTTCTTTCTCCCACTCTGCAGTTGACCTCAATGTAACACCCCTTTTACAGTGTACTTTAGGCTAATGGCCTCTGTGAGCTTCCTCCTTTTTGCTTCATAATCACTAAACCTTTATTTCAATCTGCTCAAGAGTAAAGTGCTTTGATTTGACCAAAGAACAAAAATCCATTTGAAATCAAGGTAGATTTAGGAATCCACGATTCCACCACATCCTTTAGAATCATCAGCTCCACATATTTTAGATTTTTATTTGTATTTCTTTCTCTTTGAGTTTCCATGGCTGCTGTCGGGTATCTGATTGGCTGTAACCACAGCTCAAACTTTGAATGGCTTGCAGAGTAGACAAGTTTCCCCCCTCTGCTTGTTTGCCTGTATCTACCTCCAAACCTGTGAAACTTGTGTGTATGTGTGTGGTCATTATGAGGGACTGAGATGTGTTTGCGTGCGTGTGTCTGTTACTCACCGGGCCATAGAGTCAACTTACAGGGAAAACCTCAGCAACTCTCTACACTCAGAAAGTCTTTGTCCCCATGGTTACACGCTTCCATCCTCCCCCTGCTCCTTTGTCCCTCCTGCACAGCATGCTTGTCCCAGAGGTGCACTCCTTCCTGCCTGCCACTGTGTTACACTCATCTTGGTCTTTAAGCAGTGTTGGAGGTAAAACACTGAATGGGGATATCATATCATATATGATGGAGTGAAATCCATCGCCCCAGAAGGGTGCACAGTTCATATGTAATTGGGTAAACCCTGTTGCTATTGTATAGCAATGCAGAACCCACTCTAAGCACTGCTCAAAGCCTGACTGGCCCCTTTCCCAGGTATAGTTTATGTATGTATGTGTTCACTGTTCTGGGGTTTAGCATAACTCAAAAGCTTGTTGGCTGCGGGTTAGCAAAAAAACAAACAACCACCTTAGGGGGATCTGCTAACTGTGCTGACAAGCGTCTGCAAGGCAAAAAGCTGAAAGGGGGAAAATGGTGGTCGTACCTAGAGGCATCCATCATCACATTCCAGATATCTGATCATGTTAAATGGCATAGTCCCTTTCCCAGACTCTACAACAGTTGATGTTGCCTTAACGGCCTCATACAGTGAGCATGTGAAACTGTAACATTACATATTTGATAGGTTTATTTGCATTAACCATGGAAGGATTTTCATCAGGCTTTGGTGAAATTGTCAGAATGCAGCGTTACTGCTGATACAGAAATACAGGATCCTGGGCTTATGTCTAAGGGAAAGGGGTGGGGGGGCGGGTAAGTCTGGTCCCTGTGGGGAACGTCGCGGTTTACAGAGCAAGACTAAGCCAGGCTAGGAGCCAGGGGACTGGACGAGTGTTTGGGAGAGAGTGGTGAGAGGAAATCCCTGTAAGCACCTAGCCCACAGTGAAGGGATGAGGGGGGTGGGAGGGGTGACACACTGAAGCCCCTCTGGTAATGAACCCCTCTAAACCCCACAATCACACTCCCAACCCCACCCTCCCTTCTCTATGTGCCTCAATCTTCCTGCTTAACCAATTGGTGTTTCTTTTTTACAGCGATTTGATCCTGCCCATGTTGTGCTGATGGTAAACTTAGTGGTAAATGTTATTTTATCCCCCAATTGAATTGTTTCTTTTTTAACTTTGTTTTAGTTTTTCCCATTTTTTTTTGTTTTCCCATCATCAGAGCACCAATGCTACATAGGCTTTCAATTCTCTCTGTACTAGTCTCCATTCTGCTGCTTGTATATTACCATACATATGTATTACTCTTAGAACATTGTCACTTTGTTTGTTTTCAGTTTTTTTAAACCTTGTGATTCACACCCTGTGATTTAGTTGCACATTTTTTGTCTGGTCCCTTTCTTTTCCACTGGAATGGGTACTGTGGAAGTATTGTCACTGTGTTTAAAGATTGGTGATAGTTTGGGATGAGTGTAATTGTTCATTGGTCTTTAATTCTGGGTCTGGTTTGTGACTCCATCCTGGTGTTCTCAGTGAAAGGGTCCACCGGGGAATTCTGCTGCAGTGGTCTGTCTGTGTGCTGGCTAACAGATCCCACCATTCTTGTGGCTTCTTTTCACTTGCCACTACAAACATAGGAGGGATATGAGAGCGTGTCAGTATTTTTGCTACCTTTTTGTTATCAAACAATTCTTTTATTCTCGTGGTGAGATAAGGCCTCTCCAAAATGAAATAAGGCGTAGGTGTTTTGTCGGAAAGCCTGCCCAGCTTGACAGACACTGCAGTGGGAGTCCAGGCAGGCCATTCTATATGATGCCCATGCATCTATGATTCCAGAATTATTATGTCATTGGGCTGTAAGTACAGATTCATGTAAAGATAGCACAGGAAGCATGTAGATGTTTACATGAAAGGATATTCTTACCTTCCTCTGTCCAGGAAAGTACGAATGGGCTAATAGATTGAACAAGTTTTCATTTTCCAAGTATTAATGTATCTGAAGGGTCTTTGTTTCCCCTAAATTCTGACGCATAACACCAGTCAATATGGCTTTGATGGCTCCCCTATTCATTTAGCCAGGGCCATATTGCTGAACTGAAATGATATGAATTAACCAACCATCTTACTTAACTCTTCCATATGCCCAATGGTATAAATTTAAAATCGAATGGTGAAACAAATTACTTGAATACGTGGGGGGAGAAAAAACTGAAACCAAACCGAATTGACGATTACTATTAGACACGATTGATAATTGTATCTGGCTGGCAACAGGAGCAGCAGACTAGTCCAAATTCTTTGTATGCCTTTTGTTTTGAGATGCCCCTGTCTATCTGTCCGTCTGTCTGTCTTTCCCTTCCTGTCCGTCCTACCTATACCCCTGTTTTGCCAGGTAAGTATCCCCATCCCTTGCACTGTCACCATGGCAATTCCTGGCCTGTGACGTCACTCTGCTGTAGTTCAGTGCTTGTGTCTTTTTTTTTAATTTTTACTCTGTCCTTCTCTGCTTTGTTTGGCTGATTATGAGTGGATTAAGCAACTCTGTGTCAATCTCCAATGTAGTTTTGATTTCTACATATATTTTTTTTATTTATCTTTAATGTTTCATTCTGTCTTTTGGTTGTTTTTGGTTTGTTTTTCTACAGTTAATTTCCTTCTGATCTAGCTCTTTTCACAGCTTACATAACATAGTTCAGGTAGATGAGGAAAAAAAATCTCTAAGCCCCACCCACAATCAGTCAGTAAAGGGGCCTGGGACGGGGAAGCAGATTCTAAAATCGCAGCAAAGTGAAATGGCTTTGCAAGGGTCAGCCATTTTAGAAAGGAGTGACGCAATACGCCTTAGTTCATATTGTAGGGCGTCCCTCTTGTGGAGGTTGTCGCAGTGGCAGCGTCCGTGCAACTCCCCCACACACATGCAGTACACACCATATACAAAGTCCTTCAGGCCATACGTGTCCTTGATAAACTAGGTATTCTAGTTTGACAAGGCTGCCCTACCGAACAGGTGGAGGAGAGGCGGTAGGTTGTCGCATAGTGCTGCAATTGTTAGATTTGGAAACAGAAGTCTTGTTTCCTGTCAACTTTGCTCCCCCCCACCCCCCCTAGCATCACGCACATGTCCTCATTGCGTAGTGGCCCTTTGCCTCCCCTTTCATCAGGAACACAATAGATAAAGCTAATTTGACTCTCAAAGTGCACACAAACCAACAGCCAGGTCTGTACTTGGTGGCCATAGTAAGCTGTGAGAATGGCTGGTGTTTGGTTCACTGTAGCTTTCTGGTCTCTTTGCACTTCAAGGCAAAATTCTCTAACCCCAGCACCCTATGCTCTAAAAGCAGGCTGTCTCCGAGCTGGCCCACGATCATAATGTCAAAAGCTGACCTTGTTTTGTCTCTGTCTCTTCTCCATCAGGCCGCACCGACCCTGTGCCCATCATCCTCAAATATGATGTCATGGGGATGGGACGAATGGAAATGGAGGTACAGTGTTCAGCATGTTTATTGCGTGTTTTATTGATTGTTTTATTGCATGTTTTTTGGTTCACTTTTGCTGTATGCCTGAGTTTCTTTAGTTTTAGTTTCACCGTCACTTTTCAGTGTGTGTTTTGGTCTTGATTATGGTTGTTTGTTTTTATAGATGGACTATGCTGAGGATGCAACAGAAAAGAGAAGAGTGCTTGAAGTGGAGAAGGAGGACACAGAAGAGCTGCGGCAGAAATATAAAGTAAGCAAGTACGCTTAACATCTTAAAACCAGCAGTTGCACTTTCATGTGGACATGTTGTCTCCACATATCTTCTTGCTCTCACTCATACATTTCTCACCAACAATAGGACCAGGTGGAAAAGGAGAAAGCCATTGCGAAGGCTCTGGAAGACCTGAGAGCAAACTTCTACTGTGAGCTTTGTGACAAACAGTACACCAAGCACCAGGAATTTGATAACCACATCAACTCTTATGACCATGCTCACAAGCAGGTGAGGAGGACTGGATATTGCCCTTTCACTCTTATTGTTGTATGATGCCAGTAACTTGTGTGACTTAAGTCTTTTCACTGTCTTGCCCTTCTGTAATGCAGAGGCTTAAGGAGTTGAAACAGAGAGAGTTTGCACGGAATGTGTCGTCCCGCTCACGGAAAGGTGGGAAGAAGCAGGAGAAGATGCTGCGCAGGCTGCACGAACTGGCCGAACAAAGAAAACTCCAGGACCAGTAAGTACTTGCTTCTGCAGTACCCTCTGCTGGCTGAACAGTTCACAATAGAACTAATGACGGTGTGATCACATGTCCTGTGACGCTGAACTATCTCAGAATAAAGAATGGTAGTTGCAAGTGAAACAGGCCGTAGAATAATGATACAGATGAAAGATAAATAAATATAGTTTCACAAGTCGCTCAATCCTGAGAATCCAGAGAGAAAAAAATAAAATGGTGTCATAATACTCTACTCTACATTACTTAATAGGTTGAGGGACCTTTATGTTGCACATTTACAGGTGTTTTACGTTTTCATTTGATTACATCTTCATTTGAGAACTTGTATCCCACTTCACACGTTGTTCCCTCTGTTGTCTTCAGTACTCCAGGAAGCGGTCCCATGTTCAAAACCACCACAGTGGCTGTAGATGGAGAAAACATAGAAGATGGTGACATTGTGCCTGAGACCAACATTCCTCCGGTAGACAGTGTCTTGGATGGATCCCCGGCAGAAAAGAGTGGACAAGACTCCCCAAAGCCTGGACCAATGATCAGCTTCTCTCTGGGGAAAACCGCATCTTCCCCAACATCCACCAGTTCATCCAAAGTCAGTGTCTCCTTCTCTTTTGCCAAGAAAGCCCCAGTGAAGCTGGAGACGGTAGCAGCTGTGTTTGCTGACCATGGAGAGGAGGCCATGGAGGAAGAAGAAGGCCAAGATGGAGAGAAAGCTGAAAGACAAGAGGAGACTCCAGTCTGTGACACAGAAAGCCCTAAAGAAGGGATAGGAAGTGGAGAAGGAGAAGGAGAAGGGGAAGGAGAAAGAGAAAGAGAAGTAGAAGGAGGAGAGGTTGGTAGTGGGTCAGGGACAGATGAGCAGCAGGATGACGGCGCGTCTCTCGCCTCCACTCTCAACAAACTGAAGATGATGATGAAGAAGGAAGATGGCTACACAGGACAGGAGCCCGAGTACTATCATTACATGCCTCCAGCTCACTGCCGCGTCAAACCCCACTTCCAATTTTTGCTGTTCATGAAGGCATCTGATCAGTATGAGAGTAAAGAAGAGGAAGATGAAGAGGAAGGGCAAGAGGAGGATAAGGCTGAGAGTAGTAGTCCTGAAAACAAAGAGCCCAATGTTACAGAGTGCAAGAATGAGAAGGAGCAAGGCAACGACACGCCAACTCCTGTGTCAGATCCTCCATCACCAAAAGTGAAGACTGAAGAGGTCTCCGTTTGTGCAGTCGACACAACTTGTACAGTATCAACTTCCCCTGCACACAAAGCAGAGAGTGTGCAGGATGCACCGGATCCAAGCTGTGGCCCTAAAGTCCCCACGGGTCCTTTCTTCCCTGTTCTGAGCAAAGACGAGAGCACTACCCTGCAGTGGCCTTCAGAGCTCCTTGAATTTACAAAAGTGCATCCCTCCCTCTCCTACAGCTGTAATCCCCTCTACTTTGACTTCAAACTGTCCCGCAACAAAGGAGTCCGTGGTGGTAAAGCAGCAAAGTCACCCAAGTCCTCTGAAGAGGCTGACGACAAGGGACAGGGAGCGCCTGCTTCAACAGCTGAAGTAGATGTAACGACCAAGGCTGGGGCCAGCGCAGACAAAGAGAAACCCCCAGGGAAGGAGTCTGGCCAATCAGAAGGCGATGAGCAAAAGCTAACAACTGGCATCAGCAGTGTGAAAAAAAAGAAGAAAAAGAAGAAGCAGAAGAAGTCTGTGAAACACTCAAAAACCAAAGGCAAAGAAAAAGAAAAAGGCGCAACGGAAGACGCAGAGGGAGAAACTGAGGTGACACAGGAGAAACCAAAAAAGAAGAAAAAACACAAAAGAAAGAAGAGCAAGAATAAGGTTCCAGATCAAGATGAGCCAACAGGTGATGGAAAGGAGAAAGCAAAACCCAAAGCAGAAGAAAAAGCTGTTGCTTCTTCTGTTCAACTGTCAACCGAAGCAGCAGGAGCTACAGGAACGACAGTAGTAGAGCTGGGAAAGAGGAAACGTTCTTCTAAGGAAGTTCCTAGTAAGTCTGGCGCAGAGGAAGCGGGCACTGGAAAAGGCTCTGACAAAGCCCACTCAGAGGAGCACAGTGGCTCTAAGAGGAAGAAGACCGAGTCCAACGCCAACCAGAACGCCTCCTGCTCCACCTCAGCCCAAAAAAGTCCCGGCACCGGTCGACCACCTAGCAGCGAGAGTGAAGAAGAAGGGGGCTCCAATACCCAGCGCTCTCGCCACCATAGAGCGAGCCCTCGGGATCAGGGCCGCCGCCACCACAGCGAAGACTCTGGGCATTCCGGTAGCCGCTCGTCAAGGCGCGGCGAAAAACGGGGCAGTAGTCACCGACACCACCGCGGCAAAAACTCCCATAGCCGCTCGTACTCCAGCAGCTCTGAACGCTCCTCAGCAGGAAGTAGTGCCTACAGCCACCGCAGCCGCAGTTACTCAGACAGCTACAGCGGCTACAGCACAGAAGGTCACCGGCTGAGGCATTCCAAACGCTCATCAGATTCCGATTATGAGCGAAGGGGCAGTCGAGGACGTAGACGCTCTAGGAGACACCAGAGCTCCTCTTCTTCCTCAGAAGATTCACGGTCACGCTCACATAGCTACAGCCGGAGGAAGAGGCACCGTCGGCATCACCGCAGCAGCTCAAGAAGCTCCAGCAGCTGGAGCCGCAGCAGCAGCGTCAGATCCTGGAGGCGCAGCTACAGCCGGAGCCACAGCTCTGCTAGCCGATCCTCAAACTCCACCAAAGCCTCCGCACACAGACGGGGACCCAGGAGTCGCGGGGACAGCGAGACACAACGCAGAGACTTCAACCGCTCTCGCATCTACCGCTCCCAGTCTCCACGTTCATCTTCTTCACGGGGCCTCAACCGTAACACCCACTCGTCTGGTTCACAGGGTCTGAGGCCAGGGGGATTCCGAGATGCAGGGGAGCAGAAGAACAGCCTTACTGCTCGTCAGCTGCTGGAGAAGGTGCAGTCCAAGAAAGGCTCAGATGATTCTCACACAGGGACAAAATCTGGGAAGATTAAGGACCCCCCACAGGGTTACTTTGGTCCCAAATTACCCCCTGCCCTGGGAAACAAAGCCATGCTGCCCCTTTTCGGTAAATTGCAAGCTGGGAAGAAACCAATAATTCCCCTAACCAGACCTGATGAGGGTGAGAAATCATCTGGGAAAGGCTCTGAGGCTGAGGCAGAGGTTATCCTAGTAGAACCCATCAGGGAGTTTCCTCCTCCACCACCACCTCCAGCTCCACCAGTCCAGAAGGTTGAAGAAGCTCCACCGACCACAGTAGTGCAAGAAGACGTCCAGCACCCCAGCACAGAAACTCAGGTGCTCCATGACACACGGCCACTGTTTGAGCAAGAGCCTGCCATGATGATGCCTCAGTACCAAGGAGAGACGGGACAGGACCCCTCCCAGAACGCCATGATGGAATCCCTCATGCCTGAAATGCAGCAACAGCAGCCACAGATGCATGCCTACCCTGCTTACCCACCACCAGCCCTGGAGGAGGAGGGCATGGAGGCTGAAGAGGACGGGCTGGCTCCTCTAGAGAGTCAGCCCATTACATTCACACCAGAGGAAATGGAAAAATATAGCAAGCTACAACAAGCCGCTCAGCAGCACATCCAGCAGCAGCTCTTGGCCAAGCAGGTGAAAGCATTTCCCTCTGCGGCTGCAGCCGCAGCTGCAGCCGCGGCAGCTGCTAACCTGATTCCTGCTCCCCCTCCCCCAACCCTGCAGCAAATCCACATTCAACAACCGGCTATGTCTGTAGCTTCTGGCACCTCAATAACTACAGTGCAGCATGCCATCTTGCAGCACCATGCAGCCGCCGCTGCAGCCATGGGCATCCACCCGGCACATCATCATCATCATCATCCACATCACGCCCACGCCCAACTGGCACAGGTTCATCACATTCCCCAGCATCACCTCACCCCCATCTCTCTGTCACCCTTGGGCCACTCTCTTGGTCATTCTCTGGGACACTCACTGGGACATGCTGGGTTGATTCCTACTCACCCGACAGCTTTCCTGTCCGGTCAGCCCATCCACATTATCCCGGCCTCTGCCCTTCACCACACCCCCTTAGCGCTGCACCATGTCCCACACGCCGCCCTCTACCCCACACTTTTCACACCTCGGCCCTCGCAGGCTGCCGCAGCAGCAGCTCTCCAGCTCCACCCTCTCTTACACCCAATCTTCTCAGGGCAGGACCTCCAGCACCCACCTAACCATGGCTCCTGAGGACTTATGGGAGTGAAGGGGCATAGCAACCGCAGCCAAACACTGGCCTCAAGACTTAATCGGAACTCTTTGGGTTACTGGTTTTAGACCAGAGTCTTTTGCAGTGTGCGGGCAGAAACACGAGAAGCTTGTCAACAAATCAGTTTCACTGGTCTACACAGTGCAGCACAATGTAGCCACCAAGTGGCGCTGCCTGTGTTTGCCTCAAAATTACACTAACACTCTCGTCTGCCTCCTGTCCGATTTTATCCCCCCCGAATTACCCTGAATTTTTGAGAGGGGATGAAGATATTGAGGACACTTTCTTGACACATTCGGGTATTTTGACAAGTTGCCCGGCACCCTTTTGTTTAAAATGCCTAGACAGAGAAGTCACTGGAGTAATTTCTTTTCCATGTTTAAATATTGGTTTAGCCAAAGAGAGATGGAGTGGCTGAAGCGACAAACAGCATCATGTTGAGTGGAGGAAAGGGTTTGTCCTAGAAACGACCTGCCTTGACTCTGTAATGTAACCTATAGAGACTGACTTAATTCATAATTACTGATATTCTGTTTATGTTCTCATGACTACTTCCGCTCTATTGGATTCTTGGTCTCAAATTGTTTTGTGTTGCAGTACCTTGTATATGTATCAATGTATAATGTGAAGACTCCCACCAGTGATGACCGTATAAAATTACATTTAATGGTGCCCGTATCAGTATGTCACCAAAAACCCCTTCAAACACGGGAAATAGGATTATAGGGGTCTGAACAGGCGTGATACATATTAATCATGGTGAGGGTACACCTGAATGAATTGCACTGAAATCTGTACATCAAGATGGTGCTTTTGCATCATGTGACAAGATTGTAGTATACTGCAATAATTGTATTTTTCTGTTTTTAAATTATTTTCCAAAATGTTCTTCAAAAGAAGGGTTGTTTTTTTTCTTTTCCTTTTGTGTAATTTTGTAAATAAAACTGCTGTAGTTTAACCCATTAACATTCTAGATTTTGAAGCTGCTATTGGTAAAGCAGGATGACAGATTGGATGGAACTGTATTTTGTCACGCTCGTTTCTAAATCCCCCAGCTAACGTGGAGTGGGACGGTAAAGGATGATGATCTGTCTAAAACAGTAGCAACAGTATGTCTTTTTACAAAACTCTTACTGCTTCAGCAAATAAAAACATTAAGTTCACATGTATTTGCCGTAATTTGTAGGATTCTTGTAGAATACTTGAACTTCAACCCATGAAGCTAGAATAGGTATAACATGAGCAATGTGGAACTCTCAACACTAGGTGGAGCCATACCTTCCTTGTAAGAGCAATAAGTACAAGTCATTCCTTCTAGATGTCCCTGAGCCCTGTTTGATTGACGGCAGTCTTATTACCAGCACAAGAAAATGAAGTTTTATTCCATTAAGAGAATTAATATTACTCACATAGTGAGACTAGACCCCAACATCAATTCAACAAACTGGTTACAAAATGTTTGATTCGGTTCCGTCCTTGTTGCCACTCGATGCCTCCCCGTCTCATTACAATAGCTCATCATACATCAACACTTGCTGGGTTCTGCTGGACGCTTTCTTCCTGTGGTTCATCACGAGGCGTCAACAAAACATTTACACTGTATTTACATTTCTCTAGGAAAGGTGTTAACCTGGCAGTATGACCAACAGCAACATCACAAAATCTATAGATGTTGACTGTAAGCAAATGCAAGTTAACGAAAGATTTAAACATATAAAACATCTGGAGAGTCACATTAACCATCTAAAAGCTAAAGAGTGGTTCTGGTAAAGGATTCCATCATGGATGTGTGCCATCTGAGAGGCAGCAGGCTAAACACAACTTTGATGTTGGAGCTTCAAGTTAAATAAAATACTGTCAATGTCTGAAGTCATCTTAACCCTTATCATTTTTCAGTTAATGAATTAATGGTTGGATAGGAAACACTCATGGCACTCATGATCTGTTGTTAAAAACATTTCTGTCCTGATGTCTTAGGAAATGAGGTGCTATCGAGTCCCAGACTTTTTTTTAGAAACCGTCTTTGTGGATAGATGGTGGTCAGGCCAGGTATCTGATAACCAGGAAGATGAAGGCGCAAGTCAGCAGCATTCCACCGATCATGATGAACTTATCGTGAGTGGCTCGTCTCTCTATCAGTCTCATTACGGTGTTGGACAGCCCCAACATATTGGCCACATCCAGCATCTTCTTATGGGTGCCCTGTGTCAGAACAGAACCACAACAATATCAGTACAAATCATCACATTGTCCTACAGAAACACAGACTTTATTATTTTGGCGACACCACCGTGATCTAACCTAAATTTGTCTAATATGAGAGACATTCAGTGCCAACACCCTCTCTGACGCGCCACTGCGTGAGTAGTTTCTCACGGCTAGACGACCAGGCTGAGAGTGCTGATCGAGACACACCCTGATAAGAAGAGGCCTGAAGCAAAGCCAGGAAGACCATCTCCTCCCTGGAAACACGGACGCACCCTCCCGTTGAGCGTACACACTAACAATGACACTATTGTAATCAATGTGGAAACTCAGGGAATATAGCATTTAATCTGTACGCATGTCTCTCTAATTTGCAGATCCCTTGTGCTACGTGTAGAGAAATCCTTGCTTGGCTCTGGAGTTGAGGCTGAAACACCAACCTTCAGCGTCCCCCTCTGATCTCTGAGGCCATTGAGCATGCTGCTGCCGCTGCCCAGGAGGTCGTCCATTCCTCTGTGTGCGTTGTGCAAGCCGGAGTTAAACTGTAGGGTCTCGTCTATGGGTATAGAGGTATCTGCGTCCTGGTGCACAATAACAAACATCTAAGTCAATCCTTGTTCATTTCCGATTTGGTAATAACTTTTTGTGTGTGTTCCTTCACAGGATTGATTACACACTTAAGTGGTTGCCAGTTTTGGCAGCCGCGGACTGAGTTTAGAGCTGTTATTTTTTGACTTGCATTGGTTGTGAAGGTCCGGCTCATGAGTTCCTCCCTCTCTCTCTCTTGGGCCTCTTTAGCGTAGCGTCGATGCTGGAAATTCCGCAGGGCCGCCTGCAGGTGCTGAGCATCGTACTTGAGCTGGTCCACCCGCCTGAGGGAAGACAAAAGGTACAATGTTTGACTTGTATCTGAAGTGCCACAAAGTGGACAAAAGATTTCTCCATGACGACGCAAAGACTCTCAATTCTATACACTATCATATGTGTCGCTGGCATCACCTCATCACGCTGCTCACACTATTCGTAATTGTTCGAACTGATGTGAACATCTCTTTCTGTCAAAACTCATGTGGTTGGAATGAAGAGGAAACAACTGAGGGCCCAGCATCATCATCATCATCCTCATCCAGATGCTGCCCTGCCCTGCCCTGTCGCCCCACTAGAGCTGTGCTAAGATCAGAGGAGTGCTGTGGAATGGGGTTCACTGTGTCCCCTGGGGCCTGTTTACCCAGCTCACACATGAATCTTTGCCCATGCTACAGGAATGCTGGCGATGACGGAGCTTCTGAGGAAATGTTTTCATAGAGCCGTGTCGCCACAGGGCACTGCCTCATCTGCTGCACTCTATCCCATGACTTTATGAGCTACGGCTCAGCCAGCCAATCCTGAGGCTTTAGGGGTCGCCATCAATCCACTCCATCCCAAACTTACAATTTGGCGTTCTGGCGGCGGTTGGGCGGTTCCTTGCTGGCCAGGATCTCCAGGCGTTCCAAATGGTTGAAGATCTGGTCAATTCTGGCTTGCAGCTCATTCTCCAACACTCCAATTATAAGGAGCAAAACAAAATGAGAGAATACAAAATGTTTGATTTGAAGATTGTTTAACCCTATCAATGCATTTTATTTAGTTTATTCAAGATGTCATAAATATATATCCTTCAAAAAGCTTTTTACTCATTTAAAACCCATAAATATTCAATTTACAATGAAAGACGAGCTTCCCACTAGAGGAGCTGAAACTGAATACACTTTTTCTGTGGCCTGACTCATCCATCTTCTCAGCACTTAAAGCCAAATCAGTGGATGTGTGGGCCAACACGATGCCACATCCTTCCATGTGTTAAAATACAGGCTGATGTCATTATAGGGGAGAGGATGAGGGGGGGGCTATTATCTGGAAGAAGCCCTCTGCAGCCTGTCCCTGTGTCCCCCACCCTGCTGCATCCTGTCCTGGCACCAGCCTGGCTCACAGTCCATCAGACGGACTCTCACCACAGAGAACAATCAACCGGGCAAACACCCCGCCTCCATTACAACAGAGGGAACTGGCGCTGTAAGGAGGACCAGTTAGGTTTATTGACAGAAAATGTAATTTAAATTTAATCCTGTATGGTTCCACCCTCTCCAATGTGACAATGTTCCGATTCTCATTAGACTGAGAGCTGAGTCCCTTTATGTTTATTTTAAGCATTGTTCAGACAAAAGTTGTTCAATTGTGACATTGGATTGTGGGAAGATAAATGTTTAATACAATAATCAACCTAAATATACAGATAAATCAGCAATAATAATAATCAGAAGAGGAATACACAAATATTACAGCTTAAATTAATCTACAAAGTACTCACACTGTTAAGAAGAAAGTACTCAGTGTTAAATAAAGATAACCACTGTGTAAAAATGAGAAATAAAACTCACAAACCACGTGAAATAAATACTCGGCGTTAGAAAAGACACTCACGGTGTAAGAAACTCAAAATAGTACAAAAACCGACCCAGTTGAATGTAAACACACACTTATACATGGATGATGTCATACTCACAGTGGACTGAGTCGCGCTCTGTCCTCTCCAGGTGGCCCATCAGAGACTGGACCTCCTGGATTTGCCTGATTCAGAACAGACATTTGTAATTCGTCAAATGTGTGCGATAGTTTCATTGATACATGATCATGTTGATATAATGATGTTAATCCATGTTCATGCCGGTTAAATCGCCAGATATTAGTCCGTCTGGTCTAGCTGGTTCTAATCCTTTCAAAGAGACACGCGTACTCACTTGTTCGTCTGGTGGTAAAGCGTCTCCATCTTCCCTGTTGTGGTGAAACGCTGCGTTGTCTCTTTGCTTTGTAACGTGATTTTTTAAAATAACACCTATATTCTAACTCAAATACTCAAGCTAGCAAGCTAGCCCTCAGTGGAGGCGTGCACACGTCATCAGTTGAGCAATTGTGTACGGAAATGAGAAAGCGGAAGTTGTCTCGTTTCCCAAAATTCACTTTTATTTTATTTTATTTTTGGTAGTTCTTCCTCTGATCAGTAATTATATTCGTTGTAATGTATATTTGTGTATTTTTTTGTTTTGTTTAACAAAAACTTTTCTTTTTTTAAATAAGACAGCGGAAGCTCCCTATCTGATGGCGGAAATGGAAAGCTGGGTGGTGACTCTTTCTGTAATCTAAGACCCCGAAAAGGTAATCGACTAGCTGGACCACATGATTTCTCTGATAATGTGAAGTAAATGAAAAAATGTCTTGCAATGAAATGTGTGCTCTCTATTGTCTCTATTTATGATCTTGTACACCGTCATATTCAGGCGGAAGAAACGCCATCTACTGTCACTAATGGGTAATAGCAGTCATAATGACAAGAAAACAAATGCCACTTTATTGAATTTACGAATCATCCTCCCTGATTTAACACCATAAATAAATCATAAAAAGTGTCAAAGTGATGTAGACATTCAATACTGCTTATGTGTCACAAAATAGACCATAAGCAACAATTTGACTCCCTTTACCAGGCTGCATGGGAGCGGACTGCCATTACACTGGCTGTTCTCTTAAGCTAAATCACTGACATTCGTGATGCCACAAATCCTTTTCCCCACCAAGACAAGCTGTGAGAACAACACAGAACCATCTGTTGACATGTAGACATGTGACAGGAAAGACTTCATGAAACATATCCTGAGGCAGGGTTTTGTCAGCTCAGCCTGACTCAGTCTAATTAGCCTATCTTTCTTTTTTCTTTTTTTCCACAGATAGGTGTCAGAATATTCCTGCATGTCCATCCCGAAGCTTCCTTCTTGCCTGGGGTGAGAGACACCAAAACTAATGATATCAAACTTTTCTTAGTGGGGTGAGATGAGAAGTCACCGATGTCTGATGAAGGAGACAGGTTGTTTGTGAGGCTGTCCGTCACGTCTCTGTCTCTGTCATGGAGCACTGTGTGAAACAAGCATGATTGGATTTCCCAGAAGTTACTGTGCAAATTTCACAATACTTCCTTGGTGATTTAGTGGCAGTAAATCATCTGGGGGCGTCGCCTGGCAACTTAACAAAACCGCATCTTAATCATCTTGTGTTGATGCTTCGTGTGTCTACTCATTTGGGACGGAGTTGGGAGCGGTAGACCAGGAGCGAGCAAAGCAAAACTCAAGCAAAGTTTGTCCAATTAGTGCAGCGAGCTGTTCTGAGCTCCTGTTTGCCTGTGATATCTGTGTTTGTTTACCTCATTCGGCGCAGCAGTCATGAGTCGGCCCAGACAGTTTGCTGCGCCTGCCTGATGGTACTTGAGATGATTGTTGTATCTTGGGGCTAGACACTTCTCAACAGAGGTCCTTTTCACCCCCCCACCCCCCTCATGTCAGAAAACATGAGATCTGTTCATGCCACTTCTTGCTCTCGCTGTTCACCATTTTTGGTTGTCATAACACTTCCCCAGGGCAGTGATTGGATGTGCACAGTTTTAACCTGTTACTCAGAATAGAGTAGAAGTAGAGAAAGAGAGAAATAAGTCCTCCCTCAAAGCCTTTGGGCACAATACGCCAGGCAGGTTTACCTCTCCTCTGAGGTCGTGGGGTTCTCTCTGTCTGTCCTTTATCCTTCAGCCCTGGGGAAAGGATGAGATGAGCTTACTACTCCTCACCCACACCTGAGCACCACGGGCACATAGCGAAATCCAGACTGCAGGTGTGAAGAAGGATCACACCACTCAGACTGACCCAGAGATCACATGGGGGCTGACCTGTATGGATCTGTGCTACTTAATGAAGACTCAGTCAGTTTAATCGCTCAGGTTTTTATGTGAATCTCAGGAGACATTGAGTGTGCGTGTGCGTGTGTGTGTGTGCGCTTTTGTGCGTGTGTGTGTCTGGATCATGAAAAGACGTTATTTCCTGATACCAGGCTTGGGGGGCCTTCCTCAAAGCAAACAGACTTTAGTGCAGGATCAGTCTTTGTTTCCTGGTTAGACAACATGGCAGCAGAGTTATTGTTTGGTGGTAGAAGAGAGACTTCACTGTACTCTATGACCCCCCTACACACACACACCACCACTGTGTTGTTCATTAGAGGAAAATGATATGTTATTGAAACCCTTATATACAATATACTTAATTGTGTTTTCCAGGCAATATAATATATCATAACTCTACAATGATTCCACAAGAGAGACAGAATGAAGAGAGCAATTATGAGGAGCAAAGTTGCCTTGGGTCAACAACTTTGGATACCAATCATTTTTTGGAGGAACACTGATCTTCTCACTGCCCTGAGGGGAACGATCCACTTGTCTTTGAAGCTGTGATGAGACGGTGAATGAAAGCAAATGAGGGCCTGTCAGAGCTGACAGGGAAACTCATAAGCTCCCAGTGTCTCAGTGGGTCTGCTGGGAAAAGGGCCCCTCTGACCGGGGAGGTGAGGAGGCAGAGAGGAGCATCTGCCCAATGAGAAAAGGCTATAATACATGATTAGGGTCATTTGGAGGTAATAGTGTGGTCTACCTCTCTCCATCAGCTTCACTCTCTCTTTAACACACACAGCCCCTTGGTCATAGCACCTGTGTGTGGTGACACTTACTGTAGACCTCTGAGAGAGACGCCGTCCATCCCTGCGGTGGGATGACGGCTCGCCCAGGACGGGAACGCAAACGGCATCGTGGCACTGGGCTTCCCCTGCCAGCCCAATTACGCAGACTGACAGCTTCCTGCCCACAGTCATGCACCCAGACGCCGCCGCACGGCCATGATGGAGTCACTGGTGTCAGTCAGGCTGGGTGTGCGGTTCACACGGCTGGAAATTAATATTTTTAAGATAATACCTGATTGTGTAGCTGAAACGTTTTAATGACAGCGAGGCTTTAATGAGTTTTGGAAATGGAGCCGACAGGAGGATTACAATTGTGCCTCTATAGATGTTACAAATAATCACAGACAACATTCCAGACTTCCTTTTTTCAGAGATGCTGCTCATTGAGGGAACACTAAGCTTGGGTACTTTATCTTTGTTTTTCCGCCTTGGACGCTGTTGATCTGGGAAAGTTTTGTTTTGGTTGTAATGGAGGTCAGAGTGTGTGTGTGTGTGTCTGTCTGTGTGTGTGTGGGTGTGCTGCTGAGAGAAAGGCAGAGGAGTCACATACATTAAATAGAGGGAGTGTGTTGTGGACGTGCATGGGGTCTTATCTTGTCCTATCACAGCGGCTGCAGTGTAAACCCCTCTGTTAGAGCTGCAGGTGTGACTCTGGAGCCGCGGCGCTGCTCATGGGAACAGCCTCCCCCGGGAGCTTCCCATTGGAGGCCCCAGTGGAATGGGGATAACTCCATTCCTGGGACAACTGCGCTCACATCAAATGGATCCTCTGTATCATCACCAACACCAAAGACGTTACATCTTTGTCTTGTCATCCATGTTTGGTTGTTTAATTAGTTATTCCAGTAATTCCCCAATACATTTTTTGGAAATTCTCTGTGATCTCTCCCGTCTGTTGAAAGTCCATGTTATCAACATTTCTGCCCGCTCCTTTGAGCCTCACAGGTGTACAGGCAGAGTATTCCTGCTGTACACCTTTGCACCTCATCACCCGCAGTGAGGAACTGGGAACGCCGCCCCAGTGCGCCTCAGCCTGGGTGCGCGGCCCCCCATAGAGGTATGCACTCAGCCCGGTTATAGCTTTAGGCACTGCATGTTCTTGTTGTGGGTTGAGCAACTGCATTAGTCATTTCACATTCCAAATTCCTACCCCATGCCGTATTCCCAACTCTCTTTCTCTCTCTCTCTCTTTCTCTCCCCCCTCCCTCACATCTTCCTCTCTCCCCATCTTCATCTATTAATTGTCTCTCTGGGCCCTGTCAGGATGTGGGGATCCAGACCCAGCACTGATGCTATCATGCTATCATTAAGCACCTTCTCTTCAGAGGAGGAAGTCTCGCAGGGTTTAAATGTGTGACCCTGGGGCTTCGGGGGTTCCAATTACAGGACGGCCCTGCGCTACGTGTCCTTGAGCAAGGTATCAACCCGAGCCTTCCGCGCTTGAGTTAACATCTACTGTTCCTGCACACAATAGGTGATGTATAAACCTGAAAGCTATGTTACTGGTTATGGATAATATCTTTTTGCCAAGCAACGCATATTTAATCCATCTGTGAAATGGCCGCGGCCCTGCTGAACCCATTTGTCTTCATCCATCAGACCCGGGCTGGGACTCTAACCTGTACCTGAACCTGGCCGGGGCGCAGACACAGGGGATAGTGTTACCACCCAGCGTCACCCTACATTATCTATGTCATTCACGCCGCCTTGCGCCGTCTCAGGGAGAGTCGAGCCGTTCCAGCAGACTGCAGGCTGACTGTGGAGCTCGCAACCCGCACAGGAACGCAGACTACAAACACACACACTCCCACATCGCCCTCTGAAGTGACCGCAGGTGTGCACACGGCAAGTATGCACAAACACACACGCACACACACACACACACACACATACACACACACACACACACACGCACACACACATGCAAAAACTCTACATCTGCCTCCACCTGTCTCTTGTCAGGACTCTTTCAAACACATACACAGAAACAAGAGCTTGAATATGGCACCCCTGCTCGAGCCAGCAGCACCCCCCCACACACACACCCCCCCACCCCCACCCCCTACTCCAAAGCAGCCACCCCGGGGGCTTGTGCGTGCGAATCCGGCTGTGGACTCGGCGGCCCCCAGCGCTGCACCACCTCCACTCAGGGTAGTGAGGGAAATGAAGGCTTTAGGAGTTCATTATAAAACAACAACGGCGGCGGCGGCAGCAGGGGATCGGCTTCCCGGGGCTACAAACTCTCTCTTCTTCTTCATCTTCATCCCTCCGTCTTCATCTTTTTTTCCTTCATGTCCCCTCAGTGTCTCTGGAGCTCTGTCCACCCTGACACACTCCTCTGTCTCCTTCTGTCTGCTCTGGAGTCACTCAGCAGAATAGTGACTCCTAATGTTAAAATATAATATTACTTGATTTGATTTATTTATATTTATGAATTGATTTACTCTTACCCTCGACTTTATTGTCTTTGAGATGAGCTGGTAATTTAGTATATCATATCCATAAGCAGGGCTTGCTAAAGTATAAAGTAAAGATAACTGTACTCAAATATTGGAATTCAACTGTTTCCTCACTGAGGCTTTTATCTCTTGTCTGTAAATCTGTAATTTCTCAACTTTGTGTTTAGATTGAAGCTACTGCAGGAATATGATGCAAACGCACGAGTGACAAGGATTCACGTTTTAACTTCATATTTAAACTAACCTTACCATTATTATGTGATTTTACTTCCAGCACATCATTCAATAAGTGCAACAGCAGTGATTTCATCTGTAGCCAGTAACAAACCTATTCTAACCAAAGTAGTTTAGGTTTTATTTTGAAACATATAGTGAAGACAAGGTAATTGTTTGTGAAAAATACAGTAGAAACTAAAAGTACATTTATTTTGTACTTTACACCACAGATCAAGCACAGCCCTGAAAATTAAAAGAATAAGCAGTGATGTAAACATTGACAGTGTTTGTCTCGAGGCTGTTCAGATCCAGATTCAACCAGATGCAGGTTTCTCTCTGTGACATGGATTTGACCCCGTCCCCTTACTTGCCCCCCTCGTGGCTGAAATTACTGCCCGACCTTTTGGCCCGATCACATAACTGCTTTGATCATCTTAAGAGGCACAATTGGACGTACAAAAAGAACAAAAAGTAAAGCCGTAATACCGCACACATGCCACCCTGTATGCAAACTTGTAATTGCCTTCTAACTAAGCGCAATAGCTCAGTGTCTCCATTCTTTATGATGTTCTAATCAGTAATAATAATGCATAATCATAATAATTACAGAGCAGCATCAAAAGCAACAGAACACACACACTAAATGCTAAATACCTCACACACCAGTGGAACGCTCTGATTCACAGATAATCGCACACAAACTGCTCTCGTGGTCGTAGCGGGGAGCTGAGTTTGACTTTCTCTGGGCAGTTAATTGGGGTCAAATGTTCTGTATACATTTGTAGACGGCATTCTTGTGAGTCATCATCTTTGTCATCGTGGCCATTATCGTTGTCATCACGGTTGGTGAGCCGGGCCAGAGGCAGAACACCTGTACGGCCTCCGTCCCCGCTCCCTCCCTCTCTCCCCTTCAGCTGAGCGGTTGAGGGTGATGGCAGCGAGACCACAGTCCTTTCAGATGAAAAGGAGGGGCGGGGCGGCGTCAGCGGGAAGCGGTTAGAGCGCCGCACGTGCACGCGGCAGAGCGTCAGGCAGGTGTATGTGAGCGTGTGTGTGCATGTGTGTGTGTGTGAGGGAGAGAGAAGAGAAGCACGGTTGAGCCTGCGGCAAACTGAACGAAGACAAACACACACAGCTCTTACAAATGCATGTCCATTTATTAATCTTATTTGTTTTTTAAATAAGAATGTAATGCAAGAAAGGAATTCAAATAAAAAAACAATTCATCTTGAAATATGGAGATATATTACCAAATTTAAATGAATTATACAAAAATCTAGAATGTCTTTCCAAGAGATGTGAGGACAGGTATCGACAGAGAGAGAACCAATCTGACCATCATAAATCATATTGATAATTGCCAAAAGATGAAGTGAGGTAGAAAATCATGATTCAGCATTATAATCACGCCCGGGGCCCTGACATGAGTTATATCCATATCACACACACACACACACACACACACACACACACACACACAGGCTGCTCATAAGAACTCTGCTGAGACATAAACCCGGCCGATGGAAGGAGACGCTCAGGCTCCATCTTGCACTTTTGACCCACGAGGCCGAACCCCTTGCAAGCATCCCCGGATTAAAGCACGAGGAAGTAAACGTTGCTATTTCCTTTGATTGGTAATTGGGGGGGGGAAATGAGGAGCACGTTTGGCTGCTTTCCAGGGGCATTTACAGCCAAGACGCGCTTAAATGAGACCAAACGTTTCAGGCAGGCAGTTTGGAACATGAAAGGGAAGCTTGGCGTGTTTAGAAAAACACACATTTATCATCTTTATCAAGTCTTTTTCAGTGACGGAGGGGTTTGGTGTTTCCCCTCAGTATTTGGAACCCCCCCTCTCCCCTTTTCCACACACACACACACCATACACCACACACACACAGATGCGCAAACACACATGCATCGCTCCCTTTGTTCTGTCGAGCACATTAGGCTACATGTAGAGATTTCCATAGACATTTCCATAAGAGCAACCGAAACCCAGCGAGTTTCTTTACACAATAAACCCTGTAAGTGGAAGAAGCTACAATGTAATCAGCGACACTAAACCATCAACCCTCACGGCCTCCAGTGATTCCCTTTAAGATATCGCAAAACATATACTGAATTAACATCTCTAACATCTATGATTAGTTATATACTCTTTATCGTATGTAGCATGACCAACATTAAGTGCTTTTTTTAAGTTTTTGACACGTAAATCAACCCTTAAATGTTCTCCACAGCAGACAGAAAGACAGACAGGTAGATTTCCTTTTTTTTTAGCCTCACTGGCAACACAAGAAGGTAAAAGTACACAAGCAGCAGTTTGACAGACAATGAACCATACAATAAATAGTGGAGTAGGAGGCGCCGGTGTGCGATGGTTTGCGATGCAGCGGAGTCGCTGGCGTGCAGCTGGAGGCGTAACAGTCCAGTCCAGTACCTGTGTTAAGAGCTCAGCACGGAGGGCGGCGGCCATCTCCCTCCTTCCCGATTAAGCCGTTCAGTGCATCCAGCAGAAGAAGAGCAGAGTAGTTTGAAAACAACTGAAGCAGCTGTACACTAACATATTGGGGATATTTAGCGGAAAAATATAAACAAAATCAAAAAAACAGCATTATAAGTCGGAAATTCAATTCTATGTGCCTCCTGAAAATAACACGCGACTCAGAAGTGACATGTGTAAAGATGCCTTGCTCAGGGGTGAAGTCGCTCAGTGTCTGCAGGGAGATGAAAGGGGTCAAGGGTCACTGTGGTGGAAGTGATGGCGTCTAAACATCTCACACATCTTCCAGAGAGTCTCTACAACAAACCAAACATGTCCTCACATTGCTGCCTCTACGTTTGTCTCCTCATCATTCTGATTTGTGGCCTCCTCTCCTCTCGCTCAAGTGTTCTTGCACGTGTACACCTCCTCCTCCCTCACGCAGGTCTGACACTCCACGTGGCAGCACCAGCGCACCTGGCAGTGGCAGGACAGGCTGGTGAGGCGCATGGCCGTGTTGTAACCCCGACCGCAGCACAGACTCTGGCAGCTGGTGTCCTTGGCGCACGACCGCCCCCCCGTGCCCGGGGAGTAGCGGGAGGGTCTGCAGAAGCTGGGGGAGTCTTCTAGATAGACCAGGTCGGTGGTGCGGAGGCTCTGTCCGTGACGCCGGGGCCTGGAGAGCTCCGTCTCCCCGGTGGCCGTGTTGGTGACGCTGTGCACCCTCGGCGCCGTGTCATACCTGTACTTTAGCAGACGCCCGGTGTCGTGAAACGGAGACAGCTGCTTCCAGCAAGTCCGTACGGCGCAGGAGCCGGACACGCCGTGACACTTGCAGGTCGTCTTCAGCCCGCTCTTCACTGCCTGAGAGGAGGGGAGAGAGAGAGACAGCGAGATGTCAGTTTCCTCTGTTTGATTCATTACCTGGCCTCTTATCTGGGAGGTCTATCAGGACAGAGGCAGCCAGCTTCCTGCAGGGGAGGGGTGGAGGGTGGAGGGGCGGAGGGGCGGAGGGGTGGAGGGGTGTCGTGGGAAGGGGGTTACGGGTGCTAGTCCGCGGTTGCAGCCTTTGGCCCAGCTTAGTGTAGATGTTTGACATACAGATTGAAGGGGGCTGCTCAGCTCAGCTCAGCACGCCGTATTTCATCTTCCTCCCATCGCTCACTCGGACAGCGCCTGCGGATTCTTTTTTCTCTTTTTTTTTTTTTTTTCAAATGTGTTGAAACTAGCTCTGTCTGCTCCTCTGCTGTCTCCCTTTTCTGAGGCCTGAGGCATGGGTGACAAGCAGCACAGACAGTGGAATCTCTCCACCCTCCTCTTCGTGCATGCCTGCTCATGGAAAACATTGATAAGAATTTCAGAGCAACAATTGCCAAAAAAAACGGAGCCGCTCTTTTGCCCCTTCGCCCCCCCGCCCCACCGATTCAGGTTAACAGTTCACGACGCACAACGGTCAGCGACGAGAACTCACACGGCGGTCCTGACTGGGCGGAGGGCCAGAGACAGGTCAGGCAGCACAGGGGTCACTCAGGGAGGGAGGGATGACCTGGGGCGGCTGAAACGTCCTGCTCAGTTCCTCCTCTCACAGGTATGAACCCCTCGGGGGGCTTCAGAGTTCCATTACTGAGAGATACGGGAGACGCCGACCACTTCATGTTTTTGTTAGCGCGGTTCCTGGTCTTTCCTCAGCCACGTTGGTGTAAACTGAGGAAAACATTTAACTCAATAAAGATGAGATAAGATAGATTATCTCCACACTTCTTCCTGTTAGGAGCCTTTCTTCCCCCGGGGGCCTCTGCTGCTTCAGAGCCCCACAGTGGGCGCTTGTGTGTGTATGACGTGGATTTATGAAGAGCGCAGTGATATAGTAAGTGGAAAAAATGCTTGCTCGTATATTAAATAGACGCCTCGCTTATAATCGTTCTCTCTGACACGAGACCTTTAATTTGGAGGGCCCGCACAGCATGCTTTATCATGCCTGAGAACACCTGGCCCCGAGCAGCCCACAGCCTTCATGTCTCCCTGCTAACGCTGCCTCACCCACTGCTGCCTGTGCATCCACCAAGGCCGCAGCACGTAAAGGGGGCGTTAGACTGGCTGGCACTGCGAAAAATACATATACGGGCGAGGATTACAATCGCGTATCCTCTGATGGCGCGGGAGTGTGTCAGAGGTATAATCATCGTGTAAAATTGCAGCCTAACTAATTGAGCGAAGTGGAAGTGTGCGATTTTTGATGCCTTGGGCTGAGGAGGCCCCTCCATCATCCAGTACACTCCGTCCTCACACAATAAGGATATAATCACCAACGAATAGAAAAGAATAGAGTTGATATAATAACAATCCTGCTCGCTTCACTCACCCGGATTCCGACGTTGATGTTGTGGGCGTCGACCTGAGCCCTCAAGTCTTTGCTGACCCGTTTTTGGCCGAGGAACTTCTTGAGGAACTTGGTGCTGTACTTCAGGTTGTCCCCGCAGACGCCCCACTGCCACGCCTCTCGGTGCTGCAGGCCGGGGGAGTCGTCGCACGTGCACCTCTCCATGCGGCCCGAGCTGCACGCTTTGGCCAGCGCGTGGGTCAGCGCCGCCGAGGACACGGCCAGCAGGAAGGCCGTCTCCTTAAATGCTGAGATAGACACGGGAAAAAAGCTTTAGAGAGTGTAGGGGCGAGTCAGAGCTCTTTGTGGCAACAGAAACTGAGTTCTGAGTGTAAGCTAGTCTTTCTGGTGGCTTCAGTTCATTTTCTCTCCAAAATGCCTTCACTACTACGCTGTCATGGTTTACTGCGACCTCAGTATTATTCTGCATGTTTAGTTGTGTCATAATTTCTCCTCTGACCTTTCCTTTCTTGGTTACGCACTGTTATTTGCTTCACCCAGGAGCCATCGGCAGGGTATATTTTGATCCAATTAATTATTATTTTGACTAGGAAGGATTTTCCCAGATGAAAGTGGATAATCACGCCACCCTTTTCCTCTGGGAATGGGCGCTTTCTCCGAGATAAAAATAACCACGGGGCTGCAACGCTCCCACCGCACCGCATTTCTTGGCTCTCTACTCCCTCATTACCTCCATGCTGACCTGTTCACGTCCTCCCCCACACTGATATCCATATGCATAAGGACTTGAGGATCCTAATGGCTTTTTTTTCTGTGTGCAGCTCTGCCTGCAAGTAAGCTTAGCTACACATTATGGTGATTTACTGGAGGCGCATGTTGTTTCAACTGTAAGCTCCTTCATCAATGCATGTATTAGGTCATGCAAAAAGTGTTGGAGTCGAAAATAAAACATTTTGTCGAAAGTTTATGTCGAGTCAAAAAGGGCTGCTAGGAAAATCTGGAATAGATTAAAATAAAAAGCATCTTTTTTTAAAAACTGAGATTACTGTGAAAAGTTAGAAGAGGCAACTCAAAACAACTGACACACAACTGCAGAAGGGTGTAAAGAATCATCTGTTGCTTGTCTACTTTCCTACAAAACTTCCAAGTATCATGAGGAGGAAAAGGGGATCAACTCACAAAATAAGCAAAGATCAATTATGTTTTAAAATGTTGCATTTTCTTCTTAAAAGACTTTCTTGTTTTTCTCTTGTTGATATCTGGGCCCTGCATGTGTGATCACATGAGTTGCCACCACAGAGGGAGTAGATACGCTCACATATACGTTTGACTTAGGAGCCAAAATACTGATAAGAATGAAAATATTCTCTAACTGATCTTTATGTGTTTTTACAAAAATAATTGTGCGGTTTTAACTCAAATATTTGCTACCATCAACTTTAATACTGTAGTTGTGGCTGAATTAGTTCAGGATTGATTTAATTCTATTTCATTTCCTAGAGGCAGATGAGACAAATCCAACATTAAAAGTCTAAATTAAATATATCTAATCTACTATTTCCTCCAGTAGATTTTTGTTGGCTGCAGACTTCATTGAAAGATTTGGTGTTCGAATCCAGTGGTCTCCTGCCGAAGTACCGTTGAGCCAGACACTAACTAACCCCTCACACACACACGGTCAGATGAGTTTGTGTACCTCTCTTCAGCAGGCTCCCGCGGCCGTCCAGACTGCAGTTCCAGCGCTCGTTCCTGAACTGGTAGCGGCACTCGAGGAAGCTGAGACGCACGGAGTCCCGCAGCGTCTCCGCCAGCCCGGGCTCCCGCCGGCACAGCCGCTTCTGCCGCCGGGTCAGGCTCATCTGCTCGCACTGCTTCAGGTGCGCTTTGCCCGTAGGAGGCTCATTGGAGAAGGGAGCTGGTAGGAACACCAGCGGCTCCCGACCTGTCAGCCTGAGAAGCGCACATACAAACACACACACACACACCATGTAAACACGCGTAAAGTACAGCCAGAGTGATCTTAAGCTAAACACAATGTTTATTTATGCTTGAAATTATCTACAAATCTATATATTCGATCAGTCTCAGATTATTTGTCATATTAAATGATGACACACAGCACAACTTTGCCGCCTGAACAGACTCAATCGATTCTGAGTTCTTACACTTAATCTTGGTTGCCAGTAAATTAAATTAAACTCGTAAAGTGCTGAGCTGCATGAAAAACACACAAACTAAATATCAATGTGAACAACAACAGAGTTACGCTTCATTAAAATCAATCACAATAACAAACACTTCAAGGCCTTTTTGTTCGATATCATCTTAACCTGTCAGTGTTTGTGGCTATTTGAGGATCATCACAACATATTATGGAAACATCCTGAAGCAAATGACAAAAGATCCAAACCGCAGCAGAATCTGTGCGTAATTACGCGCGCAGAAGTGGCACAATAAGATTGATTGTTTGTATTTGTTCATCCTCCGCATTCATTCTACAGAGTGAAAGAAGACGAGTCCTGACCCAAAGTAAGCAGCAGAGTGCGAGAGGAGGATGCAGAGCGCGGTGAGCCGCAGGAGGCAGGCGGTCCCTGGGAGCCTGGAGCGCATGGTGCCGGGCTGGCGCTGCTCTTCATCGCGCTGATTCTGTCACGGAGAGAAACGTGTGTGCCGTCCGCTCGGCGCTGCTCTTTAAGTTCAGGGGCCCAACACACACACGCACATACACACACGCACATACACTCTGAGCCCAGAGCGCCGGGACGAGGGGGAGACGCGCCCTCATTGGATTCCCTCAGCGTGTTTGACTGCGTGTTCCCTCCCACTGCAACACCACCCAGGAGGGATGGAAATGATTTGGTTTACCTGCTGCTGTGCTGCAGAGCCTGTGTGCGTCTGTGGTTGTTACCTGTTACAGGTAAAACAACAACAACATCTCAGCAGTGTTTGATTGGACAGACAGTAAACATGAGCCTGTCCTTCAGTCCTTATGAGCGCGTCTCCTCTCTGCTCCTCAGGTTGAAGTGTTCCTCGCTTCCTTTCCACGCACACTCCTGTCTCACTCCTTAGCTGTCTAAAACAATATTTAAAGTAAGAATTCCAGACTTTAATGAGACGAGCGGTATTGCACTTTGTCATATTCCATTGTCTTTGATGATCTTTCAGCTGATCCATGAAGTTTGAAGGGACCGAACACGTCCGTCCACAGGGTCCCCCGGCTGGTGCATCGTCCCATCGAGTTCCTGAAGAGAATAAAACAGCGAGAGGAGCGCCATCTAGTGGATTCAAGGTAGCACTCCAACCCTGGTAAATATTTTGCCATATTTATATCAGACAAGAACAAGAAACTGCACCGTAACCCACTTCTCCTTTTCTAAGTTCATCATAGTAACTGACTCAACTGTTTCAAATTTTTAACCAATGACGGTTTGGAAATAATTCTCTGTTATTTAAAAATACAACATTTACGTCATTAAAAAAAATCTGTAATTTGATTTGATTGATTGAAAATGTTCTTGATTGAACTGAATTCCATACTATAACTTTGCAAACACTAACCTGCTGTATCTAAAGTAGAACAACCCGATGAAAGCTATATTTGGTAACTCTATATGGTAATGTCACGTACAAAACCCCAGATGGCGTCAGAGCGCTGCTGATGTCAGAGTTCAAACATGCGCTCATTTTTATTCCGTATCTGCACTTACGGTACACCGACCAGCTGAGAGTTCAGATGCAGCAGTGAGGTACAGAGGCGGTTTGACACGCGCTAGACTGAGCACATCAATAACTACTGATTAGATCGTATTTGCCTCACATTTGGGTCTTTCCTTCATTCTGACACTATAGAAAACCTCTAGAGTTAAACAATGGTTTGTTCTTCGTCTTACACTCTGTCTCCCCCACCTGGAGGATCAGCCTCCCCGCAGGCCGTTGTGCAATCCACAGGAAGAAGAGTAACAATGGAGGAAATACAAGCTTGTGCCCAGGTATTGCAGATATGTCTGCAAGAGATACTGATATTGAGGCAGAACATACAGGAAATGCAGAGATGTATCCAAGGGATACCGGCGATGATTAAGTCAGCGACTGCCGATGCTCTGGCCACGTTCCGTACTGGACAGGGAGCCATGAAAAAACAGCAGACTACCGTTGAAGCTGCTAACCAATCCAAGCTCACTCAACTGCGTGCTAAGTGCTTTAAGTTTGAGAACAAGTACGAAGGTCTAGCAGCCTATACACGACGCAACAACATAAGAATCATTGGCATATCTGAGGAAACTGTCATCAACACCGCCACCGTAGCCGCCATGCTGAAGGACGCCTTCCAACTCGACCGAGAGCCTCTGCTGGAGCGGTCACATCGCACGACCCAGCTGAGGCCAGGACACGTTGCACGTCCTCGCCCCGTCATTGCCCGGTTCATTCACAACAACGATTCTGTCAAAATCCTGCAACAGGCCCGAAAGCTTCGTCAGGTCAACACCGGTGGCATGAGGATCTCTGTGTTCCCGGACTATACACCGAAAGTCGCCCGGGCTCGGGTCGCTTTTAACTCCGTCAGGAACCAGCTACGGGGCATGGAAGGAGTCTGTTATGGTCTCTGCTACCCGGCCCGTCTCCGGATCAGCTACAATGGTGTGGAAAAGGAGTTTGTCTCTCCTGATGAGGCCCAAGCCTATGTCAACACCATGTCCAAGGGGTGATGTTATCACAGAGTAACCCACTGCATTACAATGTTCTCTTATTCTATGCTTCTGTTCCTTCCGATCTATATAAGGACGCGTTAAGGTCCCAATACTTACAGGGTCACATTTTACTTAATCTTTTTCATTATGGGGTCTCATAATATCTTTAGGTCTGTCTGAGTATCATTACATAATTCAGATTCTGCAGGAGTTTCTCTAGTGTCTGGGGGGCTTGGGATGGGAATGGGAAATCCTGTTAAGATATCCAGGGTCTTCTGTCATCTGAAGCGGCTTAACTCAGACATAATATTTTTACAGGAATCTCACCTTAAGCTTAAGATCATCAAAGGCTACAGCCCTACTGGATCGGCCAGGTCGACCACACTATAACTTCAATTGGAAATCCCTCACCCCTCCCTTTATCTCACAATGGCTGAAGGACACCATTGTCTTTCATTAAGTCGAGAAATTCAAATATACACTATGAGGGGACACACTGATAAGTTTGATCACAAATGGAACCATTTCTTTCCTACTTTACAGATATACAGGCTACGCCACCAAACACCACATCGTTTCTTTATCGCAGGCAAGCCAGGATGGGGATGTGTGAATGTGGGGTTGTGTGACTGCTGTTGTCGTGGGTGGGGTGGGTCTTTGGGTGGGTTTTCTTCCCTTTTTGTTTTCTTTTTTCTCACTGCTGCCTGCACTGTTGTACAACACCATGCTGTAAGAACTGACACTAGACCTAAAACATTGATGTCATCTAAAATTCTGCTATTACATTATGTAATTTCAACATAACCTTTGCTGGCTGTGGTTTGCTGCTGTCGCTCTGTTTGTCATCCCATTGTCTTAATTAACATCAACCTGGTTCTCCTTATGGTTTTACTTCTCTTCTTTGCTGTATGGTTTTAGTTCTCCTCTCCTTTTCCTCTGTCTTTGCTTCCCCCCCCCCCCCCCCCTTTAAAAAAACTCCTGTACAACTAACAGAACCGTGACAATCTCAAAAACGTCCCACCACTGTATGCTCATTGCCACGTCAAATGATTTCTTCAATAAAATTATTCAACCAAAATATGGTTTTTGATTATATTCTGGTGTACACTAAAAAATTCAAGTGTTTTCACATGATAATGTATTGGAAGGCGAAATTTAACAATGCTGCTGTTAGTTCACTCCTCTAACCACTAGAGGGAGCTCAAGCCTTTTGTACCTTGCATTACTACACTAATGACGAGATCCACTCAGTGTAATGAGATCCACCCAGCTCTTTATAGGATCCATAACATACCACCTTGACAGTGATTTGAGATCTATCTGCCATGTTTTTGTAGCACATGCCTAACATAAAGCAGATCAAAAACACATTTGCTAATAAAGACTATTAAGAGATTAGCATAGGATTATTATTCCCAATTATTCCCCAAGGCCACGCGGTGGGATGGAGGTCCTGTGGTGTTGGGGTAAAGGTGCCTCTGGGGCCCAGTGGGGCTGAGCGCATGTTGTTGATAAGCAGAGTTCCTGCTGTGCCAGGTAGACCACCGTCCACCCTCCTGTTCCACTCCATCTACATTTCAGGTGGCCAAATCTCTGTAGAGTTGTTACCTTGGAAACAGCACCTTATTTATAGAGAGCGACTGGGCAGACATGGAAAAGGGAGAGCCAGACACGGACCCTGATACAGATTTTCCTTTATCTAGGAAGACACACACACACACATGGTGAGATGGGTGCAGCAGAGGGATCCTGCTTTCCACTGCCAAGGCTTTCTTTAATTTATGAGCAGCTTAGCACAGACTTGCCTACTGTTCCTTGATTAAGCATGATTACCAGCTCAAGTGACCGATGATGACCACATCCATGTAAACAAACCTCTTACATTGCTGTAGATGCTAACTGCTTTGGACAGAATTGGACAGCCTGCTTGGATAATAAAATCCATTTTGAACAAAGTAATAGTCGTTTATACTAAATTAAATGATGTGTGTGTATCAAATTACAGCCATTAAGGTCACTAATGTTGTTTTTGCAGTGAATGTTTTAATGTTTTGTGTGATCTTACCAGGCCCAAATAGCCTTGTAGTCTGTAGAATGGATCCTTATAGGACCACAGAACACACACGTGGATACACACATATACTATGTGGAACACGTAGAAAACAGTTACAAATCCTCAAAGTTGAATTCAGGTTGGGTTGAGATTAATACATTTTTAGAAATAAAGTTCTGGATTCAAAGGCTTCACGCTTTTGTCATTTCCCTTCCAGGATATTTCATCTTTCCTGTCATGTTTATTCCCTCTCACAGTCTCACCATCAAATTGAGCTCGAATGACCTGAAATAACTCCAAAGAGCTCTGGAGACCGTGAACACAATGCGACCCTCTTGACCTTTGGCAGGGGATGACATCACACACTCATTATAAGTATCTGTTTTTCATTCTTCTTTCCTTCTCTTCCATCCCAAGGGAGCCCAGGCACTCCATTGTTTTGTCTCTCAGATATTGATGTTAATGTCTTATAATTGGAACATACACTTAGTTCAATATTAAGTTATGTGTTTTCTTGGATCCCTAATCCTTCACACTGCAAGGTTCTATTCTGTATGTACAGTGTGTGAGTGCTCATAAATGGGAGTGTTTACGCACGTACGCTGAGATAGCGAAGCTTCTAGATGATCGATGTGTTTTGACAGTTACCTTTTGTCCTTCTCACAAACATTACCCACATCCTTGTCCCCTGCATGGGGGAGACGTTATGTTATCTTCACGCATGCGGTCACACCGTCTTTGACATTCCATTCCAGCCGCCCCAATAACCTCCGATGACCAGTTGGCAGTGAAGCGCAGACGGCTCTGTTGTGCCGCAGACTGTGCAGGTGAAAGGATTTCTGGGTCGGTGAGCTCAGATGGAGAGGAGGAAGGACAGAGAGGACACGCTGAGTCGGGGTAACCAACTTTTTTTTATTGAAGATTGTTTTATTCAAGCCCATGAATCGTGGACCGTTTGGACTGTCTGGTGAAGCCGAAACCTTCAGATGGCTCACTCACATAATTCACTCCGAAATACAGCCGATCCCAGAGCCAATGATGTAAAAGCAGATGTCATTTTATGAGAAAACATGTGCCGAGTGCGCCGCTCATAACTCCACAGAGCTACTTACCACACAGCGAGTTACAGCTCACACACATCATCTATTATGACTCTTATTAAAGGTCCATCTGTGATTGCTCACATTCATTATTCATTATTCATTTCTCACTATGAGGCAGTTATTTGGGGGGGTTCATATCTGGTGTTCTCATCATTTGCAAGGTGTGAAGAGAGGAAGAGCAGGCAGATAGACGAGGAACATGAACAAGGACGAGAAGAGGAACATCTTAAAGGGAAAAACAAGAGTCGTGACAGTCAGAACCATCGTGCCTGTGCCACTGCGGATGTGAGCAGATGGGAAGGAGAGTCAGGCCAGACCGGTAAACAGGTTCACTGTCACAATCCTGTTTTGTTCATTCCTCTCATCTTCTCTGCTTTCCTTGTGTGTTGGTGTGTGTCCTTGGTTCTACTTTCCCGCTCCTGCTAGTCATAGGCCACCCATCCGCCAATCAGGTCTCTGCCCCTCACCTGGGTCTCATTTCCCCCATTAGCTCCCTCAGTATATATACCAACCTGTTTGCCATTGCTCTTTGCAGCTGGGCTCTGTTGGTTCCCTGAACGGTTCCTTACATGGTTCCTGTTCCTGCTTTACCTTCATTGATAAGGTGAACTTGTGTTTAACAGAAACGGGACTCTCCCCTCAGGGAAGGAGACATCTGACACGACCAGTTTGGGAGATGCTGCACCAGAGGGATGAACCAGTTGCAGATGAAGGAGTCGTGTGGTGCCAGGTCGCCCAAACGGAGGACGCGGAGGTAAAGAGCAGACTACTTCTGCCAGTTCTTCTCTCACAAGACAGAAGACCCAAAGGGAATGTTGGCAACTATAGAAGCTATTGGTGCTGCTGTTTGAGCAAACGTCTTTGAATATAACCACAGTGTTTCAGTGAAATGGTTTTATCTCAAATTAGTATCTGGGGAATATGAGCTTGAAAACGTAGATATTTATTTTCCTTTGAATGAAAAGAAGACAAACCCGCTAACAATATTGCTGTTCCTATGGGGAGGAGTTAAGGCAGAGGGGCTCAACACTCCAGCTTGATTACCTCAGAGGGACCCTGATATTACTAGTACTTTGTTTACCCGCATGTACTTTGGCTTATATTTCCTCAAAGGCAAAGGAATTGGCTGGATGTCAAAGGCTTTGCAGGAATCCAACCCGGATCCTGAACACATTCCTAATGGATTTGTGAGGAAAGCATGTCGGGTTTCATTTTAAGAACGGAACCAACTACCTCATGACGGTCCAGTTGGCGTATAACCAGGAGACGACTCCACCAATCTAAAATGACTTGGAGATCAATAAATCAGCCCTTCAGTGTTTTTGAACTCGTTGACTAATCGTGTGTGAATCTTTGCTGAGCTTCATTTCCAGCTCAGGTAAACAGGCGCCAACAGGTATAAATACATTTCCGTCCCACGTCCTGTAAAGCAAGCCGGGCCTGACGGACGGACCAGTATGCTGTGTGAAGCTCCAGCAGCAGGACCATATATTATTCATCATGGAGACGTACACCCCCAACTTCTGCCGTTTCACTTTCTCTCTTTCTCTCAATCAACATCCATTAGCCTTTGTAGCTTTAGGACGAGTCGCCTTTCACCTCTGACGGTTTGACAGAAATACTTCCTGATAGCAACTAATTGTTTTCTTGTCCGTTGCCGTTGTTCTTGAATAGTCGATAAGTTGTTGGAGTCGAATTTCCCCCGACAAGGAGGTTTTGTTTTGATCCGTGTGCCGGTTTTGATCCGCGTTTTGATCCGTGTGACAAATAAGCCAAAGGTCACATGCACAGTGACCCCGAAGTAGCACATAGGTATAGAAACATGCACCTCTGGGCCTTGGTGGAGGTATGTGCTATAGTAAGTGCACTTGGTTGTTGTTGATGATGATGTTGGTTGCAGGAGTGAAGAGCGGCCTCCCTCTCGTCACACAGACACTTGCCTCCTGCTGTGTCCTTGTCATTCTCACCTGCCTCTGCGCTCCGGTTGCCATGCCAATCCCGACTAACCTCGCCTCCGGCCCATCACAGCTCCATCATTGACCGCCCTCGTCTCCGGGGGACATTTCAACACTTTCTCTCTCTCCCACTCACTCTTTATTTCTCTATCCATCTCACTTGCCCTCCGTGCCCATGTCTCTCTCTCTCTCTCTCCCCCTTCCCACCCCCCACTCCAAGTGCTGTGGATGCTTCCACTCTCCACCACTCTCCCCCACTCTCCCCACTAGGTTAGCTGCTGAGTCGCACCACACAGGACCGCGTCCCTGGACTCTGCTTTATTATTACCATATCATGAGATTAGCCTGAGGCGTGTAGCAATGCAGCGTGCAGCCTGTCTCTTTAAGAGAGAGAGAGAGAGAGAGAGAGAGAGCGAGAGAGAGAGAGAGAGAGGGAGAGAGAGAGAGGCTAATGTGTAATAGGGAGGAAATAAGGCATAGAGCACACGAGTGAGAGAGGGAGTGTGTGTGTGTGCGCTCACCGTAGGGAAAAGCTTTGGTTCACCCGTAGCTGTGTGTGTGTGTATGCCTGAGCATCCCTGCACCAGCACACACTGCTGAGGAAGACGCCTCTCTCGCCTCTCTCTCACATACACACACTGACGCTCTCCCACCCAATCTCTGCTTTTCTCATATACACACACACACGTGCTGGCACTCACACACGCGCAGTGGTGTCCGGAGCGCTGCTGCTGCTGCTGAGCCGCCACAGCCATCTCACATAAAGGAGGCGAGAGAGAGAGACAGAGAGAGAGCGAGAGAGAGAGAGAGACAAAGGGAAGGAGGACGGAAAGAAGGAGAGGACGAATAGGAAACTGGGACCGGCCACAAGGAAAGGAGCGACCCTGACGCCTTGCGAAGAAGAGAAAGCGAGGGACAGGAGGAGGGAGGAGAGAAAAAAGAGGAGGGGGAACAGGAAACGCGATCACTTTCAGCTGCAGCGGTCCGTGTCGCAGCATGGGCAATGCACCATCACAAGGCATGTTACCTTCTCTTCATGCATTCTTCTGTATAGCAGGTGTTCTTTATGTTGCGTGTCGTGCTGCTCGTCAAGCAAGCCGGCCGTCATTCCGTGATGCAGGGAGGCGGAGGGAGGTGTGGGGGGGAGATGCTGGGTGGGTGGGGGGGTTGGGCAGAGGGGAGCGTCGCTTGATGAGTGTGACGCTCTCAGGTTGCCTCAGTTAATGTGGAGGGAAGAGAGAGAGAGGAGAGAGGAGAGAGGAGAGAGGGAGGCAGCGAGGTGGAATATGGGGGGGATGTGAGATGCTGGGTGGAGGCACCGAGTGTGTGGAAGCGGCGGGAAAATGGGAGGAGGGGTAGAGGGCAGATACGGTGGGGAGCGGAGATTCAGCAAAGCCAGTGGTGTAGTTGGTGTGTGTGTGTGTGTCAGAGAGAGAGAGGTGAAGTGATCTTTGTGATGCTTTCAGGCACATGGTGGACCTCTGATGGGTGTGTGATCTTACGAAATCAAAAGGAGAGCAGAGAGGAGAAAGAGTGAAAGCAAGAAAAAAGAGGGAGAGTTGTGTGTGAGTAAGGACGAGATGTTGTCAGTGTGGAGGCTCTGAGTGGATGTGGGATGGTAATGGATGGATGGATGGGTGGGTCAGCTCCTTCACGTGATGCTCTCTCTCTCTCTCTCTCTCTCTCTCTCTCTCTCTCCCTCTCCCTAAGGCCTCTATCTGTCTTCCATTATCTCCCCTTCAGTCTCTATCAGTTCTTAAAGCTTTTCTTCCCTCAACCCATTGCAAGCCTGAATAAAAAAAAACGAAGAAGAAATACCTTCACCGGAAACTGACACACTGTGTGTGTGTGTGTGTGTGTGTATGTGTGTGTGTGTGTGTGTCTGTGTGCAGTTACAGAACAACTGGGACGACATACTACAGTCATGTTGCATTTGAGGGACGGGTTTGTTCTCTGTCACATTAAGGGAGGAGAGACATGATGCATAAGAAAGAGGGGAGGGAGGAAGAGGGGAGAGAGGAAGAGGAAGAGGGGGAGTGATGGCCGACATCCCTCATGAACTCACTCCCACTTCTCAGAGAGGAGGGCATCACAGCACAGCTCAGGGACTTCACCACCATTTCCCTTTAACCTCTAACTTCCTCTCTTTAGTCTCTCACCCGTCCCCCTTCCCTCCCTCCCCCCTCCCTCCCTCTTTATCAGTCACCCAGGGAGAGTCTGATAGTTAGTTTAGGACAGAGAGGAGAGGATGAAAGGAGGCGTGAGAGAGCAGAAGCCGAGGAAGGGGAAGGCACTGAGGAGGCCAGGTGAGTCGGGCCGCTGATGTGGTTTACGGGGTCGAGCGGCGACATCATTCTCCTCAGCAGGGTAGCAAAGGTCACGGCTGGGAAAGATGGCGAGGGATCAACAGTGGAATCGTAAAAAAAACAAGCGCTTTAAATCTGTTTCCCGGTGAACCGCATCAGCTTTCCAGGCTCTCCGGGTGATTCTATCTGGTGTGGAATATCGATGACTTCAACTTCTTTTCTGCAGTACTTTGCCTTTTTGTTCTTGACCTTGCAGCGTTCCCTAGCTCGAAGGAGACTTTGTTCCTCCCTGACTTGGTTCCTCACAGGTCAAAGTAAAGAGCAGCGTTCTGAGATGTTTCTGCGTGAGCTCTAGATGGCACAGACGGGTTTTCGGTGTGTGTTGGGGTTTTTTTTTGTGTTGCTTTATCACCGTGAAGCTCGTCCTTGGAGTTCTGTCAGAGTCAGCCAGTCAGTATCAGTCTGCCAGCAGGGATTGTACAGGATTAGTCTGAGTGTCTTTTATCTATAACAGAGAGAGGAGCCCACTGAATATTGGAGCCATGTTTTTTTTCTTCTCTCCAGAACAGTAGTTTAGAATAATCTACTGGAACAATATGAAGTAACAGAGAGTAGTGGACTGTGCTGAAACAGCTACATATTGGGGGAGAGTTCCTGTTTGTTGACATCATCTGGGCTCTATAACAGGGACAGATATGAAACGGAAACGGTGACTGTGCTCAAGATGACATCTGGAAAACCATATTCGTTTAAGGGATGTTGACGTTAATTGATTTACCCTTAATCAGGCTCATAACATGCTAGAGTTTTGTACACTAAGAGCCTCGCAACCTCATTTAACCTTCAGTTAAATGTTTCCCTGGAAAACTCTGCCGGCGTTGACCTAACAGAGGATCACCTGTGGGCTGTGGGAATGTTTGTTTCACATTAAATGCACAATATGAAGTAAACACCTCTTTAAGTAGCCACAGGACATGAAACATAACATGTCAGGCTTCAGATTGACATGCTGAGAGAGAGAGTGTGTGTGTGTGTGTGAGCTCCATTCTCCTGCTGCCTGTGTGTGTGTAATGTGAGCGATCGTGTGCTTTGTTTGGTTTACAGCCCCAAATGATCTATACACTAATAAGTAGGTCGTTTATCATACAGAGAGAGCACTCCGATGATGTAATGAGTTTCTCTTTCTTGTACGATAAATGACCTTATTTGTTTGTTTGAAGTCTACACTTTCATTAGTTTGTCGTTTATCTAACAAATGTGTAAAAGGTGGTAGGGAAAAATTTAATTGAAAAGACAAAATGCAGAAGTGGGTTTACAGGAAAAAGCAGGGATAGATTTGCATGGATGACGTTTCTCAAACAGTGCAATGGAGGAGAAATGGAGAGAAAACCAGTTTAAACTACATTAACAACATGTCAAAAAGGTAAAAAAAATTGTTAAATCTGATGGTAGCTGAATCGTGTGTGTGTGTGTGTACCAGTCAGCCTCCGCTCTCCACCACACCGGCTACAGATCTGCCACTTTGTGTGCGGCTCCCACTGCGATAAGCCCATTACACGTCTGCACCAGGTCTCACCACTGGACTAAACCGTGAAGAATAGATTAAGCAGAATCGAGCATTAAACTCAATATTAGCCTGCAGAATAGATCGAGCTTAGTGTGGTTGTTGCTATTATGCAGTGACAGCAGATCCGCCTCAGTGTTCCACCTCGTATGTGCAGCTTTAGGTCTAAGTCCACACACACACACACACACACGTCTGTCTTATGATCCCATGCAAAGCCAGAGTGGAAGCCTGCAGTGACGAGCGATAACGCCGTGGCTGCGGACGGTAGATTGGAAACCATGGATACGAGGAGAGAGGATAGATGAACAGTCACTGGATTGAAATGGCACACCGTCCACATACGACACGTCACGCCAAGTTAAAGCTGTTCTGCTCATATTAATGATATAAAGTGGATTGTGTGTGCTTATCTGGCGTTACATTACAGCAAACAGCAGGCAGGTGGATGATAGCATGTGTTGTTGTTAGATGTTTATCTAGTAAAGAGGGATATAACATCCAATGGCTTTCGCTGTTGTCTTGCGATTGTTGATGTATATTCAAAAGCGGATTGGATTACAATTGATAAGAGTTGCTATTGACGGCAGTGTATGTGTGTGTGTGTGTGTGTACATCAGCATGTTTGTAGAGTCTTTGTTTGCCCGCTAATGCACCTGCTTATTTCCCAGGTCTACGCCACACAAAGCCCCCGACTGCTGCCCCTGTGATTGGCTGTCGATGATGCAATGTTTTATGGCAGCGGCGCCGTTTGTTTTGAGGGCATTTCTGAAGTAATTGACCCTGCTGGGAATAGCTGTGCCTGCGTTTTACTGGTGGCAAAGTATATCAACCAAAACATCATATTAAACAGCATATTACAGATTCCAGGCGTTCTGGGGGGCTCAACCTGTCGTCTGTAAGCAGGGAGGTGCACTCGGGGAATGTGTGTGTGTGTGTGTGTGTGTGTGGGTGTGTGGGTGTGGGGAGGGAAATGCCAGATTTCTCCATCCAAACCAGCAGGCGCTTCCTTATGTTTGCTTCATGCAGTGTCCTTGTCGCAGCATGGTGGGAGTGTGTCAGGGCTTCTGCTCACATACCATCCAATACATACATGTCAGTGCCAGAGTGCACTTTGTGTTTGCATGGAACAGTAAAGCAACAATACGCACACAGTATTCAGGGCTGATTGATGCTTCCTGGCTTCTACAACTGACTGAAGGCTTTTTAACATTTGATGGAAATGTCTTGATTCCACCCTGGAGTCTGTAAATGATCAAGAAAATGGTAGTGGGATGTGACAGTGATGGTGATTTCACTCTGGAGGCTCCGGTGCTGCTGTGTGACTCTCACACACACGCTGGAGAACCATGAAGGTCATTAATGATGGAAGGGCTTTAATATTAGATGCTCTTATCAAAGGTCTCTGTTTCCATGCCACAATTTGGTGCCAGTGAGAGTTTGGTGTTTACGCTGATGGATTGACACTTAGGAGTTGAACGTGTAAATGATTGCCGGTGTGTTTCTGCTGCTTTAGGTGAGGTGGAGCGTCTCGGTTCAGTAAAATGCTGTTTAGTTACTGTTGCTAAGGCTTCTACAACCCTCAGTCCCTGGTTACTTTATATTCATTTGAAGAGCTGCAGATTTATGCATTTTTCTCTTACAGAATCTCAACCTGTGATGAATAATTTCACAGAGTTTCAGCGCAGATTTTTTTCACATTTTATGTTTCCACCCCCTTAAACTCTGCTAAATGCCACGTTAAGCTGCTTACAGATGACCGGTGCGGCAGTGAAATGTTGCTGCGTTGCGCTCCAGTATCTGCATCCTTCACCCTCGCTGCCTTCGCACCTACGCTCTTCATCCCGGTGAGCACGAGGAGGAGGAGGAGGAGGAGCGGACCCAAACGTGTCATAAAGAGGCACCGTTAGCTTTGAATATAGCCAATTTCTGCCACATCTAAAGCTCACAGTCGCTAAAAATGTTATGTCAGGTTGTAAAATTTCCCCTCAACCTCCAGTTATGGTTTGATCCGGGCGACGGCTCGTGCTTCAGCGAACTGGCACTGCTCAGGAGTGAACTCTCTCTGTTTCACCGATCAAGGAGCCATTTTGTTATGCAGATTGTGGCCATTCATCAGCCTGGGAGTAAGTCCCATTCTGGGGCAAAACAATGTCGAAATTCTTTGATTCATCTGTGGAAGAATCCTCTTTATACTTTACGTTCCCGCTCGCAAAGATGTCCATTTGCTGTGTCGCAGTTGCGCAGCGCCTCGTTAGTCTCGTCTGTAAGTCTGTAAGCACAATAACAAGGTGGCTGCAGGTACTTTCTCAAGCTCCAACAAGGGCAGAAACCGCTGTAAAATCACACCAATCATCTTGTACTACAGCTCTGAAGCGGCGCCACTGTGGGCCTTTATATCCAATATTTACATCATTATCTCCCTCATCTCTTCTCCTCGTAAAGCTTTGGTCGCCCTGCAGTGACCCGCTGGTTTAATGTGCTCCCTAAAAGCTCAGGACTCCAAACTGTCCCATAGTTTATTGTGTCTTCAGATATTTTTACAGCGAGACATAAGAAAATGAAGCCTGAGACAAAGGAGCCATTTGCTGACCGGATCACCACTTAGTGCTCCATCAGGGAGAAGCAGGAGAGCCAGGAGACAAACATACACACACACAGGAGGAACACTGTGATGAATGTGCTGGTTAACCCTTATGGAGTGTATGAACATGATGGAGAGAATGAACTTTGTGGCATTAGTGGATTTGCTACATTATCAGCAGTTGTTTTCTTACGTTTTCTTCTGTTTGGAACTCTCTTCAGATGTTTTGCACGAGGATGCAATGAAGATACACTCATTTCTGTACAGTAGTCCTGTTCTCAATTCCGGGTGAACTGGTGCGACGTCCAGGTTCATTTGAGTCCAACGTTTTCATAGCTTGGGACTGATTCCAGCCTACGTGTCATTTCTTTGGGGACATTTCGTCCCCGTGATCATTTCTGTCTTTACAATGGAGCAACTTAATGAGTCCCACACAGTCCCTCTGCTACACACACACACAGCCAATAGAAAACACAAAATCTTGATCATGATTGTTACACTCATGACCCTTTTATGTGCAACCGGTGCTGAATTCAGACTTTAACATATAAAGTTATACACCTGCATGTTTTGGCGGTTAAACTCTGTGTTCACACTTGTTTCATACACACTAACACATCCATTTCATAAGGATTCCGTTGCACCGTACAAAATGGAGGCTCCTGTCAGTCGCTGAGTGGAGCGAACCCCCAGCTTCTTCTTCTTCTTCTTCTCCTGCCTGTTTACAGCCATTGTGGTGGAAATCCGCAGCATGTCAGGCGTGCTACCTGCTCCCATCATCTCATCCGCCCCTGCGCTTTGATCCACGCTGACACACTCTTCACGTGTTGTAATTTACCACTCAGCCGTGTCACGTCAGTCATCTGCTTAAATTTTTTTCAAAGCCTTGAAGTCACGATGCAGAGATACAGAGATAACCTGTCATGTCAGCGTGTCGGCCGCTTGGTTGCTTTCTCTGTTTTTTATCTCGTTGTTCACATCAACACACACACACACACATTTTGCCCCTTGTAAGTAAATGTGTACCGTCATAAAGGACTATGAAGCTGTCATGAGCGTGAGATGAGAGCTATTCTAAAGGTGTCAGGGATACACAAGCGTATCCGCCCTACACGCGTCACATTTCCCTCCATGTCATTCCTCATTTGCGACGGAACAGTTGTGCTGCTCGGCCCTTTTGCATATTTGCATTTTGATTTAAGTTTCCTCGCCGCCTCTCCTTTCATTTCCGTCGGCAGCAGTTTCCCCCCCTTTTATTTCTGTCTGTTTCTTCCAAAGTGAGGCGGCGATCTGCCTCACCTCCGCTCTTTGTAGTGACTGAAATAGCAGCGTGCATGCACCCCTCTTGTAATACATTTTGTAGAAATAGGGCACACGGTGTTTGGGTATAAATACATCTGCTGCTTCACTACATGGTGCCAGGAGTGTTCTGGTCTAAACACGGGAGATGCAGATCGTCTTCACCTCTTCTCCTTCCTGCAAGGTCATGTTTTGATGCGCAGACTTGTTTTTGTGGTCATTATTAAACATTTAAAACGTGATGAATGCTTAAAAGGGGTCAAAGAGAGTTGAGATGAATTGCTTATGCCGTGCGAGCCGACGCTCTGCGCAGGGGAAGATTGCATTTTGTGTCAGGGAGAGTCTGGTTTACTTTGCATTGGGACGGCTCGGGGGCTAAAAGCTCATTTGGCACCTGTGTGAACTCACAAAGGGTGTGAAAGTGTGAAGAGGGACACAATTCTTCCCTCAAACCTTTCCAGAGGCGGGCGAGGGGAAGAAACAGAAGGAATGACGGGAAATGAGATGCTAGAGAGACGCCGGTGATGGTTCTCATCCGTCTGAGCTCTGAGTCAGTCCGTCCCCGCCTGTGTTCTCCTCCCATCACTTCTCTTCTCCATTCCCAATATTATTTGGCAGGAATATGAATCAGGCAGCACAGACGCTGAGGATTTTGGTCAGTTTAGCCTCCTGCTGCTGCTGGCTGGGTCCAAAGACGTCTCATCTCATTTGGGTGTCGGTTTCTTTCCTCGCTGCTCTTCCTCGTTACGCCACGACTCCGCTGGCTGTCGGATTCAGACACGAGGAGAGAGCCGGTACCTGCTTTGTGTGAAGTAACCTAGCGGCAACGTTGAATCAGCACATATGTCTGCACAGCACCGAGCCTCTGCGGCCATTTGTATCTGTTTCCTCCTGCTGGTCAACGTTCAAACCTTCATCACGTTTATTACAGGTCATGTTAGTTTTGTTTTAATTCACAGTAAGTGTAAATGAGCTGTTTCCTCGCGTGTGTGTATGTGTTTTAGTGTTAATGGTGTGTTTGCTGCTGCACTCCTTGTTATTGCACGTCCCTGCTTTACCAAAGGCCATTCTCTGCTGCAGTACCGCTCACTTCTCATTTCCTTCTTCATTTCCCACGCAGCAGCTCCTCCGCCCTTAAAGGAAAACCAATTCCCGCCGTTAATACACACATATAATGACTTCAACCGGCCGGGATGCAGATCTGGACCCACTGTGTTCTCCGCTAACGGCGAGCCAGAGCGATGACTTTGCTGTAACGTACCCACTGCGGCGTCGGTGAAGGTGCAGACGCCGTGTGTGTGTGTGTCTGTGTGTGTTTAAAGCTCCTGTCACCAACCATTTGAGCGATGAAGTATGAAGAGGTCACGCATATGTTTTCTCCTGACACGGACCTACACTGCTGTCAATCATCCCACCGCTGCCTGGATTTGGTATCTCCGGGTCGATTAGCCCGGGTGGCGTCCGTCTCCTCGCCAGCTCCTGGCTTTAAAGCATTAACGGGAGAATCTAAGAGATCTCACATAAAGGCCAGGAACACTTATCACAGGAGACAGAGACGTAAGCAATACAGAACAGGACAAGCGGCGGTGATGCACGGCGGCGAGATTTGCTTAGATTGTGAGTTATGAGGAAAAGTCGTGGGGATATACGGCCGCGATAGAGAGAGAGAGAGAGAGAGAGAGAGAGAGAGAGAGAGAGAGAGAGAGAGAGAGAGAGAGAGAGAGAGAGAGAGAGAGAGAGGGGAAGGAAAATGGCTGTGCGGAACAATCCCGGATAGGTTCATCTGGGAGCGTCTGCCGAGTGAGGAGTTTCCTTCTGCTGTTTGACCTTGTGTGCAATAATGGAAGCGGTGTTAAGGAGCGCACACAGAGGTAATTACTGCCAAATCACTGCTCAGCCCACAGGTTAGACTGTTTATGGCTCCACTCTCTGTTTGGGCTCATCATTTTCAAATTGCAGCTTTTACATCCTTCATGTTCAGGCGCTGGAAATCGAATGCGTAAAAAAACATTCACCCCGGAATCAAATCAAGGCACACACACACACACACACACACGTGCAAGCACACACACACACACACACACACGCGACTGACAAGACACCTGACGCATAGAAACACTCCTCTGTGCACTGAGCCCTACTTTCCTCACAGTTACTAGGAAACAAGAGGCGTGCAGAGCTGCTTTGGCTGTGGCGGTGCAGCTGGGAAGCAGAGAGGGAAACGTGATGCTGAGGCTACACGGTGGATACACATGTACAGTAACACGCCATATCAGGGCGTGTCGTACATCTGCTTCAAACACATCTCAGGGTCGTTGACGTTGTGAATTCATGGGATCTCTTTGCGGTGGAAAATGTGTGTGTATCCATAAGGAAAGCGTCTTATCTGCGGCTCCACGCTTCTGCTTCTATACTGCGACATTCTACGTTCATTCCACATCTTTCCCATAGAGGAACTGATCTCCCAGCTGGTGTTTGGGAAAACAAAGCGCAGCAATCCTCATCATATCATCTCTATTTCCGTTTAACGCGAATTGTTAAACTTTTATCGCGGCGTGATGTTGGTAATCACAGTAGAAGCTTGAAGTTGCGCCGCGCCTAATTGCTCCGTTACACAGAAGCGGTTAGACGTGTGCAGCAGCACGGAGCAGAGCGACTCCCTCAGCTTCTTCCTCTGGCATTCGCTTCTGCCGGACCACGAAATGAAGCTGCGGTCATTCGTCCAAACCTTCTCTTCTCCTCTCTTCCTAGTTCTTCTTCTTCTTCTTCTCTCTGCTGCTGTACGGTGCCAAACGCCAATCAGACGGGCATACAGCAAAAGATCAGAAAATGTTGTCGATGAGCTGCAGCCGCTCCCACTGCCAAACAGATGCGCTGGCGACAGAGCAGATGGATGCGTGCCTGATGTTTAGTATTCCGCGATATTTGTTTGTTGAATTCTTCATGAATATTGCAGCAGCCGTCCGTCACGGCCTGAGACAGGGAAGCCCGAGCACGTATGAGCTCATTTCACCAGGATCGCTCACTTTCCTTCGCCTATATGAATGCTTACGCGCTCTTTAGGGGAGTTTTACCGTTTTCATTAAAGCCTTCTGTGGAAAATAGTGGAAACGGTAGTTGACGCCACCGCGGGACTCTTTGTTATTGCTCTGCGTCTTCCCCACAGTTGTCTCCAAAATTGTACGGCGGCTTGTTTTGTTGGCTCTACACCTCCTGTAACGTGTTAGGTGCGTCTACACAACTGTGGAACATTTTTGCGGAGTGAAGAAGTTTAATGATGTTACTGTTTGGAGGTTTCTCAGAACAATTATCTGCTTTATACCAAGATAATCTTCGCTACGGTCGCTACGTCGACACGAAAGCAGTTGTGTAGCGGAGACGCGTCATCCCTCTGAGACACCAGACCTGAACCGAGATGTTTACATGAGCTGTGGTGTGTGTGTGTGTGTGTGTGTGTTATAGAAGTCAATTTAGATTCATGTTTACCTCTAAGCTTCACTACACACCGACTACTACTGTTTGTGTTTGTCGTATACATTCAAACAACAGCAACAACCCTCCCTCAGCTCACGACACGAGACCATCAGTGTAATGATCGACAGAGAATAGAGCCTTCAGTGTTTAATATATGCTGACTCTTATACTGGTCCGGCACCAATCGACGTATCTGCCGCGGCCCACTGAGTTATCATCGACTCGGCCGCCGTTTGTCACCGCACGCTGCTTGTTATATTGCGAGTGGATAAAGAATCGATGTCAAGTACGGCTATGAAATGTCAAGGACACGAAGTTCTTGCGCGTCGTCGCACTGAGCATGTGCGCGTCTGTCTTTAGCTACATTAGCAGTCAGTCGTTGTGCAGCGTTTAGACGTGTTAACCATAACCTGTGGCTGCTCAGTATGCAGATTTGTGTGTGTGTGTGTGTGTGTGTGTGTGTGTGTGTGTGTGTGTTTGTGTGTGTGTTTGTGTGTGTGGAGGAGGAAGGTCTCGCCTCCCCCTGACACAGAAACAGCTTCTGTACTTTACATTTCTCTCCATTCCTCTCCAGTATTGGTGTTTGCACAGGTTTTGTGGAGTTATTCCAGTTATATGCAATGCAAATGAATCCTCATCATTCTCTGACAGTGTGTGTGTGTGTGTGTGTGTGTGTGTGTGTGTGTGTGTGTGTGTGCGTGTGTGTGTATTTTCTCTATTTCCCCTATTTGCATGTGTGTCTTCTTCTGCTGTTTGTGGTATAAAAAAAGACGAGGAGTGTTTGAATGATTCATGGCTGAATGCAGAGAGGTGCTGTTGCTGCACGACGTCTCAGCGGAGCCTCGCCGAGCCCTTTAGGTGTCACTCAACCCTCAGGGACGCTGCGCTGCTCACACCCCACCTCTGCTGCTCACCTGCACCTCTGCTGCTTGCACCCGCACCCTCCTAACGGTCGGACGCCCGCACGGTGTTAATATGCTTGGAAGCGTGGTGTCACAGCAGATTGGAGCAGCTTAATCAGCCCCACAGAGGCTCTGACTCTTGAGAAGGTCGTGAGAAGGAAGAGCGTCAACGTTGTGCACCAAAGAGCGGTAACGGAGCTGTCTGTCTCCTAACAATAGAGAGCAGCACTGGCTATCACAATGCACTCATCACTCTCTTCCTGCTCATCTCCTCCTCTGCACTCTCTCTCTCTCTCTCTCTCTGGTTTCTTGTCTTGTCTTCACGGTTGAATATAACCGATGTTGCTCCGGCATAGAGCGAGTCTATTGATTTCTCTTCTCTCTGCTCTGTTGGTGGGTGTTTGACAAGGAGACCGGGGACACGCAGAGCTTTGTTGCTGTCCCCTGTTGTCTCCCTGTGTCCTCGCTGTGCTCCGCCCTATTTATACCTCACAGTAAGACCCACACCACATCTGCTGCCCACCCGACCGGCTTCAGGATCTGCTTTCTCCAGAACCTTCCAGGGTTCCAGAGGAGGAACTGTATGTATGTGCTTACGTATCAGCTTATGGAAATGAGTGCAGTTGATCCACGCTGCAACATCTGCATCATTGCCACAACTTCCCCTCTGGTGAGAATAGCTCCTCCTCAGGGTTGATGTTGTCTCGTGTCGGCAACAAAAACATTCCGTCTCCTTCACCAACAGTGTCCTAGTTGGTGTTAGCTTCATTGGGGGGTAAAGTTGTTCCTAGAAAGCCAAGAGATGATCTGGGATGAAATGAATCCTGAATTGCCTGATGCCCACGAAGGCAAACGTCTCACATTCCGAGCGGAGCGAACGATAAGCCGAGCCAATTTCAACTGTGACCTCTTAAGTGGGATGGAAACACTAATGCCCGTGCCCACTGGTAAAGACCCTCTCTGAACATTCGCCCCTTATCGTTCTCGGCTCTTGCTTTCACATTGAGATCAGACCAATCAAGCGGCGGCGTAATAAATTCTTGGCACCGTTCGCACTCTGCGGACCTCATAAACCGGAGCGGCTGGTGTCACATCCCCGAAGCTTCTCTTGCATGTCGAGCGGAGCGCAATTAAGACGCGTCTGACTGCAGCACCTGGATCTTCTCCTTCCCCCACATGGAGTGTATATCACTGTCACCGCAACTTTCATCCCTTGTCTCTTTGCCCCCATATGGTAACGTATTCTTCGCCGTTGTGGCGCTGGATGTTCTCACACCGGGGATGGAGCCGGGCACCTGGGCCTCATTGGAGAAGATTGTCACGTCTATCTTCCACTGTCATTATCATAATAATCATATTACGCTTCCATCTCTGACACATAATCACTCTAATTGGACAGCAGCTAAAAGAGAAGCAATTTGGTTGCCAGGGGGCGGAAAGACGGGAGATGTTTGGCAGGATTGGGGCCTGGAAAAGCTGTGTTTGTACGAATAGGCTTGAGGTTATGTCTGCATGTATTGTCTCTAGGATTAAGAGGGTAACCGTGTGTGTGTGTGTGTGTGTGTGTGTGCTGCAGTTGAATCTCCTGCGTTTCCCGCTCGGTGCACGTATGAGGCGCCGGCTCCTGTAAATCTAATTGACCTGGCTACTCACCCGCCATGACGGGAACACGTGTACCGTAGACCTGCCGCGCAATCGGCTTCAGTCGTTTAAAGTTAATTTTTATCCACTTTGGATGCGGCGTCTGTGACAGATTCTGAGTTCTGTATCCGTAGCGTATTGCTACACTGGAAGGAAAATAGGTTTGCGGTTCCATTACAGCAGTATCGCTCTGCATTATCGACCCGCAGCCGCTCTTATTATAGAACAGACAGGGTGCACTATTACTGTAAGCAAGACGTATCCAGGAGACCTCTGTGTGCGTCTGTGCGGCGCCATTAGAACCTCTAAACTACACATTATGCTTATGTAATGTGTGTTTCACTAATAATCAAATGTTTTCTTCTGATGTTTCCCTCTCGTCTGTCGGCTTTTTCTAAAGTCGTTGGAGGAACGCCAGTGCAGAGTTTAGTTTCTTATTTGTGAGGGGCGGGAACTTGACACTTTTTATTGATCGGCGTGTGGAAATTCCCGCTTCGTATTCCACCTGTCAGGAGATCTCAGGGCAGCTTCGAGTCGACAGCTTCGTGCCTTGCTCAAAGCCCGGCGGTAGGAGCTTTTAGCGCAACCTTTGCTCGCTTTGAAAATGTATCCCAGCTCTCTTTAAATCATCAGCTGCTGTGCGGTTAAACACACACACACAGATCATGACGACCTTCGTATCGATCGCAAACTTTGCTGTCCCGGTGTTTTTTGGCCACAGGAAGCCGAAGCCGTCCTCCATTTCGCCGGCCGTAAAGACGGAGGGATATATAGATTCCTCCGCTCTTTGTCCGGGCCCGTTTTCAGGCTCGGTCTCATTTTGTCGGCACTTTCATCGCTCTTGTATAGTCATTGTCTAGTCAGTGTGTCCTCGCTTCCTCAGCAAGGATTCACATTTACATAAGCAGACATTTAGCTGTCCTGCTGGAGCCTCTCTGCACCAGGCCCCAGGCACATCACAGTTACAGGATAGCACCGCAGAAAAGAAGAGTTTGTGGGTAAACGTTCACTTTTGCACGTTAGGAATTGTGCAAAATTGCGCACGCAGGTTTCAAATTGTCCGTCACAGCATCCATAGATGAAGAGATGTGCATCGTTGTGCTGTTGTACATGCTACTAGGAGGTATTGTGGGTCTGCACAAGAGCAGGAGCGCCGCCACAAACTGCAGACAGCAGCATTGCGCATCTCCACGGGGCGGAGAGAGCAATTCTGCCGGCACCTTGGGCCCACAGTGCTGTCGCTCTGTGCAATCACGGCGTCATTGAGGGCAGCCTTTCATCTCTGGGGGGGCCTTTCACAGAAACCTTTCACAGGGAGAGAAAGGGGAGAGATAGAAAGTGGCAGATCAAGGGAGAGAGAAGGGGGGGGAGGGGGGGAGGGGGGGAGGGGAGGGAGAGAAAGTGCATAGGAAAAAGGAAGGGAAGTGCTTCTGTAGCCTGGAGCACTCGTTTCCCATCCTGACTGTGAATAAGCCCGCTGTTGATGAAGAGCGCAGATGTTGGAGGGATGTATAGTGAGCGAGTGAGAGCCAGAGAGTGGATCTCTCCCTTGTGTGTGCTCACCGTGTGATGTGTGTGTGTGTGTGTGTGTGTGTGTGTGTGACCAACCTAACTAACCCCTCTTAACTGTGTCCTTACAAACAAAAGCATGGATGTGTAAAGTGGGAGGAGGGGTAGTTGTGCGTTGGCGCGGTAACACTCTGGACCCCCTTGCGTCCTCCAGCCGGCCCGTCGGGTCCCGAGCGGAGGCACAGGCGCAGGTGGAAAGGCGAGATGGAGAGAGGCTGCGTGCTGGCGCTGCAGGGGGAGGGGCTGTTTGGTGAGGACTACCAGGTGTTCCTATCTGACGCCCCAGCGCTGGGCCAGGTGCTGGTGCTGGGACGTGGGGGAGCTGCTGCGGGGGGTAAGTCAGTCCGAGCTCAAGGGGGTCTCACTTCACACACAGATAACTGTCTGTCTGTCCAAAACTGGATGCTGGAACTGGATTTTTTTTCTTTATAGGTGGAAAACTTTCTGCGCTCTTTGTTTGCTATCATCAGGTTTGTTAGTTTTTGCTTTGTGTGGCTTTTATCTAAAACAAACAACTGGCAAGCTTTGTTGGCGCTCATAAATCATTTAGGGCCGACTTTGTCTGCCAAGTGAAGCCTGAGAGAACGTTTCATACCGCAGCGAGAACAGTTTGTGCTTTTTGGATTCTGTTTGCTATCCGACCGTCTTCCTCTCTCATTACTGGGCGTTAGTGTGTGTGAGTGTGTTTGTGTGTGAGTGTGTGTGAGTGTGTGTGAGTGTGTGTTGCGTTGTCTTGCATGCTTTGGCAGCCTCTCTGCTTGTTTGATGGCTGCGAGAGTAGTTTGAGTCGTATTCCAGTCGGCGCAAATTGGAGAGAAGCTGTAAAAACACAAACCTTGATGGATCTTCGGAGGAGGAGGAGGAGGAGGAGGAGGAATGGGAAAGTGGATGAACAACTTCCTGTTTTCCTCCCTTCCTGACGCGAACACTTGACGAAGCATTTTTAAAGCCGATATTCTCCTCCTCCCCCTCACAGACTCAGCAGCTCCATCACAAACTGCAGCCTCAAGTCTCTGAGCTCCTGTGCTGTAGAAACACGGAGGTCACACACATTTCCTCTCCACTCTGCTACTTCTTTCTTTGGTAACGTCGCCTGACTTTTTCCACTTTGATTGAAATATAGATGTGAATTAAACTGGTGAACAGCTGCCTGTGTTTTTTGCCCCGCCGCCGTACTTTGCGTACACAGGCAAATATGACGGTAATGACTTCCACCTCTGCGGCAAGACAATCAAACGTCGTTAATTAGCATTGGCGCTATAGTAATCTCAATCAGGAGGAATTCTCTCCAGCTATAATGAGTGCTGTCTGTCTGTGTGTGTGTGTGTGTGTGTGTGCCCCGTGTCTGCACTCTGTGTGTTTGTTAGGGCTGCATGATGACGGTTCTGACAGTCCTGATTATTTTCTTGGATGTCATTGATGACGATACTTAATCACCGCTATTATCGCCATCATGGATCTTGATGATTTGGGCCTCAGAATCATTTCCTTCCTTTCCTGGCAGCTCGTTTGAACAATGTACATGTTTTCCAACGCTGTCACTGTCAGCTGCTTCAACCGAAATCCTATCTTTCATCGCTGACGTCCCAAAAAATCCTCTGATCATCGGCGTTATTGATTTTTGTGGCCTAATGTGCCGCCGTCCTTCCAGGCTGCTGTGTGAAGCAGCAGGCCAGAGGTTAAACAGCTGGATTTCCTTTAGTGTTCATACAGCTGTGCCCTTTTCCTCATCCCACCACTATGGATTTTGAGGTTTTTTAGACAAATTAAGCAAGCAAATCCCCCACAGTCAACGTCTTGAGTGACGGATTCAACAATATCCCTTTTGTTCATAAACCAGCGTGAGGGACGGCCGAGCCAAATGAAAGAGTGATATTCTGCTGCATGTGACAGCCGAGAGAGAGAGGGAGGGGGAGGGGGAGGGGGAGGGAGGGAGTGTGTGTGTGTGCGTGAGTGAGTGAGGTGAGCGACAGATAGATAAGGGAGCGAGGCAGAAGTCCTCTCACTCACACACACACACACACACACACACACTCACACACACTCACACTATCACACTAGGCTCCCTAAGATACCTCCCACAGAAACACACTGCAGTTAGACTGTCACACAAGGACACGTGAAGGTTACCGACAGAGGAGGAGAGAGAAGGAATGTGTACAGAGGACGACACACACACACACACACACACACACGCGCGTGCACACTCGCTGCACTGACCGACTCCTCCAGCAAAGATGATGTTTGCTCTCGTTGTGTCATTGTATCTTTCTAGATTCAAACAAACAGGACCTGGACTCGAAGCGTAATAAGATGTTTGCTATGCTGCGTCTTCAGTTTGTTAATGTGCTTTAATGCAGTCAGCTTCCTTTATTTACACATGATTTGCAATTGTAATGGAGGTCTATTCTGTTATATTCTATTCTTTGACATATCCATTGAATATACTGAGCTCATTGCAGCATCCTGTTGGTTTTCACTCAGTCAGCACACTTGGTTTAGATGTCTGCAGTTCAAGTCAAATCAACCAGACTGGAGCTAGAAACTCTTTCGCCGGCGTAAACTCAGCATCTTTCCCTCCTCTAATCCCATTCCTCTCCCCGTTCCACCTTCCTCTCTTTTTTAATCACCCTCCTCCTCCTCCTCCTCCTCTTCTTCTTTCTCGTTCTCCGCCTCGTTCTTTCGAGTGTGTTTACTGTGACTAAAATGTTCATCTCTGTTAAGTGGCCATGTGATGCATAATATCAGGGACGTGCTGACAACAACGCTTTTCCTCTTTCTTTCTACAATTTTTTGAGCATCTCTCTCTCTCTCTCTCTCTCTCTCTCTCCCTCTCTACCCTTCCACTCCATTGCCTTCAAGCCGCACAGCTCTCTCTCTCTCTTTCTCCCTCTCTCTCGCTCTGTCCCTGCTCCCCTTCCATAGTAACCGTAACTATGCAGCAAGGTGTGGGCGGGGCCTCTGGGGAATTGTCTCTGATTGGCAGAGACGTCAGGAGTTTTGATCCCGGCTCCCATTTGAGCGGCGACTCCAAACTCGGGGCGGTTCTGCTGCTCGGCACCACGGAGCCAGTCAGCTGTGTCTCACTGGCCTCTTCTTAATGGAGCCGCTCATGAATAAATCAGCTCCCTGCAGCGGGTTAGCGGCCTGATGAGATGGCTGCCGCTGCTCTGCATCTTCCTCCATTCAGCTTTTTCCTCCTCTACTACAGACCGGAGAAACCGGCGACTCTGACTGAGCTGCACACTCTCACCCCCACACGATCGGGTCTGAGGGCCGACACGTTGACATCGTCTTCTTCCCTGTCCTCTTTCTCTTCCTCGTCCTTCTCCTCTCTGGGTGAATCTGGGTCAGACCTTGCGTGACTGACAGCCGGCCATTATCGCCACTCAGACACACAAAAGGAAACACCAAGAGCCAGGGAGAGCTGGGTGGGTTGGGCTGGGGTGGGGGGGGGGGAGTTGATAGAGGGGAAAGGACAGAGTGCTCAGAGTCGCTCGTTCTCCCTCCGGCGTCAGAAGGTCGACCCATAGATGTCTGCTCCTGCCTCACACACATTCACACTTCCCTGTTTCCCGTGAGAATAGAGGAGTCAGAGGAGTGAGACACAGTGAGCCTAGGGAGTGGAGGAGAGGAGGAGAGGAGGAGAGGAGGAGTGCGTATCATCCCGGCTTCTCTTCCTCCTCCACTGTCAGAATCGAGTCTTCTTTGGGCTTTTTCAAATGCAGCCTCTCGTTTGTCCAGTTGTGACTCTAATAACCTTAACTCGCAGCCATTCTGTGGTTCACTACACGGCTGTCGTCATCATGAGGCTGAGATGACAAGGGCGAGCACTCCGCTCTATTCCAGCACCATCAATGGATGACAGGGTCACAAATCAACCTCTCTCTCTCTCTTTCCTCCATCCCTCACATCCTCTCTTTTCATCCTTACAGTGTCTTTTTGGTTTCTTCTCCTCGTTGCTTAGATCAATTTCAAAGCGTCGTGGTCGTCTCTGGAGTGAGACGGGACTCCTCTGTTTGACAGCCGATCGGGGTTTAAACACGGCAACCATAGAAACCTGTTGGCTTTGTGGATGCAGATTAGGAATGTTGACAGCAGAGAGCAGGATTACTCATCCCACTGCAGCCGGGAAATCCGCCTCTTTGAAGTTTTCCATCGATCTCGTGCGGTCGTCAGGGATACAAAAGCAAACAGGAGTTTTGACCTTATTTGGTTTGTAGCGATGCGGCATGAGAGAGAGAGTCTGACTAACGGAAGGAGGAAGTTGTCGTGACGTCTACGGGACCAAAATATCCGACTTTGATTGGACGGCACACCTTTACATGAAGCTGACTGATGAGCAGCAGCCTGTGTTAAATAACCACACTGACTCACTGTGGGTGTCTCAGCTTGACAATGGCAAATTACCAGCTAGAATCCAAGGTTAGGCAAAGGCTGAAGAGGGTTTGAGGTAAAGGCTTGAGTTTCCTTTTGGATCTGTCTGGCTTAGAGTAATAGTTCCACAATCCCCCCTGACAGAAACAAGGATTACTTTTTCGGTACCTATCTGTTAACAGGGGAGTTACTCAGCGGCAAAGCTTCGGTTATGCATCTGATGCCTACAATTAACCCTCAAAATAAATTGGGGCTTACGATTCCCTCGGGAGACAAACAGGTATTTGAGCCGGCAAAAGATTTCTGAAGATGATGCCACACCGTGCATATCAGTGTGCGTGTGTGTGTGTGTGTGTGTGTGTGTGTGTGTGTGTGTGTGTGTGTGTGTGTGTGTGTGTGTGTGTGCGTGCGCGGGCGTCTTTATGATGTAACCGTGTAGACTAAGGAATGGTGTAACAAACAAGCAATCAATATAACAGTCATAACACTGGCACTACGTCTCCCATCACTTGTTAGCGCAGTGATGCAATAACAGAGCAGCTTTGCGTCTCGTCCCTGATACCGTGCGGCCGTCAGAGGGCGCTGTGGGTGAGAAAGCGGTCGCGGCTTGATGTTTTAACACCGTTAGTTAGAGGGTAAACAGCAGCAATTTAAAAGAAGTTGAATCGCAGGCAGCCATCTGAAGCTGTGAGGCGACGCAGATTCTCTCCCAGATGGCCGTCACTGAAACCAGCCAACAGCTCAGAGACTCTCCGCCCACACACACACACACAGCGACAGACCCAACCTATCAGTCCTCTATACACACACACACCCCATATGCCAATCAGAGCTGCTATATAAATTGTTTTGATGCTGTGGCTCTTCTGCATGTAAAGGAAAGTCTGTCATTTAGATTGAAGCATTGAGGCCATTGAGGACTTAATTGTGGTCGGGGTGCATAACATTGCTCCAGGACACTTAGTTTGAGGCGGCGGTTGAGCTCCCGCTGCGTGGTTTGTAGACCAGCCTGCACTCTCTAAGGGCGGGTCTGTTCCTACTCCCCATAAGCTCATTATGGTGGTCGCTCACAGTTATCAACAAGCCACAAATGAATGTTGAAAGTGCGTAATGTTCTACAGCGGATTTAACCGTAAACCAGGTTGCTAATTAAGATAATAAATTGGGTACACAAGATTAACTTCATTTACATAATGCATGCTGGGAAATGCACCCAGGGTTGATCTGCCTGTGAAGCTTCATCTCAGTCATCCTGGTAAATAAGACTTCTTCACTTGCACATTAACACACAGCGGTTAGATCCTCCTCAACATGTTCTCGTCTTGCTGTTGCACCCGGTCTCCTTGGTAACACACAGATGTGGTCGTGTTCCAGACTCCTGCTTTGTAGATTCATTGTTTTGAATCTCTTGATGTTTGACACAGAGCCATGGATGGAACGCTGAAATTAAATTTTGTCCCCACAAGTCCAGAGGCCCAGACGCAGAGACGGACCTTCACAGGCCGTCCCTCGTCTTCATCCTTCCCAATTAGCTTCCCTTTGTAGCCCAGCAGATCACGTCTCTTTATCTTTGTCCTTTTATCCTTCTGACTCTTGCTGTAACCTTCGTCTCCTCTCACATTTGGATAGTAGGCTGCCGTCAGAAGGATGCAGCTCATTACTGCTGATATTTTAACTTGGTATTTGGCACCGACTACGCGACTGAAGTCAGTTTAATAGCCAATTATTGGACTCATTAGTGATACACACTCTTCATCTGCACACAGATGGTTCGTGTCAACATCTCCGCAGACAAGGTTTCACTTTTATAGTGTAAAATTCCCCTGTGCTGCATTGTTGCCAGCAGACACTTTCCTCCCCACGGAGGCCTGGAGATTGTCTCATAAGTAGAACAGTCAAAACTCAGCTCGTTATGACGATGAAGCCTCTTAAATGAGAGGAGCTCATGATTTGCCATTTTGGAAATATTAGTGGCGTTCTGCAGAACAGTAATATCCGGATGCAGATGATATAGAGCGATAGATGTGTGTGTGCAATGTGAGGCAGCAAGAGGAGGTACACATGCTCTCGCGCGCACACACACACACACACAAACACACACACACACACACACACACACACCCCGCCTCCCTCTCCCAAGTAGTTGGAATTCCACTCATCATTGTCATCACAGCAGTTTGATGTAGTGGTGGTCGTTTGGATGCGATGGCTGCCAGAGCGTCGGGCCGAGTGTTAAGATCCGGACAACCACAAATTAACAGCAGAAAACAGGTTGTGACAGAGTGTTGCCGCGGTTGCAGTGCCGCGCAGCCGATAGCCGATCGATACGTCACATCACCCTGTCCGGCTTCCCAGTGAGAGAGCCGGCCGACTCGCCTCAGATCTCCTTCAGACCCGACCGAGTCTCTGTGTCCTCCAGAGCCGAATGCTAATTCCTGCACAGCACTAAATGCCAATTCTCTCTCTCTCTCTCTCTCTCTCTCTCTCTCTCTCTCTCTCTCTTTCTCTCTCTCTCTCTCTCTCTCTCTCTCTCTCTCTCTCTCTCTCTCACGGTCATTAAGGATGTCACACACTGTGGTCCTTTTCTCTCTGGACTTACCTCATTGATACTAATTTGGATATGAGAGTTTTAATCCTCTCAGTCTTTAATCCTCATTCAAGCCTGGAGTCTGTCTGTAGTTCCTTACAGAAGAAGGTTTAGGCAGGACGAAGCACGTCCTCGTCCTCGTCCGTGAAGTCGAGCGGGTCACTGGGGTTGGTCGATTGATGTATGGACCTTGAAAGAGCAGCTTCATAGAGCTGCTGACTCAGCAGAGGAATATGATTCCCACTCGCTGCTTTCTATATCCAGATGCCAATACTGGATATGTAAAAGTGGTTGAGTTTGAGTCCCTCATATATAAGGTTGCTTTGTCTTTATATAGGAGCAGCATAAAGGGCCGGAGGCAGAGCTGACAGCCTGTGGAAGTGGAACTGCAGAGGCAAAGTCAAAAGCTCAGCTGGGGAAGTTACACACACAGACACACACGTGTGCAGAGTCTATAGGAGCTTAAGTCTGAATATGGAAGAGCACAGTTTAGGTGTTAACGCTGATTTAATGAGTTCATATCTCAGCTCTGCATGTCTGACTGTAGAGTGTGAGATACAGGAAGGAGATGACATCAGACTCTACCTGTACCCCTACTCTTCATAATGATTGGTTGAATTTTATCTACTTTTTTATTGAATTCATCCATCCTGTGGGGCTATAGATGTTTTTAGAAATAAGCGAATAGACGAGCGACAGGAAGTTACATTTCAATGCTTAGTTCTTGTTTGTCTGCATTGCTGTGAACATTTACTGAAGCCAATAGCAAATTGAGAAAGGGGAGAAGAAGCTGATTAGCCACAGTGAGTAAACACACAGTGTTTGTGATCAACGTAGAGTCGCTCATATCCCAACACGATGCTGCTGCCTTGCTTTGGATTCCACGGTTGCCCTGGCGACACCTCGCAAGCTGCCGCGACGCCCCGGTGGACACATCACAACCGGTGTTAATGATGCGTTCTGGCACCAATTCTTCACTGGTGGGGAAACACAACAAATCTAAGCTCATGAGCACCAGGATGAGCAGTGATTTACAGGCCCGTATCCAACGCCAAACTGGAGAGGGAAGAAGAAGAAAAGACTGGCGAGATGTTAATAAGCTTCGGCTCATCACGTCCTCTCGCTGTGACTCACGTCTGACTCAGATCATTTGTCACAAAGTGCGGCAGCGGGGCAGCGGGGCTCCTGATCACATAAAGCTAAGTTATGGCGCCCACAATAACATTGGATGACTGCAGTGTGAGCCACAGTACAGTCAACGGCCCCTCTGAGAGATATGGAGAGACGAAGGCCAGATACCATACAAATGCTGTCAGGGATGCGGCGCGATAAAAAACAGATTAGTGCAAAAATATCGCAGGGGTGAAATCTTTGAAGCAACGGGAAGAAAAAGGAGCAAACGCTGTCATCCTCCGCTTTGGGATCAAACGGCGTCCAGGCAGGATCAGAGCCCGAGGAAATCATGATGCTGTTTTTCTCCGTTTGTTATCTCGGTGTCGACGAGGTCGTCCGGTATCGCCGGCGTCTAGCTGAGGATCAAATGCTGGCAAAACTGATGGAAAATGAATTTAGTGAAGTTAGGTCACCGTCTCAAACCGCGTCCCCTCAAACCACAGACGGAGCTACGCCACTCACGTTCTCAACCACCCATCTGTGGAGCAAAGGTCAGACTTGTTGAGCAGCTGAGAATAGTGATGTACGAAGGTAGAGCCGAGTTTGGTTTGTAACTTTTATTATCTGATGCAGATTGTAGAGGAAAGTCTCTTTCCTGTGCAGACGTTTGCCGTTTCTTCCTCGTTCCATTTGTCTCCCGCGCTGGCTGATTGTCTCGGCGACTTGCATCCATTGCGAGCTCGTCAGGGACATTAGCTAAACGATGCTCTGCGTCCCTAAACGAGGCCATCAGGACAATGTTGCTTATCCATTACTTTTAGCAACACAGATTAGCTCAGAGTCATTTACTCAACAAGTCCATCCGTCCTTTGATCCTCGTCCTCAGATTTATCAGTGTCTGCGATTTCTATGTCGGCTTCTTATCTGCTTCTTATCTGTGGCATTGCGAGGTGAAGATCACAGACGTTTCCTGAGCTCGTCCTTTCACACAGACACACAAACTTCATCCCCAGTTTCTGTTCTTGTTTTCTGTCCTTCTTCCCCTCCGTCTCTCTCTCTCTTTGCGTCTCTCAGTCTGTCCCAGTTGAAGACATCGGCACAGAGGCTGGTGAAGCGGCGTGTGGGAGCATTAATGAGCTGCTTTGTGAGAGCCGTTTCAGAAGACGGGCTGCTCTCCCACTTAGCCACAAGCCAGACTCCAATTAGCCATCGCGCTCTTAGCCACTGCTAACACGCTAATGGCTGTGGATAGGACTCTGTGTTTGCTGCGCGGGCTCTCTCTCTCTCTCTCTCTCTCTCTCTCTCTCTCTCTCTCTCTCTCTCTCTCTCTCTCTCTCTCTCTCTCTCTCTCTCTCTCTCTCTCTCTCTCTCTCCTCTGTTGGCTTCACAGCTGCTCTTCTCTTTTTTGGAACCCACCTAATGACACTGCCCTTATTTTGCCCCCCCCCCATCCCTGCACACAAGTTTGTTCTGGAAGCCATTAAAAGTGAGCAGCCAGAGAGCTTCGGCGTCACACACACCCCTGAGGCAGAGGACGGTACTGCAGCGCTGTGATGAATACATTCAAGACAAATGTTGCAGCATCTTCCAGGCCAGAAATGAAGCGACGACATGTTGAGCTGCGGCGACGTCAGACTGTGGGAGCCGCCACAATCACGGAGAAGCACGGCAAGTGGAAGAGGGGGAGCAGGGTGGAAGGAGGGAGGGAGGGAAGGGCGGAGAGCAGAATAAACAGAGGGATGATTGAATGTGATGGAGAGAGGTGGAGACGGGCCTGTTTCCAGATGCCTCGTGCCAGAGATAAAGGGGAAGGAAGCAGCGGCAACTTCCTCTAGGGAGACGCTCAGAGGAAGGAAGCAGGGGGGATGTGGGGGAACGGGATACGGGGGCAAACCGGGGGCAGGGGCTGTTCTGCAGGAATCTCAGGAAAGGGTTAAACCCAGCAGCCTGCAGAGGGACGATAGATTGGATCCATTGTTCCAGAACCAATTACGGCCCGTAATGGCCAAATTATTTATTTGCTGATAGGACATAATTGCACGTTGGCGAGTTTGACGAGTGGTAACCAAGCTGATACATCTCACGTGATTTAATGCAACCCCACACACACACACACACACACACACACACACACACACACACACACTGTATCATGTAGTATCCTATCACCTTTTGCTGAATCACAATTCCCCGTCTGTTGGAACAATGAGTAAACCTGCGCAGATGCTAATGCAATTACGGCGGCTCGCTCTGTACACAAATCAGAATAATTAAAAGGTCAAAGAGGACACAGCGAGGCATTAATGTCTCATCTGCATGGATTTGTAGGTGTTATGGATCTGCCATTTGGTTTGCTTGTTATTTACTCGTCCTTGTGAGCGTGTTATCTTACCCGTATTAGCTTAATAAAGCGCCTTTTCTCTGTGGGACAGAGTAGCGGCGGTGTATCCCGCCCGACACACACACACACCCGCGTCCCTGCTGCCCGGCTGGTATAAATAGCCGTCGAGGGCACGCAGGCGTGTCTGTGCGGCTGTTTTTTGTGTTAAATGAACCTCTGTGGGGAGCAGAGCTGCAGGATCAGCAGTTGTGCAGCTCTATGTGGCCATTGTTAACCTTGCACCGCTCAGCAGGTGCAGCTCTGCGTAGGGGATGTTATCCGTGGGTGTTTACCGCTTCTCCTCGCTCCCCTGTGCAGTAAAAGAGAGAGTGGCAGATGCTGTTACATCCAGAGTGATGACAGGAATGAACAGGAAGTAGTTTTAATTCTAATTCAACTTGAAAGCGGAGAAATGCAACAAAGACCTCGGCGTTCACTTCCTGATTCTCTCAGAGTCGTAGAGACTGAAGCGTCGCCTCAAGCTGGCTCTGACCCATGCTGGCGTTTCCACAAGCGAAGGTCCACCGGTGTTAATCACCACGCCGCTCACCTCGCGACTGACTTCCTGTTGGGGCTGCACAGGCTTATGAGCCGCTTTGATGGGACTGTTTTTATTAAATCAAGACCTGAGGAAGATCTGATCTTTACTGTTCCTGTGGGCCGGAGTGTTGAGACAGAGATGGATGGAATGAAGTTTAAGGGCTTTCCCAGAGAGAGAGAGAGAGATGGAGGTGGAGGCAGATGGAGGGAGGAAAGGGAAGTGTGTATGAGGAGGGAGAAGCAGGCAGGGAGCCGGAGGTGTTGCCGTGGTGACAGGAGAGAGGGATGAAGTGGGACATGCCAATGGAGTTTCAGTAATCTGCTGCTCTGGCTGGTTTACAGGGCAAACACAAACACGCACACATGCACAAACACACACACACGCTCCTGCTCAAGCCATGGCGGCAAACACACCAACCAGTTAGTGGGCAGCTAGGAGGTGTGAGGTGTGTTTGGAGCACTCAGATGGACAGAGAGAGAGAAAGAGAGAGAGAGAGAGACTGAACTGGCCTCTCGCTCCCCTCTCTCTGTCTCTCCCTTTGCCCTTGTCTCCTCCTCTTCTTCCTCCTCCTCTCTTGTCCCTCTCTGCCTCCTTCTCTTTTGCTTGGGATGAGAGAGGTGAGTGGAGGGGACGGAGTGACCTTTAGACGGCGACGCATCCTGGGATGGAGAATGCGGGGAGACCCTCAGGTGGCACTCAGACTGGTCCCCTGTCCTCCCCACCCATCTGTGTCCCTGTCCCTGTCCTCTTCGTCTCCCCCTCTCCCTTTGTTTTGAGGGCGTTTATATTTAGGCCGTGGTATTTAATCTGACGCACTGGTTACGTGTGTGTGTGTGAGAGTGTGTGTGTGTGTGTGTGTGAGCGTGTGCGTGCGCTTGTTGTCATTGGAGGCACGTCGCTCTGCTGCCTGTTCTCCGCTGCCTCCTGTACATCCCAAATGCAGTAGAGCTCCGCGGCTACCGTCTCTTTCCTGATGAGCCTCTTTACACACTGTGCCCTGACCTCCAGTTTAACCCTTCAGACCTTTACCAACCTCATAATCACCGTCACCGGGTCCACTCTTCTTCTTCTTCTTCTTCTTCTTCTTCTCTCATTGTGTCATGTTTGGCGCTGCTCTGGTGAATCTGTGTGATCTGAGGGATCTAGTTGGATGATGTTTTCAGGAGAGCTGGGCCAGTTTGAGTAGCTATTCATTACATTACATTACATTACGAGCATTTGGCAGACGCTTTTATCCAAAGCGACTTACATTACATTACCACCCTACGCAGAGGGGGGAGCAATTGAGGGTTCGGTGCCTTGCTCAGGGGCACCTCGGCAGGGGCTCGAACCGGCAACCCTCCGGTTCCCAAGCGGAAGCACTACCCACTGAGCCACTGCCTCCCTATACTGCCTCATTATAATTATACTGCGCTAATGACCTCACTGACTGTGTGTGTGTGTGTGTGTGTGTGTGTGTGTGTGTGTGTGTGTGTTTGTGTGTGTGTGTAGTTGAATGAAGCATGAAGCTCTGACTCTGACAACCGACTCTTTTTTTTTCTTTCCCAAGTGACAAAGAGCAGTGTGGTGTGATGCAAACACTCTTGCCTTAACATCCAAAGGATCAGATGACGTGCGTGTGTGTGTGTGTGTGTGTGTGTGCTCTTGGAGTTCTCATTAGCCCACAGGGTTCTGAGTCAATACAGGCCGTCACCTCTCCTCCCTTCCTTTGTCCATCCCTTCACACCAGGCTGCATCGCAAATTAGGATGTGTACAGTGTGTGTGTGTGTGTGTGTGTGTGTGTGTGTGTGTGTGTGTATCTCGTGTGTGCATGTGTCAGTGTGTATTAGGCCTGTGCAGTGATCCTTGGTCGTCTTCTGCTCTGTTGCTCTCTTGTTTTGTTGCTTCTACTTCTGAAGATTCTTTTTTTTCCTGTTAATTAGTCCAGCAAACCTCCAGAGTTTAAACCATTATTTATTCATCTTGCCCTTCGCTCGATCTCATCCCGGAGTAGCAAGTTAATATGTGTGTGTGTGCGTGTGTGTGCGCCTTTGCATTTGTGTGCATTTAGGATCAATGTCAAGTGGATGAAGGGTTTGGTGGATTCAGACCAGCATGCAGACACACTGCAGGTCTGCTGAGATCAGACGTGTGTGTGTGTGTGTGTGTGTGTGTTCTTCAGGCATCACACACACTTTCCTCCTCCACTTTACTTATACACTCACTTTAAAAAAAAAAAACTTCTTGAAATGAACTTCAAGGATGCCAGGTAGTGGGAGAGGGACGAGAAGTGAGTAGCCACCGTGTGTGTGTGTGTGTGTGTGTGTGTGTGTGTGTGTGCCGGGACAGATGTATGTATGTTGTGATATAGAAGTGGAACTGGGTGATGGAATGTGCAGGAATGGAGGAGGTGGTTGAAGAAGGAGCGATGAATAGTGGAAGCAGCATGCATGAAGAGGAAGAGGAGGAGGAGGAGGAGGAGGTGGAGTGGGGTAACGGGGATGGATGAGAGGACGGTCGGATGAAGGGGAGAGAAAGAGAGAGAGAGAGAGCGTGAGAGGAGGACGAGCCGGGCAAATGGAGAGTGAATGATGGGCGATAGAAGGGGGGAAGATGGGATGAGTAGGGAAATGGGTTGGAGGTGATGGAGGGCAAAGGGTGGGGATGATGGGATGATTGGAGATGATGGATGCTCTCAGCATGGGTGCATATGGAGCCTTCACCATCACGTTGCAGACCACATATACATTCCTATATGTTAACTTACTAAGGAACTCACCAATTTCTCAAACGTCACGGAAACACCCGTCATGTGATTGAGTTTGGCACAAATCAACGTGACGGACCGCGATTATGTGCCTGTAAATTGATTTATTAAGGCATGGAGACGTCTTCATCAAAGTGTGCAGACCCGCCTCCTCCTGTGTTTACGCAACACCCATGCAAATATGGCATAATTACCTTTTTTTACCTTTAATTGCAGTAAAGGCATAGGCTAAGACTATTGTGTGTATATAGGCAGGTAGTGCTTCCCCCCTGTGGTGAATATTGGTATTTATTGATTTATTTTTACTGGAAGGTTTTTCCCCCAAAATCAGATTCCACCAGTAGGAGGCGGTAGTGCTGAATTTATGGATTTCCCCTCAAAGTTTGGAACCTCAGACTCTCTGAGCCGCAGTGTTTGTCTCCCCCGCCGACATAAGAGACGCGAGACGCTGTGCTGGAATTAGACATGAAAAGAACAGACGAAGATAGAAATGATGAAGGAGCGTTTCAGTGTTTCTGTGAGTGTTTTTTTCACCCACAAAGTCATATTTGTCTTTGTGGCACATTCTCCCTTTACCGCCGCTCTGTACTGCACAGGTTGACATAACGTGAACACTCGACCTCGCTGGCATTTGCTCTCTGCGGGACGCTCGCTCAATAAAAGTGTCTGAGCTGTTTTTATCATCCATCAACAGCAGCAAACTTGTTGAAAAAAAAAGTCTTCTGTACTTTGGCTGCTGTGCCGCTGCGATAAAAAGGGAAGCAAATGATATCATTAGGGTTTAAATGATGATGTAATGGTTTGCTGTGCCATGATAGACTTAGAGCGAATGAGATACTTCATTGACCTCGGCAGGGGGGAAAGGGGCTGGTAGAGATTCTGGTGGCGTTCTGCTCAAGGGCACTTCAGCAGGGTCAATGCTTCAGATGGTTCTGCGTCTATAAACATTACATCACTCAGACGTTACACAGTTAGGACTGAACATAGAATCATTTCAGATCAAAACTCAACTAATCTGAGCTGAGTCTGAGAATTTCATCGATCATTCCTCCAATTTTTCTGATTCTATTTGCATTTGCAGCTTTGACTCCATAAAACCCTAAATAACAAGTGATCCAATGAAGTCCTAAAGTGTGTGTGTGTGATGAGGATCATGCAGCACATGTGGAGGCGTGAAGGCAGAATAGTGGAGCCGCTCATTGGGAGCCATCAGTACGGTTTGAAGCAGCTCGGGGTTAGATTTGGCTTCAGATGGTGATTGGGTCGTGGCCATGAGCCGCTCCCGTTCACTCCGTACACTGTGACAGGTTTATGTCCCTGTGATCCAGTGTGCCAGCACCTAAAGGCCATGTTGAGGTCAATGGGGAGGGTTGGTGTGTGTGTGTGTGGGGGGGGGGGGGTCATCTGCAAGGCACAAGCAATGAGGTTAGAGTGAGGGCGGATGCTGAGGGAGACTGGGTTTGTGGACCTTGAAATGGTGTGAATGTGTGTGTGTGTGTGTGTGTGACAGGAGGTGATGAGAGCAAAACTGTAACCAGAGGCTCTATCTGCAGACAGAAGGAACGATTGCTGGCTCACATCTGCTTTGACGAGCCAGAGGGTGATAAGAACAGCAGGTCAGAACCAGAACACCATCAGGTGTCAGCTGCTGCGTTTCTGTTTTCAACGTGTGTGTGTGTGTGTGTGTGTGTTTGTGTGTGTGTGTGTGTGTGTGTGTGTGTGTGTGTGTGTGTGTAATTGTAGCACTGTTGAAGGCCCTGTCACTGTCGGCGAGCGAGGCAAACAAGAGCAGAGGTAGAAGTGGCTGAGTGACAAGTTTTTTAACCCGCAACTTGAAATAACTCGAAAGCATCCTGAAGCGTGAAGAGCTCTCACACACACTCTCGCACACACACACACACACACACACACACACACACACACACACACACACACACACACACAGGAAGCACAAAAAGGCAGGTGACAAAAACCCTGACACATACGGCGAGATGCAGAAACTTGAAGGATCACACAGGCGGCAGCATCGGTGGCGGCGGCGTGTTTAGTCATGTCAGCAGCCCGGCAACAGTGACACCCGGGAAAAAAGGCGAGAAGCTGTTGCAGTGACTGAATTAGTGTTTAATAGCCTTGTGTGTGTATGATGTCGCTGCTGTTGTTGTATGTGTACTGCATGCGTGTGTGCGTCGCCTCAGCTCTCACCGCCTGTGTTAACGGCATTTCTGCAAACCAGAGAGGATTTATGGTTTCATGCACCACATTGCCCCTTGGTGGATACTATAGGATAGAATTATATCCAACAGGAAGTACGAGTGCGAGAACTCCAGCTGGCGTAGGAGGGAAATATAGATCTGACCTGAGCTGAGCTGCAACCAAGACAGAAACATCAGCGTGAAGGAGGAAGAAGCTTCAAATGATCAGTCAGAGTCAAGTTGATTTTAGCAGAGGCTAGTTTGAAACTCTGTCTGTCTGTCTGTCTGTCTGTCTGTCTGTCTGTCTTCGGGGAGCTCGCGGCCCAGATTAATGTCCCGCCGTCAAATCCTCTACTCAGTCCTGTCAAACACACACAAACACACACACAGCAAAGCCTATTTATAACCAGTCGCCCACTCAAAGCCGCTAATGAGCCTCTGGGTGACAAATGGATCTGGAGGACACCCTGTGCACCGGGCACCCCTGCTCCCCTGCTCCCCTCCCTCTCATCGATCACCCGGCCTCCGGTCCCAACAACTCCTTCACTCCTCTTCCTCAGTTTGTTTAACGTTCTTGGCTTTGTTTCATCTGCTCCTGGCCCACTTCTTCCTCCACTCCTCACCTGAAACCACCAATTTCTTTCGCCTCTTCCCCCGTAGTTTGACTGCAGACCTCTAATCTTCATCCTCTCCTCTGCCTCTGCCTCTGCCTCTTATCCCCGGGTAGTCTCTGCTAGCTGGATTAGCCTGCGGGCTCATCTGCCGAGTGCTTCCGGACCTCTGCGGCTCTTTGGATTGGTCAGATTACAATTGCATCTGACCAGTAGGTGGCAAGAAGAAAGCGGAGGAACAATCAGAGAAATGGAGACATCCCGTTGGTGTCCATGTTAAACTGGATTGGAAAAAAGGGGGAGTTCTCCTCGCGCTTAATGAGAGTTGAGCCCCGGAGGACGCCTGGTTTAATTTCCTGTGCTGTAAAAATTTGAAAGCATTTAAGCTCCAAACGCGTGATGGCCCACAGCGTGTCCAGGGAGGCAGGCAGCTTTCCCGTGGGTGGGACTTGGCAGCATGAGGCATGAAGATTGAGAAGGAAAACATTTAATCTGATGGCCCTCAGCACTCATCACAAATGTCACTTTCGCAGGGCTAAATGTTACTCCGTGCTCTGTATCAGCACGTTAATCTCAGGGTAATTGTGGCGCGTCTCTATAACCCACCGGCATCCATTTCATCACGTAATGTGTGACAGAAAATAGACCAGACGCCTCTTTCCTCTTAAAAAAAAAAGGCTTAATTTGAACACTCTGAGCGTTTTGGGAGTCGATGGTTTATTTATTAAAGCATCTTAAAGTGTCATTTGATGTAAACGCTCCTGTAATCAACCAGGGTTAGTTACATTACACATGCTTCAAACGTGGACATCCTCCTGAGACCCTGTGTCCTCATATGTGGACATTACATGTTTTCTTCCCTTCGCCTTATACATCATCCTGCTTAACTTAAACCTGTTGTCCTCATGTGTGGACATTTTTTTGCTGGCTGCTAGTTGTATAAATACCACACATATGATCTCACTCGTCACTTTTTTGTTGTTGTTGTTTACTTGCATAGGTGTGTGTGTGTTAGGTGAATGTAACTGCGGTAAATTTGATTCCTGACATCCATCTGAAGCGTCTAACCTGCCTCAGGATGCACCCTCTCCCCTCTCTGCTGGTTTGATTTATGCCTCTGCACACTTTCAGCCGTTTGGGAACGAGCTGATAGATCCAGGTTAGTCTGGAAGGTTGACGGGAAGCCTGAGCAGCTTCTTTTTTGTCTAACTTTCTGATTAAACTGTGTTTATATTCGCGTTCAACGCCTCTCTGGCCCTGTTTTGCTGTCCGTTTGCTCTCGTGGGAGCGGCGTTGCGTCGGCGCTGTCAGCTTGTTAACGTCTAACTCGTCATCCTTCACCCACTCACCTGCGCTTCACAAACCCACCATCTTCTCCGGCTGGCCCCGCCCCTTCCTCCCTTTGCCTGCCTGCGGTAATGAGATTCTCCAAACGGTTGCGGCGCTTAAGTGAAGAGGCACCAGGAGGGAGGGAAGAGGAAGAGTTGCTCTAAGAATTTGAAAAAGGAACTACCTTTCATGGTGGCGTGCCAAGATCAATGAGCCTGTAATAAGCTGGAAGCACACACATACGCACACACACACACAATGTAGCGTACAGCCATTAACGTCCCGACTAATACAGCGCGTACAAGGACTGGACTGGACCTGTCAGTGATGGGAGACGTGATGGACGAGCGAGACGTGAGAATGAGACTTATGTCTCTGCGCGAGGCATCAGGTCAATGAGGTCATACAGTAATACTGCGCCTGAAGACGTCTTACAAGGGCGTTTATTCCCCCACAAATGTGTCTTCCAGGTGCCTCTTGACTAAGCTACAGCACATTAGATGCTTTGTCACATTGGATCAGAATGTTCCGCTGCTTTCTTTCCCCCCTGAAAGCAGCGATAGATTCCAGCACGTTGGCCTTTAAATTCCTCCTAAAAAGAAAAGAGGTCAACTTTCGCCCAGCAGCTTTTCTGTGTTTGTGAGTTTTTTGCCCACTGGTGTGAGAGAAACAGACAGGGAGGGGTGGGGGTTAGGGTGGGGGATGCTGGGAGACGTGAGGCAGAGGGTGGGAGGTGCAGCCCACTTTGCGGCGTCCTCCAGGGAAGCGCTGAGACGAGCAATTACAGCAACATCCCACTAGGGACTGCTGTGTGCCGCTTGTCTCCCGCCTCTTTCTGGGCTCCACAACAGACGTGACAACCCCCCTCCCAATCCCAAAACAGGCTAGAATGGGATTTGATCTTGTTTTCTCCGTCTCCCCCTGGACTCCGTCTGGAAATTCAGAACATTTTGCAAGAGGCGGATTTTATTTGTGTCAATTCCTGAAGGAGGAAACCAGCCGCCGCCTCTTCTCCTCCTTTCATTCTCCATCTGTCTCTGCACACCGACACGTGACTCTGTGTATCACAACACCGTCGACCTGTGCGCCACCGTCGACGTGACAACTTGTAATCTCCAAGCCCCGCCTGTGCCACATCTGTTCGCCCGGCCGCTTCTCTCTCACCATTGTGCCTGTGCAGCCTTTAGCCCGGTGCATGTTCTACAAACCTGCGTGTGTGAGTGTGTGCGTGTTTGTGTGTGTTTGTGTGCTTGCTGACAGCTTCGGGAGAACAGCTGACCCGTTGCCAAGGCGACGGATCTGCAGTGACAAGTCCTCCCTAATGACTGTTTTGATTGATCCCTTTTATTTATTTCTCATTTTCTTTGAGGCGATTTGTGTGTGTGTGTGAGTGCGTGTGTGTGTGCGCACCTCCTGCAGATTTAGACAGATTCTGTCAGTCGGCTTTCCAATTAAATTGTCGTGATAATTCCCATCCAAGAGGAAAATTGCTGCGGTTATTCTTGGTGATTTGAAGGAACTCAGCTCCTCTGACGCTCCTGCTTTCTCCCCAGCGAGCCGACAGGAGACGGACACCTCATGAACCGGATTATGAGGTCGAGGAGTCCACTTCCATCTTCATCTTCTTCTTCTGACAGTTTGGTCACCTCTCCTCCTAACTTCATCAAAGCCTCGTCCTCGTTGTGTCTTTCCCAGCCCTCCGGTTGTCCCTTAGGTCCTCTTGTTTTCATGGCCTCAGCTGCTGCCACACGGTTTGAAGTGCTAATGTGCAACTCCACGTCAGCTGTCACCAAAACACACCTGTGTGCATCAAAAGTCTTTCTCTGCGCCCTTTTGCTAGTATCCCAGAATGCATTGCTGCTAAAGTTCCAACTGCTTGATGGATTCTATGTACAGGTATGTCTCCATATTGTGTCATCACATATGGAGACTCCTTACACTCACTTATCGCACCGGTTTGGAAAATGTTTGAGGCTTTAATCTCCCGTTGCATCGAGCATCAAGATGAAGATGAGTGTGCACGTTTGATTGTAATATCCAGTGACATGCTGAAGAGCGTGAGGAAGAGAGCGATCCTCTCACGGCAGCAGATGAGATTTAAAGGCATTTCTCTCATTTCTGACACCGTCGCTTCAGATCCTCTGGCGGAGCAGAATCCTCTCCGTCTCTTATCATATCCCCCTCGTGCTCTTCATCGCCTCTTCATCCCTCCGGTGCTACATCTGTTCTGGCCGATCATTTAATCAGTTGGTGTAAGGTGATGAATGGATTCCACCGTGTGGCATAATTCACCATTTTGATTGATAACTCACGGTTAAGAGCCTGGATAAGCTGACAGCAGATGTGTTCCCCCGGGAGGCCGCTTGTTAGGTTAGACCCCGCCCCCTCCCACCCTCACCCTCGCCCTCACCCCCTCCCCCCACGGCCCTGTCTGGAGTGAGCACAGCAACCTGCTAACAGTACCTGAGTCTTGGCAGCAGGTGTGCGGGGAGTTTAGTCCAACAACTGTGTTCGAGAGGCAGCTAGGTAATCCTGCCATGTAGAAGAAGAAGAAGAGGAAGATGAAGAAGAAGAAGAGGGAGCCTAAAGCCTCAGCCTGCCACTGACATTGAGCAGCCATGACAAGACTTAGAGCAAATTACACGTCATTACAGCATCATTAGGAAGCACAAATCACACTTTGCCTTTCGCTACAGTCAAATTATATTGGAATAATAATAATCGTGTTAAGGTCATTATTTGGCTGCCTGAGTGTTTAATTACAAACACAAAGATGCAGCGCGTCACCTCGCTCCCATCTCTGCTGCAGCTAAGTCCTAATGTCAGTGGAACCTGACTGCCGGTTTGCTCATTTCTGCCACAACGCGAGCGAGTTAATAACTAAAGAACATCACAAACATAGTCTTTGAGCGATAAGATAATACAGATCCTGTTGTTTCCAGGTGTCATCTTTACACTTTGTTGTTGTTTATATTGTTTGACTCTCCTGTAATTGTATCCCTCCTGTGGAATGAGATCACATTTGCAGTTGAAGCCTTTTGAGGATCTTTAAGTAATTTTCTCAGGGGAGTAGAAAACACTGAACGTGTCGCGTCAAATCTTATCTGGCGCCCCGTGTGTATCACAGCTCTTCCTGTTCCGTACCTGGTGAGTGTGAGTGTGTGTGTGTAAGAGGAGCTAGAACATGAGCATTGTTCCTCCGTATCTTTAAAGAAAGTACAGCAGCTCTCACTTTCTTACTCGTGTACTTGCACTGTAGCTTTGACACCTCGGGTTTCCTCTTGGCTTTGCCGTTGCATAATCGGATGTCATCGTGTCGATTCTGGAGGCTCCGGCTGGTCCAGAGGCTCCGGCTGGTCCAGAGGCTCCGGCCGGTCCAGGCTGGTCCAGAGGCTCCGGTTTGTCCAGAGCAAACTGGACTCTAACGAAGCTGCAGTCTGTGGTGTGAAGGACGTAGACGTGTTTCTACTCTGAGTTTAATTTGACTCCGATATCAACAAAGTCTATAAGCGACCTAAACACTTGGAAAACTTGAACTCTCTGTGTATTGTGTATGGTTACATACACACATTTCACTTATACGTAATACTTAACATCTACTTCACTTCCTTTACCTCAGCATGGTTTGGATTGTTTGTATGCTCCATCTTTACTTTTTCTTGCCTATGAATTTGAACAACTTTATTCTAAACACAGCTGCCTACACTTTGGTTTGGCAGGCAGACAGATTCATGCTGGCGCCCACACCAGGCAGAACGGCAATTGTGTAAAGATTCATAACTCCCCCCCCCCGGTGAACCTCATCCTCTGGCTCTGCCCCTCCCGCCTCCGTTGTAACCCCGCTCGGCTCATGAATATGCACGATAAGCGAGAGCGAGAGAGAGAGAGAGAGAGAGAGAGAAAGCGCCGTAAATCTTCAGCTTACCACCTCAGACTTTATGCTGTTGCTTAAGATACTTGACCAAACGTGTAATGGTATTTCAGCCCGAGCCGGATCGCTGCAGAGTTTTTGTGCGTGCGTCCAATGCAAAGTGATGCGTTTGAAAGAATGATACAGGACCTAAGGGACAGATAATGACCCATTAGAGCCGAGTGATTCAGAGCCCAGTCCTTGGCAGCATCACAGGCGTTTCTCTATTAACACTGACCCCCGCCTGGGTATTATTTTAGTCTTTAGCCTCGTCTTCCTCTCCGGCTCTGCGCCGCTCGCCGTGGTAAGCGTGGCTCGTCTTATCTGTCGGGGGCTCTGTTCCCTTTTCTGAAGTGGCGGTGCTTCTCGGTGTCGGTTGTGAGAACAAGTCGGTCTGAGGGAGATAAAGGAAGGATGGAGCTTTGGCCTGCTGTTCTTCTTCTCCTCCGCCCACCTCTGCCAGAGTTTCCTGTTGTCTTGATATTGTTTTAAACCCTTCTGTGGAAGTTTACTTCACTCTTCCTCTCCTTCCTCCCCCTTTGTGTTTTGTGTTTAGTTTGCTCTGAATAAATATTTATCTGTATACGTGGGAATGAACCGTATCAGTGAAGTCTGATGTTGACGATTCTGATACTCGCCGCCGTTCCAACCCGCTGCTCTTTCCGTATTTATTGGGTCCATTTTGTGTGCGAAGGAAAAGCAGCTGGCTGATTTGGCTGCGGTGCCACAGGTGACACTGCTCTCCTGCTCTCCTGTTCCAAAATGGCCGTTTCATGCTTTGTTTGGCTGGCTGCTTTCATCACCTGGCTCGCCGGGCTCAGCAGTGCACTGCATCGCGCATCAGCTCCCCGACACACAGGGCTCTTTTGTTCTCTCAGCTCAGGCCTCCTCCGGAGCAGGAGACATCGATTTTTTGCGCAGGTCTGATGTTTTTCCATTGTGGGGCGTATTCTTGTTTCTGCATGTGAAGGAAGAAGGAAAGTTGGGTTTATAGGGGCAGAAGTAGGTTGAGGTTCTCCCTCCAGGCCACATACAGGTCAGGCTTCATTTCTGAAAGGTTCCTAGCTGCTGAGAACTTCAGAGCACTAGTACCGCTCTGTAACTGAACCCTCCGATATGCGTGCGGGAGAGCCGGACAGGAAGTCGTTTGTCCTACAGGGATCAATAAGGTATCAGATTAGCAATAATAACGAGAGACGGTCATGCAGGATGTATTTCTGGAGGTGCTTTAAAGGAAATACTCTACTAGTCGGCACATTTGTTATCCACCTGTCAATACTGGCTGCTCGTGTCGGTGTTGGACTCTGGAGCGTCTGGTTTCATCACACTGAGAGCTGCACTGTCAGCACCGTGTCATCATGATATCACAAAGCGTGTCGGCCCCTGGTTTTTATTCATGCACGGATCATATTAGCAACCGTTGCGCAGTATTATAGAGCGTTATGTAAAGGCAGTAAAACTTTATGAGTAACTCTTATGGATCCATGAAAACTGTTCGCTCGCTGCATCACAAAGACCCAAGAGCATATTTCCCTCCACCAGAACCAAATCCCACCTGTTTAACGTCTATCCTGAGATAAATATGCTTGGATTTCCATTGAGATTGGTGTATTACTTTTCAAGAAGAAGAAGAAGTATTTCAAATATCCCTTAATGTTTAGAACTTAGTTTAGAAATGAGTAAATCCCATATCTGCCCGTGCCAGGTAGTAAACACATCACACGGCATCCGTCGCTGCCTGCTCCGTTTAGATCTTTTGAAGCATCTTCCACATGTGACTGCCACTCAATGTCGCCCCCTGTGGAGATCACAGGTTCTCGCACATCTGTCAGTGCAGATGAAGGCGGAGTCGGAGGCCTTTGATGCGTCTCTGTGTGGAAGCGTTCTCCGTCGCCGCATCCACGCTAACGCTCACTTAAACGCCATCGCCTCCGCCAAGCGTCTGACCCAAGGCAGCGCTCTCTCTCTCTCCTCCCGTGTGGTAAAGTGAGCGACGCTGATGTAATGAGGTGTGGCTGGAGTGTCTCCTTTAAGCTCAGTGGCAGTAATGGCTGGAGCGGCCCGGTTCAACAAGAGGCTTTAAATAAGAGGCCGGCTCACCTGCTGTCAGGCCGCTGCTCTTATAGAAACAGGCAGGCTGCTTTTAAAAGGATGACAGGTGAAACAAGGAGATGCATTATGCTCGCTGCCTTCATCATCACCCCCTCCCGGCCCCCCGCTCTTCCTCTGTCTTCATGCACTTATGAATCCTCTCTGATATACTGTGGGGTTAGTGGATAGTGTGTTGTAATTGTCTGAGTGCACACCTTTGACTATGAACAGGTGCTTTCTTGGATCTGCGATGCTGCCACAATTTAATTTGGCTGCCTTGACAAAATTCCCCAGCGCTAACCAGGGTGAGACTATGTGTGTGTGTGTGTGGGGGTGGGGGGGGGGGAGGGGTTGGGAGGGTGGGTGGGTGAGAGGCAGATAACGGATGGACTGAAAAGCAGGTGCAAAGAGGTGTGTGTCAATTGTTCTTCCTCTCCTTTTAATGATTGTAAAGGTGTTATCGTTGACTTCTACACAGCCACACAGTGTGAGTGTTGCTCACTTGTACATGTTGAAGTCTGGAGCCTCCTGAGTCTGTCTGTCAGTCTGTCAGTGTGTTAGTCTGTTCTAAGAAGACTAAAGTAGCCCCCCCAAACTGGTCATGTTAAAAGAATTGTGTTTGTAATTATATTTAAACACAAACTGATCAGATTTAAAGTGTGAATGCTTTCAAGTAAATAATTGAGAGATCTGATTCTGAATGACTAAACTACCATTTGGCCTCCTGACCATCATGAGAGCCCTCAGCAGCTGCTTATGTGGCTAAATATGTGGGTCAGGCACTGTTTCAAGGCCAGCCTGAGTGCTTGTGAGTCAGCAGTCGGCGGTCAGGTGAGCTGGTGTCAGTCAGTTAACAGGTTTCCATACTGGTGTGTGTGTCTTTGGGTGATGTGGCCCACAGCTGTCAACTTAGAGCAGAATCCATGTGGACCCGGCCCCCACAGTTGTTTCTCCTGTTTGCGACCTGCAGGGGTTTGAGAGGCCTGCTGTTCTTTATTATTCCTCCACACCGTCATGCCTCCTCGTCTCCTCCTGGTTATTTGTTGTAACGGGACCCGGCGGAGCGTACAGAGGCAGTTGTCGGCAGCTGTTGATTGGCTTATTTCCTGTTGCCTGTAAGCCCTAATGGAATTGGGAGTTTGCTGCTTTCACTTACTTCTGCCTAATTGTACCTCTTCTGTACTTCTTCTCTGGTTAATATTCAGTGTGGCGCCGGTCCACTATCATCAGTCTCCCACGAGGAGCTGCGGCGTACCGGCAGTAAATTAGCCTGTGTATCAGAGGGGAGCGCTGGCCTGGTCTTCCCTCTCTCTGCCTGCATAATGGAACACCATAAAACTTTTAAAACACTCACAACCAAAGGGGCAGAAAGAGAGAAAGAGGGGCGGAGAATTTGTAAACTTGCCAGCGAAGATAAAGCGACGGCTTGATGATGTAATTGGTTTGCTCGCGGTGTAATAAGCAACAAAACCCTCGAACATTAAAAGTGCCGCGCGGTGATCTAATATGAATGTGAGCCCAGGGACCAATCAAAGGAAAGGAATTAATATAAATAAATAAACAGCATCAAACCCACACTGGGGGGCTGATGAGGATGAAGAGGATCAGCTTGCTGGTGACGTCTCAGCCCGCTTCCCCTCCTTTGTAACCCCTCAATAGGAACAGATTAATGAATGGATGAATGAATGAATGTATGTGTCATTCCTCAGTACAATGAAAAGCAATAAATTCTAGCCCCTTCAAAACATAAACGCCCTTGAATAGCACACACACACACACACACACACACACACACACACACACACACACACACACACACACACACACATTATCAGATCCAGGTAACAGTAAATTACATTCTAACTGCGAAACAATTACGTGTCAGTTCATTCACGCACAACTAGAAGGATAACTTCACGTATTATCATTAACAGCACGACCTTTGAGGCAGGAAACAGTTGGACTCATATATCACCATTTGGTTTAAATTGTACTAATAAACTTAATTTGTATACAACAGTTTCCTAATTACAGCGACACATTTTCACCATTTCTTTCACTCCGTGTTACAGTTTGAGCTTTTTTCATTACCGACTGTCACGTCTGTTGATTCTATTCATACTGATTCTTGTGAAGACCTTGTCTGTGTGCGCCGCTAGCGTAAGACATCCAATATTCACACAGTCGAGTTTCTAATAATACACATAATTGCTAACATCTGACAGACAGGAACCAAGAGAAACACTCGCTTACTTACAGTTTCTCAGGTACGGAAACTCTGGCTGACACTGCCTGTATACTGTATATAAAAGGCAATAATGGTGATACTATAATCGTAATTGGTGGAGGAACATTTGTTGAAGCACAAGTAGATTCTCAGGGTGCAGCTGAAGATGAATTATCTGTTTTTTTCATGGTAATGGGAGACTTAAAGCTCCCTTTCACCTTCCGCTCCCTCTGACCCATTTACGTTTCTTAAATATCACTCTCCGCCTCCTTCTACTTCTAAATCTGTTTTTGTCGTGTCGTGTGAAAACACAACACATCCACTTTTCACAATATGATCCCTGCGTGCGTGCATGGACGTAGTTGCCGTGGGCGGATTGGCGAGAGCTTCACAGAGTAGTCACAGACGGAATGAGCTTATATGTAAATGACGCAGTGAAGGTGGTGAAGGCTGGAGACTCAGAAAGTGAAAGATGTTGAGAATACAGATTTGGAGAAGTTTAGGGGGTGGAGCTTAGTAAGAGACCCCCAGGAACAAATCTGGAAACGCTAGTGAAGATTGTTCAGTACGTGTTGATTAAGCAAAAACACTGAGACGGGAAGAGAAACTTTAACTTAAAAACTTGTATTTGTGTCTTAACTTCACACTGAATGAACCTTTGACGTGTTTTGCGCTCAAATCATCTGTATTTGTGAAGGTTAATCGTATCATCACAGTTTCGTCTGGAGTCAGTGGACGTAGAACCCGGAATTCCCCTTAATCGTCCATTTCGAGACATGATAAAAGAACCTTGTGTGACGCGGGATAAAAAAAAGAGCTTGAGGAATCAAACCCCGCCCCTTCTGTCTTGCTCTGTCGGGACCCAGTTTACACTCGACAATGACAAAAGAGTCAATCAGCGTTTTTTTTACTTTTCCGCAGCCTATTTTCCGCTCCGTGTTTGTCTCGTCTTATCTCTTACTTCCCTTTATTCGGACGGGTTGATGCACTTGAACGTGCCCTCTATCTCGCCGATGCAGCCGGGGGCCTCATCGGCTCGGGCCTCCTAGTTCTTATCACGGTCTCTGATTGCAGGCTCCTGTTGTCACTCAGGTCCACTATCGACCGACGGTGCTGCACCTTTCCGCAGGACGGTCTGCGACTCTGTAGTTGCAATTTTGCCCCGTTGCTGACAGTCATTACCTCCGTGTGATGAAGCATTCAGGAGTTTTCCGCCCTATCAGGACTCTTTTATGTGGACTGAAATGAGGCGATGGCTGTGAGAGCCTGTGAGATTGTTTTGGCTGTCAGATTTATTGTCTGCATGTTTGTGTGGAAATATTTAGCTGTGAATGACAATTGAAGAGGAATAACCTGTTTCCATTTCTATTCTTCTTCTCCTTCCTTCCTATACAACTCTTGGTCCTGCTCGTATTCAGGATGAGCGCTTTGTGTGCGACTCGGCAAATGGAGTTTGGGAAAGTTTCCAGGCTGAAGTCCAATCCGGTGGCTGTATCCAAGATTGACCGTAATTATGTTTTGCTGGCACAATATTAACTTTTAAAATGTAGTTCTATTGTAGTTCTAGAGGATTTAAGACTTTGTTGAGGATCAGAGTCGATCAGGATGATGTCAGTCTGGAGCCAGCACTGCCCAGTCAGCTTTCCTCTGTTGTTTTGGATGCCTGGTCACCATAATAAGCCATGCAACATGGGCCCAGCTTTGCCAGCTATTGTAATCGGGCCCTTGAGTCAGGTTCTTGTTAGCCGATGCACAATACACTCCAGCCTAATGAAGTGTAAACCAGAGATCTGCGAGGCTGCGGAGAGGGCAGATGAATATGGCCGGCGGCCTTGGAGTGCAGCACAGTGCTCAATGCTAATGCTATTATCCAGGAGGTCAGTCCATTCTGCTTCACCCCTGCTCAGCCTATCAGCACTTCATAAGGTGGTGGGTGTCAGGGCTGCATGTTTAAACAGCTGATCGCATTTTAATGTGATATCTCTTAGAGCATGAATGAATAAATTGAGAAACTGGTCCACCAAACTGACACAGCCTCACTGCGGCCATGTTGGGATGATCACAGACCTTTAGGCCTGAAGTGTTCACAGTGTTGTAGCTGTGTGTGTGTGTTTGTGTCTCCTGTGCCTCCAGCTGGACAGCTTCCTCCTCTATGTTCATTAGTGATCTATTTGTTGCTTGTGCCCTGAGGAGCCTTCCTCTGCTGCTCACTCATTCTGCTCATCTTAATGATGCTGACGAGCCTTTAACATACAGATGGTCCACTTCATTCAGCCCTATTAGGCCTCTGCACATTTGATGCTTTTAGTTTATTCATGACGCATACCTGAAGTGGTTCTTTTTCTGATAGTCTCAGGTTTGTTGGGAGGTTTTTGATTTGATTTGTTGTGATTACAATGTTTATATTACTTGAATTATCTTGGAGCACCTATTGTGTTAAAGCATGAGTAATTGTGATTCGTCTTTACCACCCATCAGTCTCTTAAGACACTATTAGTATTCACAGCACACCCTTTTCCCCACATGTTAACCCTTATGAATACATTATAATGCATATATAATGCATTACCTAATTGTGATTCACAGAAAGTGCTATCATGTAATGATAGTGCTGTTCTGATGGTCATGTGACAGTCTGCTGGTGTGTTTGCTTGCACATCTGTGCACAAACACAAAGATTAACCCTGGCCGTGTTTCTCTTCTAGCCAACGCCGGGGCCTGTTATCCCAAACAAGGTAACTCACTGGGTGAATGGCTCCTTCCTTCCTCCTTCCTCCTCCCTCCTCATGCTTTAAGTTTGTTTGTTTTGCAAGTCACACATTTTGCGTGTAACCCTACTGTCCCCCCCCCAGCTGTCTCCCTTCCCATCCTGTGTGCCCTCCACCTCAGGCTGTGTTGTCTGTCAGTTAGAGGGCTGATTAAAGGCCAAGGGCTGTCGCGGTGATGAGCCTCCTTAAGGCTGGAGAGCAGCGTCAGTAACCTCCAGATGAGAGACAGTGAGGATATGTGGAGCGTGGCAAAGGATGACAAGGGATGGAAGCAATGCTGGGATAGATGGAAAAGGCTTTGGTGGGGAAAGTGTTCCTTCATGTGTCCAGGTGCCTCACAGAAGAAGGGAAGCCTCTTTACATTGTTGAATATAGCAGAAGAATATCCAAGCACGCAAATTCACCTTGATCCTCCCCTTGATCTGTTGCAGAGGCATTTTAGTTTTCTCTTTTTTCTTCCCGTTAGAACTTGTAATCAATAATCCTGCAGGAAACCTCTGTCCTGGTGGGAAGTAGTCTAACAGCCCACCCCGTTGCTTTTCCACCTCTCTCTCTCTCTCTCTCTCTCTCTCTCTCTCTCTCTCTGTGCCTTATTTCCCACTCTGCTCCATTTATTTCCACCTTTGTGTGTCTGCACTGTGTGTGTGTGTGTGTATGTCCACCCTGTATGTGTGTCCCTGCATGCCTGTGTGGGTGGTGATTCACCTCCTCCTCCCCAACTTCACCCACGCCTCATTTCTACCCCTTGCTTCCTTCCTTCTCTTCTCCATCCCTTTCCTCCTTTCCTCCTCCCCCTCTTCCATCCTTGTCCTTCAGATCCCGAGCGTGGTGGCAGTCACATGATCTCCACGGATGACCTGGAGTACCCGCGGGAGTATCGGACGCTGGGGAACAGCACACGCCGCTTCTCCAATGTGGGCCTGGTGCATACGTCGGAGCACCGCCACACGGTCAGCGCCGCTCAGAGCCTGGAGGCCCTCACCAACCTGCACAAGGCCGACATGGAGAGGAAGAGGGACGCCTTCATGGATCACCTGAAGAGCAAGTACCAGCAGCAGCAGCAGCTGCAGCATCCACACCACAGCCCCCACCACAACCCACCGTCGCCCTCGCCCTCGCACGCCAGCATGAGGGGCTCGTCGGAGAGATCTGCACGGGAGCAAGTAAGTGACTCACCGCCTCCACAGAATTCCATGGTGGCTAATCAGAAACATGGCGGTGCCACACACGTGTGCATCACATAACACAAAGGTGCGGCGCATACTTACTGCATTGTTGGGGTGGAGTCGTACGTTTGATCTTTCCCGCTGGTGTTCCGGTGTGAAAGAGGCACGGTATGAATCTATACGCTTATTCATGTAATTGAAGAAGAAGGAAAACAAGAAGAAAAGGCTGTCAGGTGGCCTTTGTATCTGGTTGTTAGAGGTCTTCATTAAACTGTCACACCCCAGTGTTTCTTTGTTGCTCTGCTGGCACTTTGTCACCGTGCTGCAGACCTCCACACGGAGGGGCAAAGCTGGCACCATTCAGGCGTGAAGGAGGACGGAAAGACACACGCGTGCACATATGGGCTCAGTTTCCTTTTTTTCTTTCACCAATCCATGTCTTCCTCTACTACGGCAAACATCAGGCAGGTTTTTTTTGCAATTTACACCCCTTTTTTATGCCTTTAACGCTTTCATTCATTCTCTCTCTCTCACTGACACACAAACACACCCACACACGTATTTACCGCTGTGTGTGTAAAAAGTAAATCCAGCGATGTGACACAACAGATGAGCACATCAGGAGGCTGAGAGAGAGAGAGAGAGAGAGAGAGGAGGTGGGAGAGGAGGTAGGAGAGTGGGTGAAAGACAGGTGGAGTCCATAGTTGCCGTGGCAACCTCTGCCATATATGGCAAGTGGGGATATCGCGTTGCAAAGGTCAGGTTGTAGAGAATTGGACGAATGGTAGAGAAAGGAAGAACAGAAGAAAGAGAGAGAGCGAATGACGGGAGGAAGACGAGGAGGAAGAGAAGCAGCAGCCAAATCCTCAAGTGACGGAGCGTTTTCACTGCACAGGCGAGGAGCCAGAAGAGCCCAGGATTCCTTGTCATCTCGTGGCTGTGCAGAGCGTGGACAGTGCGGATGGAGGTGGGGGGCGAGGAGGTGGAGCTAGGGAGGAGAACCACAGCCAGTAAGGCAGCCTGCTGCTCAATTAGCCAGCGCCAGCAGGAGCCAGCCAGCCATCTGCGAAGGAGTTAATCGGCTGGTGTTGTAATGAATTAAATAAAGAGTTTCCGCCGCATGTGCTACTGGAGAGCGAGACAGACAGAGAGGGAGGAAGAGGGAGGGAGGGAGGGAGGAGGGTTAGAGAGGCAGAGGGAGGGAGAGACTCTCTGGCAAAAACGCTATGAGGATTCACTGCACCTGACGGACAGCCTGGAATGACTGGAGAGGCACAGGTGCACTGCAGGTGAGACAGCACTGGAAGCTGGAGTGTGTGTAGAGGTGTGTGTGTGCGTGTGTGGGAAAGGGACGTGCCGGCTGGGATTAGATTCCATGCCTGTAGTGTTTGTTGTGGTTGTTGTGGTGACGGTGTGCATATGCTCAGCAGCACAGAGGGAGCAGGCTGAGTGGACATTACAGTACACACTGCACAGCTCTCACTGTGTATGTGTGTGGGGGTGGGGGGGTGAGCATTACTGTCATTTGCTATGCAGGTCAGTTAGTGTGTGTGTGTGTGTCTGTGTGTGCTTAAGAGGGAGAAGGCTGTGGTGGGCTACATTAAGAAACCAGCAAAGTGGACCGGAGGTGGATTGAGGGGAGAAATAGTAAGATGGAAATGGGGCGAGGGGGGTGTGCAGAGAGGATGACGACATGAGAGAGCGAGAGGGAGAGAGAGAGAGAGAGGGAGGGAGAGCAGGGGGTGGAGGAGGGGTGTGAGTGCAGCCTGCTTAACATGCAGGTCAGGTAACGTGGCGTTCCACGCTGCAAGGCTCCGTCCTTCTGTGTGAGGCTTTGTGGGTGAGTGAGTGCACAGGATCTATACGTGTGTGTGTGTGTGTGTGTGTATGCATGCATTTATGTATGTTTCAGCACCACTCGGGCTTACATTCAGCGCTAATTAAGTCCAGCCGGAATCCTGAAAACACTCATCGACTGTTTCTCTCTGGAATTCTCTCATCGGGGTTTGTAATTCAACAGGAGGTTTATTAGACAACGACATACAGGAGCCTGAGTGATGATAATCAATATGACAGACCAACCTGATATGGGTGAAGCTGTGTTTGTATTGATTAGGGATTCTGTAAAGCAGGAATATATTGACTGCATTGATCGTGGCTGGAATTAAGGGGGAATTTATTAAGGGGGAATAATTCACCAATACACTTCACAGTCTAATCCCCTGATGAACCCTGTGCAGGCTTCTGTCACACAGACACACACACACACACACACACACACACACACACACACACACACACTCTCTCCCTGAGCTGTGTTTGCAACTCAAAGTCCAAGTCGGTCGTCTTTCAACAGCTGTCGGTGGAGCAACAGTTAGAACAACACGAGGGCGTGAAACGTGTTTACTTTGCTTGAGAAATGAGAGCGAGCCTGGCGGGGACAGACGCGCCACAAAGGGCCACAAATCACCTGAGCACCTCTGGATCCGGCTCCTCCACGTCATTCTGCTTTGTGGGAAAATGAAATCATTAACACAGTCTGAACAAGTGAAGCGGCGGTTATTCAGGACGCGGCGTCGGCGGCGTTGCCCCTCAGCTGCTGTCAGCTCAGACGCTTATCAAGGACCAAAATTGTGCAGCTTGCCGAGAAACGAGCGAGCGAGCGTGTGAGTGAGTGAGTGAGTGACAGGACACGCGGATCAGGCGACAGGAGCCCGGTCCAACCTGGAAAGACCTCCAGTCCTCTATTATCTTATCCATATTGGTGACCTAGTTTACATGACATGTCCTCACATTCACCTCACGTCCTCTTCACGTTCTCCTCACATTCTCCTCTCCTTTCTACACCGCTGCATCTCTCACGTCTCGCTCCAGGCGTCTTGAAATACCGGAATGACTAGTTTGGGATAATTGTGATTAGCGCTGCATTATAGGGTTGCGGAGGAATTACAACAGTGTTGACAATGTGAATGCACCCTGGGAAAGAGCGAGTGTGAACCGAGCTTATGCTTCACACTGGTGTCGGAGCTTACACGCCCACATATGTGCCGCTTTCTAATGTATAAAATTACAAATCACTAAATTGGCTCCCTGCTCCCTGGAACTCTATGTGAAGTGGACAAATACTGCAGAGGCTGCACGGTGTAATGCAGTGCAGTTGCCCCATAAATCAAATCGTACTTCAAAGAATTAGTGAGTTGATTCCACTTTGTGCTCTGAGTTTGTGGAGTTGTAAATTGTGTCGTGTTATGTAAACGGCCTGGTAGTGTTGTAGTTGAAAGGCATGTGTGAAATATGTGAATGGTGTTTGTTGCTTTGGAGCCGATCATCATCACGCACGTCTGTTTTGTTACGGCTGTTTAGTCGCGCCTCGGTTACTTCTCCAGGAAATATTGCCGCCGTGGATTAACATAATTACATAAAGGATCTATGCAGCTTTATACTCCATCATATGAGAGAGAGAGAGAGAGAGAGAGAGAGAGAGAGAGAGAGAGAGAGAGAGAGAGAGGGACAGAGGGACAGGGACAGAGAGAGAGACACAGACAGAGAGAGAGGGAGAGAAAGTGAGAAAGAGAGACACACACACAAAGACAGAGAGAGAGTCGGAGGGACAGTGAGAGAGAGAGACACACACACAGACAGGGTGAGAGAGAGAAGGAGAGAGAGTAAGAAGCACAGAGAGATAGAGAGAAAAGGAGAGAGAAACACAGACAGAGTGAGAGAGAGAGAGGGGGGGGGAGAAGAGAGACACGCACACAGACAAAGGGAGAGAGAGAAAGAGTATGAGAGAGAGAGAGAGAGAGACAGACAGAGAGAGAGGGAGAGAGACAGACACAGCGAGAGAGAGAGAGAGAGAGAGAGAGACACACCGACAGAGAGAGAGAGAGAGGGAGAGAGAGAGGGGGGAGAGAGAGTGAGATACAGATATCATAGCCAAATGGAGGCCCATTTAGTGAAAGATTACATTACAATAAGGTAATAATCAGTTGAAAATGCTCCTTTGATGCTTGTGTTTAAACAGATGGAGCCTGTGTTCCTGTGTTCAGGCAATATTAAAATGGAAGGCAGATAATGAAGAAGCGCCGAATATCATAAATCAAAACTTGTCTTGTCACTTTTTTTTCACCCCGGTGCCAGCAGAGTAATGTGGATCTGGCAAACGGGGGGGGGGGGGGGCGGGGGGCTGCCTGTAGATAAGAGAGAGAGAACCAGGACCAGTTTGGATTAGAATTAGAAATCATGAACGCCCCGAATTGTCTGTGGTGTCATTTTGGTATTTTAATGGACACAACTTGCTTCCTGATGCCTAAACCCAATATGTGAGTGCCTGAATGTGTGTGTGTGTGTGTGTGTGTGTGTGTGTGTGTGTGTGTGTGTGTGTGTGTGTGTCTGTCTGAGGGGAGATGATGCAGCAGGTGGGGTAACCAGGTTTGGAGCTGATAGCAGGTGTATGGAGGGAGAGGCAGGATGGGAGGAGGGCACAGAACGGCTGCCGGCCTGTGGTGGCGTTGTCGTCGTCCAGGCGATGGTCCAACGCTGTAAACAACAGAGCGGCTGCTGTTTGATTCCGTTTCGCTCTTTTCATTTCGCTCCGGCTCCAGAGTTTCTGCCAAATATCACATAAAACTTTGCTTTGCAATCTGACACCTGCAAAACATTCTCACATTAACACCAATCACAGGTAATGATTGAGGTTTAAACAGTCACATTAGATGATGCTGTCAGTAATATTGATGCCTTTCAGAAACAGGCTGTCAGCTAAAGGAGCCCAAACCATTTGAGTGATGCAAGCCATCCGGCTGATAATGCTCTTGTTTTTGCATTTGATTTTGTGTCAGAAGCCTCCTGTCAGCCTGTATCTCCTCTCTAATCCCTGGTTTTCTTCTTACTGTTGTTCCTCCTTGTCAGTGAAGTTGACGACTCATTATCGGAGAGGCGAATGTCTAACTTTTCTCTTTCCGTCTCCCTCTTTTCTCCTTCATGGAACATCTCAGCAACAGCCAAACTACTGGAGCTTTAAGGTCAGTGCTGCGTGTCTAAGCGTCCCTGTGCGTGTGTCACTCTCCTGCTCATTGTACCTGAGTGTGTGTGTGTGTGTGTGTGTGTGTGTGTGTGTGTGTGTGTGTGTATGTGTGTGTGCGCTACTGTGGGATCCTGTCTGTCTACCTCTCTTCCCCCTTTGGGTTTTTGGCCTCCTGTGAGAGTCTGACTGAGATTAAAGGAGCCACAGTCGCCACGGCCCTGCCTCCATGACGCCCCCTGTGGCAAACATTGGTACTTGTTGGCGCTACAGAGCTCTGACTCGATTTCAGCTAATTCAATTTCAAACATTTTCATTTTCAAACATCATCTGACCGCCAAAGTCAGGATCAAATCCACACCGGGCTAATCCAAACATCAGGGCCAGATTATAGGAGTGTAAGTGGATTTGCCCGAGCGTGTTAACCCAGTTGGCACCAGCGTTCCCTGCGATTGCATTTCCTCACCGGGCACGCTTCCCTGCATTCCAACGATGAGTCATGTATATTTGACAAATGACAAAATCCTATTAATACCATCTATGTGCTGATCTCACACCACATTTTTTGCCTTAAACGCAGCAGGCAGAGAGGCGACAGAGTGCATGTAAACAAAGCAGCTCAGAGCCGATGGGCGTCTCCTCTGATTCCAGGCTCATAATGTCAGTTTGACATGGTGGAAATGTCACAGAATGTCAGGAGCTTTATGCACTGACCCATGAGGCTGAGTGATTGATCTCACACTCCTTTCATTAGTTTAGCATTCAGCACGCTACATAGTTACGACTTCAATGACGCTTCCTAAAGCAAAACCACAGTAAACAACGTCAATATAGAAATAAAGAACCAAACTTCAAACACATTACGTTTCCAGAAAGAGTCTGTGAGTACTTTGTTGATTTTGAAATAAAGTCTGCAGGTTGGAGAAGAAGTAGTTTGGGTTCCTTGGCACTGTGGAGTTAGTTTCCATCTGTTAAACCATTAATTAAGCCAAGTTTCTGAATCCGAAAATGGAGAAAGTGAGAGTCTGAATGGATGCTTTGGCTCCTGCTGCAGTGCAAAGAAAATGTAGAATAAATCAGCTGAGAGAGAACTTCCTCACACACACACACACTTTTATATAACTCATCATCTTGCTCAATTGTCTTCATCTCCTACTAACATTTCAGAGACCTGCTCAATCCGCCTCTTCTGTAATTTAAGCTTCGCCCGGATTCCCCTTTGCTGCTAAATATAAATGATATGCGGATGTGTTGGGGAATGTGGAAAAATATAAATATTCATGTAATGGATGTGATGAGACCTTATTGCATATTGCACTGAATGCCCTCATAGATCTTACTTAAATCAATTACTGTCTGCATTTAAAGATACAGAAGGCAGGATTAGGTCATCACGCGCGTGTGTGTGTGTGTGTGTGTGTATGTGTTTGTCCTCTTCCTGCCTCTAAGAGAGCCGAGCTAATAGGCCACACGCTATCCCCAAACATCGACTCTCAGTTTTGGCAAAACGCCGCGTCACTCCTCTCTTTGCTCTTCCTTGAGTGAGTGACACACACAATTACCACAATTTGGGCGTAGCAATTTCCCCTGGTCGCCTCGATGACGCAGGTTTGAGGGATGGCGAGGGATTTGGTCAGACCGTCTTGAGATTTGTTTTTAAAGGAGATTGACAGAAATAATGATTGCAGAAGAAGAGGGAGTGAGAAACAAACAGATGCGTGCGATGAACTGATCCAGGTGGCTGCATTTAGCTGTTTTTCTTTTTCCGAGTGCTATTTTTGGCGACGGGTAGCCGGCGAGTCACTCAGAGTAAAGCTGCTCAAACACAGGCAGCAACAGCACAAACATGGCACCTGGGCGCAGCACGTTGGACGCCACCGTCTCCGCCGCCGCCGCCAGGGACTAAGGGCTGAAGCAGACGTGCGGGGGGAGGAAGAGGGGGATAAAGCCGATCAGCACAGAATCCCAAGTTAGCTTTGGGAGAGGTGGGCGAAGACGCGAGAGTGACAGTGGATTAAAAGTGAGGAGAGGACAAGACGGACTACTGGAGGCCAAAGACGACGGAGACAGACACGGCTTTAAACAGAGACAAAAGGAGAAGCTGGAGGAGGGAAAGGGAAGGGGGAAGATAAGTGGACAGAGATGCAGCAGAGGTGTGAGGATTGTGATTTTAAGCACTTCAACACCTGTCTCTCATGGAACGGCCCGGAGCTAAACACTCGTCCTCATTTCACAGACATCCAGACATCTTTGACATTTCAACTGCTAACGAATGTCCGTCCACTCTGAATCCTGCCTGTTTAACATGGAATGAAGAGACGGAGGCTGCAGTCCAATCCGCACTCACTCAGATCCAGATCCAGACAGAGATGAATTCTAATCTGGCCTATGAGCTGTAAAGCCTGTAAAGAACTATTGGCTCCTTTCAAAACCCCGACTTGGTTTGTTCCAGAAAGGTCTCACATATTATTCCTGTAGGCACGTTGGCAGAAATGGACAAAACCGGAAACAAGCAGGATAAATGTGACCAATTAGTTTGATCTCATTGCATTTAAGCTTTTCTACTTCACACACGTCTTAACCGGCTTCTTATTCCATTTTCCCGCCTCACCTTAAAAGAGGGCGGGGCCTTAACTACATCTGATGATATGAAGGTGGATGGATGTGATGACAACTCGGCTTAGCTACTCTAAATGTCTAAATTCTGTTTCCCGAAGAGGCCATTTGTCCTTCCTGTTTCCCTCTAAACATCCCTCTAATGACCCTCACATGATCAACAGCATCATTAACTTTTACAATTGGACGTTTCAACTCATTTTGCGGCGTCGCTTCTTTTTACGACACGTCTAAAACGGCGTTGGAAAGCTTTTGTTCAACTCTCCAATTGATTCTGTGCGTTTCCTCCACTAAAACTCAGCGTGGGTGTCGACACTGAGCGGTACACTTCTTGAGTTACACGTTCAAATATTGAAATGATGCGATGCCGCTCAGAGGTGAAGAAACAGTCAATGTCAAAGCAGTTTGTAAAAGTGTACGAGACGAGAAAAGAGGCGGTGAGAGGTTGTGTTTAATTTAATGCGTTTTGTAGCCTGAAGTGTTGCGGTCTCGCTTTCCACTCCTGTCACTTTAGCCTCGTGTAAGATCCTCTTCCTCCTCCTCCTTTGTTCCTCTTCCTCTTACACAGGTGTCGACCCCTGGCAGCGATAGAGTTGAGTTGGAAAAAGTTGAGATAGCGCTAAAAGGAAAGGTTGGGGTGCAGGGAGAGCTGGAGGTGTGTGTGGTTGTATAGAGCCAGTCGGTCCAACTCTGGCCCCCGCGGGTCACGTGGGGGCGTCATGGGAGAGACGTTAGAGACAGTGGAGATGTTAGGACGGTCAACCGCTCATCGCCCTGTGTTATAACACGTCCACACACTTGTTTATGAGGAGGTTAATGTAGAGTGACTGCTGGCTTCTCGCTGTATTTACACACCCTGAATACTCTACTAATGATTTCTTCAGCTCTGCAGTCAAGACGTCCGCATGGATGGAATGATAATAACAGAGTAAACATGAAGCGTTGTGTGATCGCAGCAGGGCAGAAAGGTCTTTAACTCGGACTAAACTCATTTTGATTCATGTCAGAAACCTTATTTATGGCGTTTAATCGGTTGCTTTGATGAGTGACGTGCTGCTCCTCTCAAACAGCCGGCTGCTTCACATGGAGGTGGACTAAGCTGGTATAACAGCAGCTCAGGAAAAGCGTGTGTGTGTGTGTTTGTGTATTCCGTCCGTGGGGATTCCGTGTCTAGTTTAATAGTCATTGTTGACGTTACTCATTCACTTGCCCCTGAGAGAGAGTGAATGGAAATGTGAAGCTTCCAGTCAAACTGCCTCCTTGCTAACCTCCAGGCTGCTGTCAGCTCTGACAGACGCTGTGAGGAATCCAGGCTCAGCTCCGTCACGCAGCACCACATTCTCAATTCCCTTTCCGTTTCCCTGGCAAAAAAGTTTCAAGCAGGTTGTTTATCCCTTGAAATGAAACTCTAAAACGCACCGGTACAATCGCTGGGTTGAGTTTTGAAGCAAGCGAGTCAAAGTTCTCGTGTTTGTCTTGTCGGGAACTCTGAGGGAAATAACTGGGCTGACATTTTTCAGACACGATGCACTTTTTAAGTTATTCGCATCCGAGCTGGAAGCCGTTACAGACTCAAACTGTAAGTGTTACATTTACAGGGCATGCTATATATAAGACTCTCACCGTGTGTTTACCACCCACCCAATGCTTCATCTGGCTACAAATATGACACGCTCCAACTCCACCTTGCCTCTGCACCGGAGTGTGTGTGTGTGTGTGTGTGTGTGTGTGTGTGTGTGTGTGTGTGTGTGTGTGTGTGTGTGTGTGTGTGTGTGTGTGTGTGTGTGCGTGTGTGTGTGTGTGTGTTGCTGTTTGCTGTGGTCACGGTTTAGATTAACGACCCCATTACAAAACACAGTGGGGGTTATCTGTCAGCATCACGCCCCTCTGTGTGCTCAGACACTGGCTGCCTGCTGCCGCTATCACTGGACAACACTGCTGTTGTTATTCTGCATGCAAGTGTGTGTGTGTGTGTGGCTGACAGAAGGAGTGTGAGTTACAAAAAACGGATTATTCTGGCTCTCTGGCGTGATAAGGTGAGCCATATTTGTGCTTAGGAGATGCCATCATTAGGCCTCATACCTCCACCAAGGCTGAACAAGCTGAGAAGAAATCTGTCTTGTTCGACTCAAACGAAAGAAACAACCAAAAAACATATTTCTTTGTTCTGGATTTATAGCTCTCTCTCTCTATTATTGGAGATACAGTGAAACCATCTGTTTGCCGCTGAACCATCTCAGCTGTACATGAGTGGTTGATCCATGTTTACGCCCTATTTACCGCACAGTAATCCCATTAATATGCTCCCTGTCCAAGCGTGTGTTTTCATGATGAGACTTGTGTATCGCGTATTGCCGAAATTCCCCCCTGAGTGCAGATCTGTGTCATTATTTAACATGTTCTTTCCTTCGTGTTCCGAGCTTAATCACAATTACTTTGACTCTTTGAGCAATCTGACTAAACATCCGACCAAACACCAGACACACACACACACACACAGGTGGACTCTGAACCTAATCAGTGGGAATTAATCGGACATTAGCGGTGACACTGTTAGTTATGTGTTTCTCTATCTGGTTTTAGTGCTGTTTACTGCGCAGCGTTTGCTTCCTGTTTATCGCCTCATTAACAAAATGGTAAATATCTCTGGGTGTCTGCGTTTAGCGTTCGATGAATAAACTCAAATATTTCACTGCCGAGAGTCACGGAGCATGGCGGCGGCCCTCTGCGTAGCTTCTGTTCCACTCTGCCGTTAATTAAATCCCTCATTAATGAAAGCCAAGACAACGCTGAGGAAGGAGGGGGGGGAGAAAGAGGGAGAGAGGGGACATACGAAAGGAAAAGTGTTGTGTGGTACTTCATGGTGCGAGGAGGAAGAGGAGGAGGAGGAAGGGGAGCCGCCAAAGCTTCTGTAATGTGGCTAAGGATGTTTCCGCCTCTGCCTCTGTCATCCAAACAGTCAGCAGACGGCATTCTGGGAGCTCATTACAGCAGCCTCGGCGCTGGAGGAGATGCTACGGCGGTGGGAGATCGTGGTGGGGGGGGGCAGTTCACTGAGCTCAGCCCCCCAGCTGCAGTAACAGGCATCCAGACAGATGCCTCGGCACAGGCCAGCAGGATAAGCCCGCAGTGACAGCTCGGCATTTGCATGAGCAATCCCCATCCCACCGGCTCTCATTTAAAGTTCGTAACAGCACGAGGCGGGGACGCGGGTTTGGGTGAGGGCATGTGGAAGGTGTGCAAAGTCGAGCAAACACGACACAACTTCTGCATAGACTAGAGGAACACAGAGGCTCCTGGGCTCTCCTCCTCCGTGCCTTCTGCAGGGATGACGGCGGCGACCCCGCTGAGCCATTTGAATACAATTGCCACATCACGCTGCGATGCTGCTGGTAATTCCTGGTGAATGTCTGGCAGTTAAGCCGCTGTAAAGGTCTTGTTAATCTCGTTACGTGCTTTCATTGTGTGCCGTCTCATTGTGTGTTCGCTGTCTCTTCCATTCTGTCTTCCTTCATCTGCCCTGTCCAAATCCATTCTCCTCGCCTTCCTGTTCACGTCTCGCCATGTAATCTCCACGTGTCCTCTTCCTTTCCTCCCCCCCTGCAGAGCCGCAGTCCCCGGCACTCCCAGTCTACCCAGTCTGGGCTCGCCGACCAGGCCGCCAAGCTCTCCTTCGCCTCCGCCGAGTCCTTGGAGACCATGTCGGAGGCAGACATGCCCCTCGGGTTCAACCGGATGAATCGCTTCCGTCAGAGCCTGCCGCTGTCCCGCTCTGCCAGCCAGAATAAGCTACGATCTCCAGGTAGAAACCATCACAGGCTCTTAACGTGGCGCACCCAGAGTCTGAGTTACAGCAGTTGTTAATGTGGATCGCATCTGTTTTGATCAGTGCTGCGTAAGATGCTATGCAGCTTCCTGTGAGTGCTGTAGTATATGTGCTCACACTGTATTTAGTACCAGAGGAAGCTTTTATTTAGTAGCTATATTGTGTATTTTAAGCATTTAGACGTCGGGCTGCAGGGTTCTCTTAGGGCGCAGGAGCGTCTTGTGCGTTTTCTGAAAGAGTAAATATGGGAGTTGGGGACAGGTTTAGTACAAAATGGCCCTGGGAGTTTAGGGGGGATTAGTGTGGCTGGTCCAGACTCATAAACACTGAGGTGTGGGGTTATGTCAGGCACACGGGGATAAAACCAGCGCTGTAAAAGTGAAGTGGCAGTGATTGACGAGGGCCATTTTAAAGCGAGTTTGGACATAACTGGAACAGGAGCTGCCGATCTCTCCACATTAACCCCTGCCTCTCCTCCATCTCTCTCTGCTGCAATCTCTCTCATTCTACTCGACTCCTTTTTGATTAACGTTTCTTCCTTTCTTTTGTTTTTGCCTGTTGTATTTCCCATGGCTTCCCATCAAGATGAAAATTGTGACGTCCGTCTGGCGTCAGGAACATCTATGACCACAGCTTTGCTTAAGACTTACAGTATGTTTTTCTCATTTTGTTTTTATTATAGCTGCAATCCAACGTTGGACCTGCATCTTTACACATAAGCTGTGAATTCTCACACCTCATATTCTCACATTCAGAAATATCAGCGGTTTGTCATTGATTATCCATGCTTATGTCTTAAAATACAAACTAGAGTCTGGAACGAGAACATTTTCAGCATAATTGGCACATTTTCCTCATTCCAGGAGACTTAACCCTTCGTCCTGCTGCTCTTCTTCTCCTCTAGGCGTCCTCTTCCTCCAGTATGGTGATGAGACACGCCGGGTGCACATCACCCATGAACTGAGCAGCCTGGACACGCTGCATGCCCTCATTGTGCACATGTTCCCTCAGAAGTTGACAGCCGGCATGCTCAAGTCGCCCAACACGGCCATCTTGATCAAAGACGAGGCGCGCAACGTCTTCTACGAGCTGGAGGACGTGCGGGACATCCAGGACCGCAGCATCATCAAGATTTACCGCAAAGAGCCCATCTACGCCTCCTACCCTGCTGCACCACACCTGGCTAACGGGGACCTGAGGGTGAGTGGGGGGGAGAGGCGGGAGGGGTTGGGGACACTGAGTCACTTTAGAGAAACACGCTTACACTGATTTCCTGTGAGTCAAATGCTTCCAGCTCAGCTGCAGCGACAGTTTTGCGCTTGTAGTCTTTTTTTTTCTAAATGTAACAGAGGATTTTATGTTTCAGTACTAATGACAGGCTGTTGTGGTGTGTGTGTATGTGTGTCTCTGTGTGTGTATGTGTGTGTGTGTGTGTATAAGTAATTTAACAGGTATTCCTCCTGGAAATGCATTTTCTTATCTTCAAATAGGCCATCTGTTGCCGTGCAGACACCAGAGAACAATGTTGCTGTGTGAAATGAGGATATTTTACCATCCTAAGCTTTTTCAGCTTGACTGAAAATCAAGAGAGCCCAGAGGAACCAGATTCAAATGTTTCTAGGCGAAACGCTCCTCACCATCTGCATTATTCACGCAAAATTTAGAATACAACCATTAACCAAGCAAATAGGCGTTGAAAGATAAGGACCGCGGTTCTGCCTGCACGCGTGTGTGTGTGTGTGTGTGTGTGTGTGTGTGTGTGTGTGTTGAGAGAAAGCTGACCAGCACAAAAGTCGAAGCAGCACATTTATATTTTAATGCACCACAAGTTTGATACAAGAAATCTTAGAAGGCTGATTTCAAGAAAGCCAGGAAAAATCAAAGTTTCCCGTCTTGCAGAATCCATCTTAACCCGTCTGCACCTGCTGGAGTGTAAACAGGAACAGCAGCGCATATTAACTAGCTCCTACATATTCATAAGGAATCTAGAAATTTGGATTTAAGCCTCTTTTGTGTGCATTTCCTCAATTTGCTGCGTGTATCAATGAGAATACAATTAAACTGCGTGGAAAGATGCAACTGTACTGCTGCCATCACGCAAAATGAGTGTTTATTGCGTAAATGCAGGAGGCACAAGAATATTTGGCTTTGGCTGGAGGATCGACATTAGTTGTGAAATAGAAGGCAGGTGAAGATGAACAGACGACGGCGACATACGCATTTGTGGAGGAGGAAGAGCTTTGTCTCCTGCGTCTTGTCACCTCTCTGCTAAGGGGAATAAATGGCGGCGGTCAGATAGCAAAGTGCTCCAAATCACTGCGGGCAAATGATAAGAGCAAAACACTTCAGTCCTCAGTGGAGAGAAGAGAAAATGGAGAAAGAGGACAGCGTGAGTGTGAGGATGGAATCCGTCCGTCCACGCCAATCACTCGTTTCTGTCTTTGTCCTGAAAAAAAGGGAGAAAATCAGAGACTATAATTCTGCTGTTAATTAATTGGTCTTTTGGGAAATCTATCAAGTTTTATTGGCGTGTGAAAAGATCTTTGTGGTCCTCAGCATGTCAGCCTGACACACGCCTAGCACAGTGCTCTGTTCTGTACGTCTCCATGGTAACTCAAATCCCTGCTTGCTGGTTTTTCAGAGGGAGATCGTGTACTCCTCTCGGGACTCCTCCCCCACCCGCCGCCTCAACACCCTCCCCCACTCCTCCTCCACCTCGTCCGCATCCGGCTCGCCGTCCCGCTCGCGCCTCTCCTACAGCGGCGGCCGTCCTCCGTCCTTGGCCGCGCCCCAGCACGGCGAGCACGCCAGGCACCCCCACCACCCCCCGGCCGGACACGGTGCCAACGCGGGCCTGTCGCCCTCCCCCAGCGCCATTCTGGAGCGGCGTGACGTCAAACCCGATGAAGAGGTCTCTGCCAAAAACATGGCCCTGATGAAGAGCGAGGGGCTGTACGCTGACCCCTACAGCTTAATGCACGAGGGCCGCCTCAGCATCGCCTCCACTCAGTCTCTAGCCGCCATCGGTGACCCCTTTAACTTTCCTGTCTCCACTGGTCTGTACCGGCGAGGCTCCGTGCGCTCCCTCAGCACCTACTCAGCTGCCGCTCTGCAGGGAGACCTGGACGACTCCCTCTACAAACCTGGCGGCTCCCTCTACTCTGACACGTACTCATCAGCGACTCTGGGCATGGGTTTCCGCATGCCGCCCTCGTCCCCGCAGAAAATCCCTGACATGCAGATGCGGGACAGGGACTCGTACTCCAGCTCGCCTCGGGCCTCGCCTGTCAGACAGACCTTCCGCAAGGACTCGTCCTCCTCCGTGTTCGTGGACAGCCCTAAGTCCAGGCCCAGCTCCGGCTCAGAGCCTCTGTGTCTGACGGCGGGGCCCGGGGAGGGCGGCAGGGCCACGCCCGGCTTTGGCTCCTCCCTCTCTGGGCAGGACCCTGACAACAGCAGGTCAGGACTTCACTTTATATCATAATCGATCGTTTGCATTGATGCGTTTAGTGTTGTGCAATGCACTCAAGATGTATACCTGCATAGGGACCATCGTCTGGAGCGTATGGAGGCCATGGAGAAGCAGATCGCCAGCCTGACTGGCCTGGTCCAGAGCGTCCTGACCAGAGCGCCAGACAGTGACAGCACGTAAGCCTCTCCATTACACCCCATTAAAGCTCCAATGCACAGATATAGATGCAGCCCAGGCACAGGAAGCTTTATCGACAAGAACAGGAGCGAGCCATTATCAGAGCCATTATCAGCTCTGAAGTGCTGCTTTACTTTGTGAGCACAACAAAAGTACAAAGCTCCACATTAGCTGCAGGCCACAGCACTATTGATTTATGCAGCACGACACATAAAGATGTGTGAGATATGTTCCTTCTGACTGAATTTTGAGCTCTTGGTGTACGCGGGGAGCCGTTACCATGACAACACCATACCCGTGAAGACGACAGGGGCCGTTCAGAAAGAGGATACACAGCATGCATGTGTCCAGTCGTGGCGCTGTTAGCGTTAGCACTGTAATTGCCTTGCCCTGTGGCCCTTGATCCTCAGGTGCGGCCTGCTGCGTCTCTGCATGATGGCGGGCTGCCCACCGGACCAAGGGACCGAGTTCTCACGGCCATTACCTTTCTCTTCCAGCGAGAAGACCGAAACTAACAGTGACGGCTCCGCGACTGGAAGTGAGTAATGGAGACCTGTGTACTGAATGGATGCAAACTAATACTATCTGATACTAACAATACTTCACTTCTAACAGTGTACTCTACTCTCCTACTAACTTCTATCTATCTATCTATCTATCTATCTATCTATCTATCTATCTATCTATCTATCTATCTATCTATCTATCTATCTATCTATCTATCTATCTATCTATCTATCTATCTATCTATCTATCTCTCTGTCTCTGTCTCTCTCTCTCTCTCTCTCTCTCTCTCTCTCTCTCTCAGTAGCCTCTGCACACCCTTGTCAGGTGTGTTGATTAGATGTATTCTTAGGACCGTGTGGGCGTAACAAGTTTGATTGACGCCTCTCTGACGCCCTGTTTAAGTTGGTTGTTAGGCTGGTTGTTAAGGTGGAAGCACAGACTCCATCATTATGACATCACCAGGTTTTAGTCCTACGTAACCATAGCGTTTGTGGTCTCTAGCTTGCTAGAACGAACGCTAACAACAGACAGAAAGGGACAAACACAGATGTTTTCCAGCTCCTCCTGTCTCCGGCTGTGGTTGCTAAGATAAGAATTCATTAACAACGCCAGTGCTGTGTGCGATCGACAGGAATAAACCACCTGTGAAGATGTTTGTGGAGTGCAGGAGCTTCTTCATTTACATGTTTTCAAAGCCGTCTGGCATGAAACTCTCCTTCATCTCTTTGTTCTTCCCTCTCATGTTTCCTGCACTTCCTTTCTTCCCTCCATGTAATGTTCTTCCGGACTGTTTTCTTCCCGTGGCCAGACCTTCACAGGGTCGGAGCAAGGACGGCCTTTGAATTATCCTCACAAATTGAAACACTGCCAAAGGACAAGTCATCAATCGAGTCATTTCCTCTGCTGTAGTCCATAAAAAAAGATCATCATTCTCTTAATGTGAACTTTGAAGATTCTCCTCTCTCTCTCTCTCTCTCTCTCTCTCTCTCTCTCTCTCTCTCTCCCTCTCTCTCATCCCTTTCTCCTTCTCTCTCATCCCTCTCTCCCTCTTTCTATCTCCTTCTCGTCCCTCTCTCTCTCTCTCTCTCCCTTATTAATTTCCTGTAACTGGCTCACTCTTTCTATATTCCAGCTGGACGCCTGAAGCGGAAAGGTAGTTTTCTATCTTCTACGCTGTCATCTCTCTCTCTCTCTCTCTCTCGCTCTCGCTCTCGCTCTCTCTCTCTCTCTCTCTGTCCCTCTCTCTCTCTCTCTGTCTGTCCCTCTCTCTCCTATCAGACGACTCACATGATTCTCTGCCCGCTGTGTGGGTGTGAGTGTGATGTCACTGGGAAGGTGGCGGTGTGTATCTCCTTGTTCTCCTCCTTGGGATGGTTCCTCTTGTCCCATCTCTGTCTCTGTGTCCGTCTCTGTCTCTCTGTCTCTTTACATTTCTGCGTGGTTATGCATTAAGGCATATTGGAGGGTTGTTTTGTCTTTTCTCTGTGTATGTGTGTGTGTGAGTGTGTGTGTGTGTGTCTTTTGGGGGAGGCATATATGGTTGTGGGTGGGTGTGTGTGTGTGTGTGTGTGTGTGTGTGTGTGTGCCCAGATAATGTGTGTATGTACGCTACTCTGGGCCTCTGCATTGCTTTCTTGTGCGTTTCCCAGAATGCTTTTCTCTGTGTTGCCGTTTCTACCATGAAACAGCCTAACAAAGTAACCATAAGTGTTTGACCCCTCTGACCCCCCTCTGACCTCCCCAATGTCCCGCTCTGTGATTGGCAGCTCACACACCGTCAGCACCTCTGGCTCTGATGCCTCCGCCTTCGTCCAACATGAGCCCAGCAAACGGCGTCAACCGCATGCAGATGCAGCTCCACCTGAGTGGTCTTCAACAAAACGCCACAGACCTGCGCAAACAGCTGGCACAGCTGCGTAAGACACAGGTATGTCACGTACACATCACACTCTGGAGATGTTTGGAGTTTACGTACCGTATCCAGAGGTCTTTGAATGGGCCGTTAGGAATCCATGTTCCGCTACAATAAAGGCTGAACATATCTATTTCTGGATTCTGTGTAGTTGTGTTGGTAATGATTTCAGGGTGGAGTGTCGTAGTTTGTAGAGCAGCTTTATAGAGGCTTTTTGAGGCTTTCCGTGGATTGTGAAACTCTGCGAGTGGATTGAGATCAATTCAGTCGAGACCTTTTTGTAAATGAATGGAGTTGTATTTTCCACAAGAAGGAGAAGTTCTTTGTTTCCTCTTACATATTTCAGTAAGTTCTGTCAATACCAGGGGAACTTTTTGGCGTAATGTTTCTGTTGCTTTCAAGAAAATAAATAATTTCCCAGATCAGTATGCTGAAGACGCAGCAGCGAGACCGGTGCACAGATTGACCCAAAGTAATAGCAAACGGCTCCATTTCCTCTATTCCTTCTCGACATTGTAATATTTGTATCGTGTGCAGTGGATATATTTCATCATCATACACTGAAGTGGTGCATTAGATGTTTATTTGATCTCCACTTCCTGTGCAGCTATCTACAGTAACACACCTGCAGGTTCATGTTACTTGCATGTGTTTCATGACACCTGTGCTTATCACGTATGAAGCAGTGTGAGAAACTGCATGACAGATAAAAGCCCATTCAGCTATGATCTCATGTTTCCTCAGAACGGATTTGAAAAAAACTTTAAGAAAGGGTTAAAAATGGAGAGATGAGGTTATCGTTTATTCTGTTGACGGCTGAGTGCGGTGCCATGGTTACAGGAGGCAGAGACGGGAGAAGATGATGACTTAAATGCTTCGGAGGCAGAGCGCTTCAGAGGCAACGGCCGACAGGAGGGCGGCGCTTTTGTTTGTTCTCTGACCGCAATCACAAGTGCCGGATTGAAGTCGCAGAGCGCCGAGGTGGAGAGGAAGAGGAAGAGCCGCTCTGGGTAGGGGAATAGCCGCTCTGAGAGAAAGGTAGAGCCGCTCTCACAGAGGCCGGTCTGCTGTTTTACCGTTCTGTGTGCCCACGCACGCCCTCAGCACTCAGATCAACGCCGTTACCCGCGGTGATGACCCACCTTTAAATTATACATGCGGCTGGTGAATTAAACAGGAGGAAGGTGCTGGAAAGAGGCGACGCATGCAGAGCTGCAGGACACCACATCTAAAAAAAACAAAACCATCGGCAGGATCATTAATCACAATATGTCAGGGAGATACGGGGATATGTTGAACGTTGCTTGCATTTCTGTCTTGTTTCATTTCCCGGAACATAAGGCTGATCAATTATGAATCTTTCTTGCTCAGCAGGTGCTTTCAGCTGAGGGAGTTGTATTACACGCATCTGTCCTGAATATTCTATTCATAACCCAGGGGGGTAGGGATCCGGGTTCATGCACATGTTAAGCGCAGGATGATGCGTCTGTACACACACACACACATACAGCACAGACTGCCGCAGCTTGTTGCATTCAGGACAATTGGACGATTGGTTTGAAGAACTGAGCTACAGTGCAGGGGTGAAGGACAACATGTTCTTCTTCAGACTTAACAAGGCAGAGAAAGTGGTAGCATAATACTGGCGAGGGCGCCGCTTGCCCTCTCAAGGACACAGAAGAAGAACATGTTGAAGTGCTGTAAATCACTGCTGTTCTTTGGAGGCCTGAGGCTGCTGCAGTCGTCCTCCTCATTGTCCTGCACTTCAGCTGTGATGGCACTGATTTCATATCTTCAACAAGATGTTGTCCAAAGGCCAGAAAGACCAACACTGATAACACACACACACACACACACACACACACACACACACACACATACACACACACACACTCACAGTGTGTGCGTTTGTGTGCGTCTTTCTAAGATGGAGAACCAGGATTCGGTCCGAACTCTGCTGAAGCGCACGGAGGCCGAGCTGAACGTGCGTGTGTCCGATGCCCTGAGGAAGCAGGAGGATCCCCTGCAGAGACAGCGCCTTCTAGTGGAGGAGGAGAGACTCAAGTACCTCAACGAGGAGGAGCTCATCATCCAGCAGCTCCAGTAAGTACTGCAACACTTTGACTTTGTTGAATCAATAACAAACAGCTGGTTCTCTTCAATAGTCGTAGTGTGACAAATAAGAAGCAACTTTAACAATTGATGAGAGTTTTAAGGCGGTATGACTGATTCCTCCTGGGTGGGTTTAGATGTAAGATAACAGTTGTGTAGTTGAGAGCAGTTCCACACTACCAGCAGCCAACGTACAGGACCTTTGTAATTAGCCGACTCGCTGGTTGATACGCTGACGGGATGAAACTGTATTTGTAATCAGACCCAGATTCTAATTAAGATCGGAAGCGTTTGAGTGTCCAGCGGCTAATTAATGTGAGCAGAGTTACCTTCAGCTGCAGTAAGGAGACGGCTTCAGTCTGGCTTTAGTCTCGTACGCGGAACTGTTCCACCGCCGTGGCGTGGGGTGACGCGGCCCTGAATCTCACCTTGAGTGGCGTTTTGATTGCAGAGTAATTGATCGGCCTGTTAGACGATCTTTGCTAATCGATGTCTGTTCGTCAGTGTGTCTAATTGCCATTTTATATAGTTAATTATACAAAGAGCTTTGATTCATTTCATGACTTGAGGGTGATTTATGTGACAGGAGGTTTGATCGGTTGCAGGCTTTTTGCGGCTTTTTGTTTCAGACCTCATACACACACACACACACACACACAGACACACACACAGACACACACACACACACACACACACACACAGAAGCTGCCTCCTTTGGGCTGAAGAAACACAACTTTATATAAATTCATGTTCACTGTTTTCTGCCTTGACGACATCTCAGTTATGTTATTTTAATCATCGAACGTTTGACTTCAGCTGTTGTACACGAGGTTGAAAAATCACTTTGGTCCAGCTGCTTAGAGAAGCTAATGAATCCTGCAGAAGGAGCTCAGTGCTCATGGAACTGCGGCTTCGCTTTTTAAACGTTTCATTCAAGTTCTGAATCGGTGTTTGGCAGTAAACCATCGATCCTCTGAGACTCATTCACACGTTGAACCAGGTGAGAGACACTGGGGGTCCCGAATGGAGGTGGCGGTGTAGAAACGTTAGTCGTGGATGACTGAGCACCTGAATTGAGAGACGTTTTTTTGCTGTATTTTTCCAGCAGTATTATTCTGAGATAAAAAAAAATAAAAGGATGCGAGCAGATGAATCCCTGATGTTCATCCTTCTGTCTGTTCTGTCTCAGTGACCTGGAGAAGTCGGTGGAGGAGATCCAGAAGGAGTCGTCTGTCAACCACAAGCTGGTGACGGTGCAGGAGCTGGAGGAGAAGACCACCGTGCTGAGGAAGTTGGGAGAGACGCTCACGGAACTGAAGAGTGAGTCACACACGCACACAAACGTCATGTACGCGGGCAGAAACGCTCTCCTGGCTCCGGCAGAGCGCTAATTACACACCAAGGCACTGATTATCTGTCAATCAGCCTCAGCCAGTCTGTTAAACATTTGATCACTCTCTCAAAACGATGTCAATATGAAATCAGCCAGAGATTGTTGCAGTGAATCAGAAGAAAAAAGCTCACAGAATCATTTGAAAATATGAAATGTCGCTTCACTTCCTGTCTCCCTCCTCTGCTTCCTGCTCCAGATCAGTTCCCGGGCCTGCAGAGTAAGATGCGGGTGGTTCTCCGGGTGGAAGTGGAGGCGGTGAAATTCCTGAAAGAGGAGCCGCACAGACTGGACGCCCTTCTGAAACGCTGCAAGACCATCACAGACACGCTCGCCACCATGCGCAGGTCTGAGTCACCACTTCCTGCCACCGACGGCGTCTTCTTGACCTTTGACACGTCTGTGCGGCTCTTATACCTTGATTCAGATCTGCTGAAGTGACTGATTGTTGCGTGTTGGAGAGCAGCATTATATTACATGATTAAGGCTCATAAACCTGCGCTGGCTGCGTTCTTTCATCCGCTTAACCTTTAACCTTCAAGTTTTACTTTTATTATCCAAAAATGAGCCTTTTATCCACACACACTTCACGTCCTCATCAAAGGAACTCGCCGTTTTTGTTTCCCGATCTTTTCTGAGGTTTTGATCCCAAGGACGAGGAGCCACTTTATTCACACTCCAGCTTATGTTCTAGAAAAGCTTGAACAGTTTTTTAAACCCTTTTGTGTGTTTGCTTACCAGACAAGCGAACGACGGCGTGTGGAAGAAACAGGACGACTTCTCTAATCCCTCACCAAAGCACGGCGAGAACCTGCGGAAGCTTTCGGACTTCGACATGTCCGCCGGGACCCCGCTCACCATCAACGACCTCGGGGGAGGAAACAGCCTGTCCAACTGGAGCCCCCACGCCAGCCTCAGCCGTAGCCATGGAAACCCCAGCGGCCCGCACAAGGACAATCACCCTCCTGTTCCTCACAAGGGCAAAGCCTTAGAGGAGCTGGAACGTCGTAATGCTGCTGACAAAGCTTTGTCCGTGGAAGTCCGACTGGTAGGAGACATTTGTGTTCACCTTCATCTTCACCTTCATCTTCTGTCCTGCTGTCCTGGTCTTTGTCTTACACGTGAAACATTCAGTTCTGGTGCTTATAAAGTGTCCTGATCCGTCTGTCCACTCCTCAGGCGGCAGAGCGGGACTGGGAGGAGAAACGAGCAAGTCTCACCCAGTACAGCGCCCAGGACATCAACCGGCTGCTGGAGGAGACGCAGGCGGAGCTCATGAAAGCGATACCAGACCTGGACTTCGCCGCCAGGCAGATCAAGCCGTCCTCCAACACGCCGTCCTCCCAGAACCCCCAGAGCGGCACGGGGACGGGGACGCTGGAGCACCGTGTCATCAAGCCCCAGCAGAAGCTCCCTGGGAAAGAGGCGGGATCCAGGCGCGGGTCGGGTAAGATGGAGAAGAAATCACTGGTGCACAACGTATCCGGCCTCAGAGTCAGATAGGAGCTCTCACATGTTGAATGGTTTCACTTCCTGTTCCAGACGAGCTGACGGTTCCTCGCTATCGCACAGAGAAGCCATCCAAGTCTCCTCCACCTCCCCCACCTCGACGCAGCTTCCCGTCCTCTCCTGGCCTGACCTCCCGCAGCGGGGAGCCGCTCATCCCCGGGAAAAGTGTCAAGGTAACAACAAACGAGGTTTCACTCACAAATCTGACATATCACATCTATATCCACTCATCTACTGTTTCTTTGTCATTGTAGAAGTGTGATTCGGAGGAGACGGAGGGCCAGAAGCCTCACGTGAAGCTGAGGAGAACGATGTCAGAGAACCCTCGCCCTGCATCCACCCCTCCCACACTGGCCTCTGGGGACAAGGAGGACAGAGAGGAGGACAAGATCGCTGCCGAGTTAGAGGTAACAAGGCGCCCAAACTAGAGCTGGAGCTGTTTAATGAGAGGAGAGCTGCTCTGTTTTTATTATTTATGATATGTCCACAACTTGCCATGGGCAGAATTTTGCACTGAGACACACACACACACACACACACAAGCATCTATGCTCGCCGTTACCACATGTTGAAGCAGCAGGTACCATATGTCCCCTTGCCCGTGGCGCTGGCAGAGCCCAGAGATCACACACTGCTCAGTCACACACATCATCACGCAGGGCTCACAGATCACAGCCCGGCAGATGGACGCTCAGCGCTGCCCGGCTGTGTGGGACTCCGGCTGGTTGAATTCTGATGGAAACGTCGTCGTCCCCCAAAACACAGTCGGGACCTCCGTTCGGTTTGTTCCGCTTAATTTTGATGCCGGCGTCAAACACAGTGTCTAACAAGTCTCTGAAACTCCCTTGTTACCCCCCCCTCTCCTATCTTCCCCCCCCCCCCACTCCCCCAGCTGTTTGAGAGGGCCTATGCCCGGCTCGCTCTGCCCCTCCCCCTGCCCCTCCCCCTGACCTCACGCCCCCGCAGCAGCAGGAGCAACGCGCCCCCCTGCAGCCTGGACCTGTGGGCCTGCGAGGCCCCGGGCACCGAGGTAACAAACATGGTGGACCCTGCCTGCTGAGCACTGCTGCCCCCCCTCCCCCCCTTCTCACACCCCAATACAAACACACTCCTCTGCTCACTCTGACGCCATCTTCTCTGTTTGTTGTTGCCGTGCATGCAACACCACCGTCAAGTCCAAGCAGCTACTTAGTTTCATTTGAGTCCGTCTGTTGCCACCAGACTGGTATGAAGAACTTCACAGAACATCACAGTCTAGACACGCACACGCGCACACACACACACACACACACACACACACACACACACACACTTCAACTTCAACTTGGAATTGCAGAGAGGAATCACACATGCAGCCTTCACTTTAAGCGTCTTTGTCACTTTAGATACAAACCTACACACAGATTGAGTTCCTACATCACTGAGTGTGCAGAATGGAGTGGTGTGCTGTGTGCTGTGTGTGTGTGTGTGATGTGTGTCAGTTAGCATATGCGACTAGCTGTAAACCTGTACACTATGTCAAACAGCTACCTAGCAGAGCCTCACTGAGCAGCTCTGGACTACAGAGGAAGCAGAGAGGATCAGTCCACACAGGCAGCAGTGTGTCCTCAGATGTGACAGTAAGACGCCTACACACATTCACACTCTGATACTCATTTGTCCATAGATGCTAATGGCGTCACTAAATGCTTCTGTATCATTCAGTCGTGCCTCTTTGTCTCTTAAAGCAGCGACCTTCAAGTCTTAAACAGCAACTTGCCGCATTGTTCCAAAGCTGCGAGCGATTGAATCCACTTTCTTTTTATTCCAGGGTAGACGTTTGTCTCTCCCTTCTGTCCCTCACATTGTGTTGACAGAGTGTTCGCCTGCTCCCTCAGAGGATCCTGTCAGAGATGTGATGGAGAACACCGCAAATCTGTCACAAGATTGGAGGCTTCACGACTCAGTGTTCAGGAGTGGAGTGTCAAAGCAGCAGGATGTAATCACAGGCTTGTCTCAGAAGGAGCTCAGGGTCCAGCAGGCTGGTCAGGGGGACACAGAGCCAAAGGAAGACTTGGCCCTGGTGCTGACGGAGCTCCAGGTGAGGGTGTTGTCTCCCACAGAGGTCCTAGAGCTCGTGGGGACAAGAGGAGACACTCTGCAGACTGTTACCCTCCCGCTGCAGCTCCACCTGGAGGTTAGTTGGAGTGAGCGGCCGATCCTGGTGCTGTTCAGGGAGGAACAAACAGTCCGGGAGGCCTACAGACTGCTGCTTTGTCTTCTGGACTCGTCCGAGCCTGCGTGCAAACACAGAGTAGGATCCTCCGCCGTCAGCGCTCCACCTTCAGCCCCCAGGATCTCCCTCCACGCCGGCCAGCAGGGCTCCCTGGTGGAGGCTTTGAGGAGAGGGATTGAAAGAGGCGACAGAACGGTGACATTCCATCCCAACGCTGAATTTCCGATGATTCCCAAGGTCCAGCAGATTCCAGCAGAGAGCACTCCGGAGCCTCAAGGGTCAGGGAGCTCAGCGGAGAGCGCGGCAAACCTGAGACAGAGGGGACGAGACATCCGAGGCAGCACCTACAGGAGGCTGGACAGCCTGGAGGAGACCATCCGCGAGCTGGAGAACACCTTGTTAGAGATGAGCGGCCATCCCACCGCAGAGCACCTGTACGTCGACTCTGCACCCGGACAGACGGACGCTCCTCACGCTGCGGAGATCCAGAAGCCGCCGGTCCCGCCTAAGCCGTCCTCTCGGAGCCCCGCCTCTACCCAGGTCCACCTCCCGCTCCTCCTGTGTAGATCTCTTGGGCGTGACGCTTTATCTTCCTCCTTCAGTCTTTACTTGGGTGACACGGATTTTCTCTTCCGAGCGAAGCCTCTGATGTCTGCTCCCTGCTGAATTGGCCTTTAATTGTTTTAGAGAGTGAAACGGCTGAACTCCTATCAAGCCACATTAAAGGGGACAGACAACAGACTCCCTCCCTACTTGTGTGTGCGTGTGCGTGTGCGTGTGTGTGTGTGTGTGTTCTATGATGAATGCTTGAGCTGATATCCTGCTGGGCTCAGCGCTGCTAATTGTCTTTTTATCGACCTGTCCTGGTATCTGGTGCTTCCCTCTGTATCTCGCCAATTTTGCATTTTGTTATGCTAATTAGTCAATAAATAATAAACGATAGATAAGACACACTTTCTAATTTCTTCCATCTTCCTCCTATCTTTACTCCTCAGCTCAGCTTCTGTGTGACATCACCTCTACACCTCTATTACCTCTATTCCCTCTGCAGATGAACCTTCTGGAACATGATGCTGATGCTGATGCGTCATGTTAAACAGGTTAAACATGACGTGACGCCACCTTGCTCTCCGGTCGAACTTGTTCCCCTCTTTATGCACTCTTCCTCTACAGGCACCAGCTAACGATTATTTTATCTTCGTCTTCCAGGCCGGATCCTCAGATGATTTAGACCAAACAAACGTCATAATTCATCAACATCGGATATAAACAGGAAGTGTCGAGAAAAAACAAAAAAGTTTTTAGGACACTTCCTGTTTACGTCTCACAGGTATTGCAGAGAGTTTACATGTGCATTTGCCTGTAGTTGATCTCATGACAACAAAGATTAGAGACTATCAGAGGAGTTCTCACGCTCCCGTGTCGCCCGGCGTCTTCATTCCGGCGTCTTCACTCCAACGCTTCACTCCAACGTCGTCATTCCGCCTCTTATATGATTCTCCTGCTGCTCCGTGTTGCAGTTTCCCGCTCAGGTCAGAGCTTCCAAACTCAGCCAGTAGCGCTGTCATGGCGAGTTTCATCCCTCTGATGTAGAAGCAGAGTCAATTCCTATCGCCTTGGCTACACATTACAGAGTCTTCACGCATTATTTCATCACTCTGACTTCAAACATGTTCATCCCTCCGACGTGATCTCCCTCTGAACTCGTGTCCTGACTCCTCACTGGGCGGTGACCAAAATCTCTCCTACAAATACGACAACGGCCCCCGGAGCTTCATTACAATTCAGTTTTAACGAGCAGATACGAGGATTTGTTCACGAGCGGCGAGCGAGGGCTGTATATCTTATGAGCCGGGGCCTGACATTGAATTGTAATGTGGAGTTTTCCGCACTGAGCACGTCTGCGGCTGGAACTGCTTGTTTGACGCGATACCATTTTATCTATTATTAGTTTTTTCCTGTGAAGAAGAGCCACAGTTTGATAGAAATTTGAACGGCTGTGTGTTTGTTTTGTTCACATTAGAAACACTCCAGTGCCACACGCAGCAGGAGAGATCATTAAGCACACACACACGCGCACACACACACAGAGAGCCGCGCCGCGTTGGGGAAACTCGGCTACGCGTTGTCGGTTTTGATGTGGCGCTTCTCCATCCTCCTCTTCTTTGTCATTACTCCTGACGCATTGTGAAGCTCTGTGGAGTGGAGACGACACTTACACAAGCCACAAAACACCGATTCTTACAGTCTGACTGAGCTGTATTCTAAAGACACTGAAGGAGACGTTGTCCACTGAGTGTGACTCACGCCTACATGTCCCTCTCTTGTCCCCCTGTCTCCTCTCCGCTCTTCTGTCTCTTCCACCTCTCTCCTCCTCTCTCAGGGAGGAAATAGCTCCGGCGTCGGCAAAGTTCTTCACTCTTCGGCGACTTCCAAGCTGAAGCACCTGCAGCAGAACAGCACAGACAAGGCGAAGAGCGGCAGGAGGGAGGACTTCCTGAAGCTCCAGGGCCAGCAGCAGGTACGGCGGTTGCACTCTGTAGAGTCGGGGGCCAATTCAGGCTGGATCTGAGTGCAGAGGGCAGAGTGAGGCTACCGCTTTACACAGAACGCTGCCCTGAACTTCCAAAGAGGCTTTTATCATGACTAGAATCTGGAATGGCGGCGGAAGGAGCGCATGGTTTGTACCCAGGATGTAATAAATATTTGGGTGCACATTTGAGTGGATTTGATGACCTCTTTTGAAGGAAGTGATACATATAAAGTAAAAATTAGAGTCCTCAGTATCCTCTGTGCCTGCACTTTACGATCCCCCTTTGAGCCAATATACTCTGGAGTTGCTATGCAACCCTCAGTACTTTAGCCAGCAGATCCAGCATAAATTGGTCTTTATGTGTCCCCCCTCCCCTCCACACACACACACACACACACACACTGCACCTCTGCACGTCCCCACTGTGTCCATCAGATCCTCCAGTTACATTTAAGACACTGCAGCACAATAACAGAGCCCCGCTGAGTCTTTGCATCATGGAGGACCCCGACTGTGACCCAACTACCATGTGGAAACACACTTAGGATCCCAGATGCAGCAAATCACATGTGACCGTCTGACACTGGCACACTTCATCCGAATAGAGTGACTTTATTAATGACCGCCGTGTTTAACAAGTCACAATCTGCGGCAGAAAGCAGTTTAAAAGTTATTCTTACAAAGTGTCTCTCCAAGTCCTGAATTATTACATGAGTGAGGAAATGAAACAGTTGAAGCATGTCGGTTTAGGGAAGCCAAGATCGTTTTTCTGACCCTGGAATCATAAAGTCATTCTAATTTGAAAAATAACGGGAGCAGTGAAGTGCAACTAAACCGCCGAGTGTTCGGACACAAACTCAGTCCTGAAGGTGGAGAGAGAGAGAGGGAGAGAGACAGAGACAGGAGAGACAGCAGACGAACGAAGCGTTGGTTGCTGCGCAACCAGAGAAGATTGGGATGAATCTCTGCAGCGCTTTGAGTCACTGGCAGTCAGTGATTATTCAGGATGAAGAGGCAGGTCCTCCTCTTGCTCTGTTCCCATTTAGACCTCAGTGTCTCCTGGCAGGGTTGAATCGGGTCTGACTGACTGATGAACCCCTGCCTCCTCTGACAGCCTTATCTTTGTTTCTGCTTCATATTCTGTTTTGTTTGTGAGCCGTTTCACGACAGCTTCTTCATCCGTTCCAAAGCTCTTCATTTGTTTCCACGTTTTCTCTCGGTGAGGGGAAAAAAGACGTGACGATGAAAGAAGCGAGGAACAGCGATCTCACACATGAAACGCCCCCCGTCTCGCCTCAAGCTCCATATAGGCGACATCACTTTGCGTGTTTGTCACTGCTCTGTACTGTAAACAAATACGAGCAATGGAGCGACGCCTTTCTTCTGCTCTTTGCTCCTGATGCACTTTGCCTAACCTTACTTATCACTCTTCCTCTGTCACTCTCTCTCTCCTGTTGTGATACAGAGGCTGAACGGTTAACCGAAAGCAAAATCCATTCCATTCTTTCGGTAACGACACTCACGCACTCACACACAGCCTGCAAATTGCGATTCCAAAAAGCAGCTTTGTGTATGAAAACCTCCTTTCAGACGTTTCCGAGCTCTTTATCAGCGTGGTGCCATCTTAGGCGGCAACAGCAGCTGAATGCCAAACAACAAACAGCCCTGACACATTCACATCTTTTCACCACAAGCGGGAACAAGCAGCTGTGTCAGACATCACAAGTGCAAACAGCTCAATGTAACATCACAGGTGGAGTATGTGTATTAAGTCTGACACCTCCTAACAAACCCGACCTGTTTGTTTACTAATGTGGTGTGAAGCAGATCTCCTCAGGTTAAACTGCACTTTGAGCATAATGGACCTTATTGTGATGGAGTTTTGTGGAGATTAAGCATTGTGGTGTCACTCCTGTGCGTTGTTGTTGTTGTTAGAATAATCTTACGTTGGGTGTGACGTGATTCAACCAATCAGATTTCAGGGGTAAAGCAGTATCTGTAATGTTGATACGCTCCTGTAACCCGGCGTGAGCTTGTGTTTGTGTTTGCTTGTGTTTGGGGCACCGCACTCGCTCCGTTTCCCTCCAAGGTCTAAGAGGATCCGTCAAATCAGGGCGCCGGATAAGAACAGACAGTTCAAAGTCGCAATTTGACTCCGTTTGCTTGGGCACAGATCGAGGAGAGCATGGAAATGTGAATCACTTTCACAGCGCAAGGAAAAAATCCATTTCCATTTCCCACTAGGCCTCGTATTTCTGGTGGCTGTTAAACGGGCCGGCTAAAGGTTCTGGCGCCAGGTGAGGGGTTGGGGGGGGGGGAGCTGTGAGGAGCGATTCTGTTTGGCAGGTGAGGCCGCTCCGCCTCGCGCAGACCCATACTTTTTAAGCCAGCGAGGCTTGAGACAGGGTTCCTCGAGCAGAATGCACAGCCTGGTTCTCTGGGAATGGGTTGGCAGCACCGAGTCTGGAGCTGCAACAAAGCAGGTGAGAAGCTCAACCTGCAGCCCCGCGTGGACCAGAACACACACACACACCCACACACACACACAGCTAATCACCATAAAGCCCCCAGCAAACTGTGAAAACTATAAACTCACAGCCAAGAAGGCCAAAACTTCTGCCTCTGATTCAAACTCCAAACACAAACACGTAGATGTCGTCTCGGCGGTTTGGATTGCAAAGTGTGTGTGTGTGTCGGGTTGGTGTGTCAAACTAGTCCGACATGGTGCCGCTCACGTGTCAGACGTGTCGTCGCTCTGATTCATGTTGCTTTGCCTACTGGCCCTCTCAGACGGTAAATGAGTGGAATGTTGTGACCGTGTTACCCACAAGTCTGCATACTGCGAGCACAGTGCCATCTGCTGGCCGCCTCTGGCACGACACAGATGACTGGAAGTGTGATTTCGTTGCATATTTTAATGAGCAACAGTCATTAAAATAAGTGTCGTGACAAAAACTGAGCAGCTCCACAGAAACAATCTCACAGGAACATGAGGTATGTGTTTCCCAGTGTTTTTGTGGTTTCATGTGTAGCTTGCCTCTGTCTCTATGGCGACCTGAATAACCTTCTCCTGTGTTTGTCTCTTGTTCTCACCGCACTTCCTTCCCCTCCATTCTATCAACACCTCCTGCGGCACGACCCTCACCCACCCTCCCTCCCTCCGTGTGACCCCGTGACCCCGGCCTGCCTGTGTACCTGCGCCCACCTGTGACCCTGCAGCAGTGAGAAACCCTTCAGTGTCCATCATCTTCAGCCTCTTCCTCCTCACCCGACCAGAGAGCTACACAACCCCTTTTTTTGTTAATCAGTCCCTCCTTCTGTCCCTGTGGGGGGGTCAGTCTACACTGAGGTTCAATCGCTGTGTATGTGTGCACGTATGTCGGGTGTGTGTAGGTGTGTGTGTGTTTGGTGTGTGTGTGCGTGCGTGCATGCGTGTGCACTGGCAGGGGTGCCCAACCACCGCCACAACCCAACTTTAAGACTTGATTTTTCATTTTCCTTTTGTTCCATGGAAACCTTCTCTTCTCCCTATATTCCTCCCTTCTACTTCCTCCTCCTCTCTTCCCGCCTCTCACCTGACCTCTGACCCCGCTGTTCCCGAAAGGCCTCGACGACCAATGGCACGGGTGGCGGTGTCGAGCCGCACCTCTCCGACTCGAGAGCTGCCGTTTTCTCAGGCCTAGCACCCTCCGCTTCGCCGGCGTTTGCCCATAGCGTGAAGAAGAGTCCCCAGGAGGTGGCGCTCTCCTCCCTGTCCGCCTCCTCTGGTCAGGCTAAGGCCCTGCTGGCCAGTCTGTCGGCCTCCGGCTTGACCGCAGAGGCCCTGCTCCTCTCCTCCGCCATGCGTCACCACCGTCTTCTCCGCGAGCAGCGAGCCTCCTCCCTGCCCATCTCCCAGACCTCCTCCTCTTCCTCCTCTTCCTCCTCTCCCACATCCGCCACCTCCGCCTCCACCCCTTCCCTCTCTCCGTCCTCCCCCTCCCCTTTGAACCCCCTCACCCTCTCCTCTTTGCTTCTCAAGTCCAGCACTCGGAGCCTTGAGCGATCCGTCAGGAACGGCCAAAAGCAGAGTGGCAGCAAAGAGGAGCTCTGTCCCGGTAACTCTCAGTGAGGAAGAGGAGGCGGCAGAAGGAGGAAGATTCACTTAAAGCACTGTCGCAGAAATTGAAAACTAAGCTAAAAGGAGTGCAGCTGGTTCAAGTGGAAAAGAACGGAGCAAACCACTGAAATTCCAGGATTTTGTAATATTTTCTTTTTGACCGTTTGGACCTTTTCTTCTTTTTTTCGTCTCTGCTTTCGGACTCCGGGATCGTCGCATATCCATCACAAAGAACTACTTCACTGTAAATGGACTCTAGCTCTCCCTCTCGCACACGCTTCAGACTCTGATCCGGTTCCACGGATCATCTGCGGCTCTCCCACGCAGTCGCACTGCCACTTTTCCCAGATGGCGAGAGCGCGGGCCTCCACTCCCACCGGCGGGCTGTGGTGTGGACGGACAGAGACACACACACACACACACACACACACAGACACACACACACACACACACACACACACACACACACACACACACTCATATATATCCTCACTCAATGGCTTGTTTGTGGAGTAGATATAATGTCTTAGACTGTGACTTCTATCATAGAGAATATAGTTGCAATAATCACCCAGTGAGTCCAGTGGTGTGTGTGTTCCGGACGACGTCGCTCTGAATCGCCGGGCAGAATGTAAAGCTGCTCAGAAAAAACTGTTTTAAAACGTAAATCTAAAGGCGACGATTGTGGTTTTCTCATCTGTCTGTGTGGCTGTTCTTCTCTGAACTGGTGCTATATTTCTCCCCTGTTTGTCCAGACTGTGTGAAGAGTTAACACGACTGTGACCTGTTCACCACTCATACCTGTGCATCCCACTGATGTCACCGATGGTTTCATAGATTCTTAGGAGAGTCGAGGTGTCATTTTCAGTTTGATACTTACGTTTACAGAAGCACATATGGGAGCAGCGTTACAGCAGCACATGTACTTTAAACAAAGACAGAAAGAAAGAGGGGAAATGCACAACAGCTGATGAAGAGTGAACATTTATGTGTGATGACGAGTGAATTATGACAATCAGGATGAACCCTCGGGCGCAGCCTGCTGGCTGCTGCGGGCGTTTGAGCACCTGAGATCCAAATATCTGCACAAATATTCAAGCACACACACACACACACACACACACACACAGACACACACACACACACACACACACACACACACACACACATACACACAAACACACGAACACACACACACCCACACTTGTAAAGCCAAGCTGTTTGTTGAAGCACACACTATCTTGTGTAATTGATTCTTTTTTAAAGCCTGCTCTCTCTCTGATAATAAGCCGTCTGGTGTAATCTGCCATATCAGACAGAATTGATTTGATAGAATAGAATCCGATCTGTTTGTGTCCTGGTGCCGTGTAAGGAAAGTTACACCTGAGCTCAAAGTTCATTAATTTAATAAGGTTTTTCAGCATTTCAGAATGAATTTGACTGTTTGAAATCTTTACACACCAGTTCTAATGATAAACTGTCCTGAGAATATGATTCAGTCATTGATCTCAATGTATATACATTGAGATCTGATCTATAGTTAAAGAAGAGAATATGAAATTAGTATTTTTTTAAAAGTACATTTTCCTCAAAATTCCTCTTCATGAGAAGCACAAATTATATATAAAGAATAGAAGCTACAAATTATTCCTGAAGGATAAACAAGAAAACACATCTAATACGTCAGATATTCAATTTTATGACCTGCATGTTGGAAGAGGAATCGTGTATGAATGTGGGGACTTTGCTGCTTCTGCCTGGTTCAACTTATTTCCATTTAAACGTTTGCGTCAAAGGCCATGTCAGTACGAAACCCTGCACAGGAAGGAACCATTCCCAAGCTCCCTGTAATGTGTGAAGTTTCACCCTAAAGCTACACTGCTGCGCGGAATAGTCACACACACACACACACACACACACACACACACACACACTCGGTGACTTTAAATAGCGTCGCGGCGGCGCTGAGATGAAGACATCTCTTGTGTCAGAGATGAAGGAGACGCGTCAAGCTCGGGGATATGTGTGTTTAACAGCTTTGCCGTGTGTTTGCGATGTGTTTGCAGAGATGAGTGTAGCCGCAGCTGTTTGACTGGCTGAGACACTTTTTTGTGGCCTTTTATGGCTTTTTTTTCGCTTCCTTTGCTCAATAAAAACCACTCTGCTGAAGTTATTACAGGACACGGTTTGGGAACGGCGCGTGCAATGTAGGACGAGCGGTTTGGGTCTTGTACCGAGTCGGCGCTCTTGGCCATCGATTTCCCTGTCACCATGTGTTTTCCCAGTGCCTCTAACACTAAATACTTGCAAGAAATCCCCCACCCCCCTAGTTGTATTACAGTATTGCATCATCAGTGGCGACTCCAGGGTGTGGAAATGATCTTGTTCCTGTTAGTTGTTTTGCAGAAAAAAGGTCAAACGAAGGGTTCATAAGGAGCGGAGCCCAATGCAACCAGGCTCTGCTCCGCTCACGCTGATCCACACTTTAATCCATCGCCCCCGGAGTTTAACCTGCTGCATTTGCATCCGCTGACAGAGTATTCATGCTTTTCTGGTCCTTTTCCTTACTCCCCCGAGTGAAGTCCGAGACCAAACTCCCCCGGGGAAATTTGCGTGACTGGGCTGTCCGAAATGATTTCTAAGTGTTAGTGGACTGTGATTTCAACATGGCTAGGAGGCTTCACAGAAGGCCACGCCCCCCCAAACTCGGCAATCAGAAAAAACTCATGCAAACTTGAAATCAAACGTAGGATTATACATATATAAATATATCTTAAGTGAGATGTTTGTGTATGATATTATAATTGTGAAGAAAAGTGTGATATATATATAGGCCTAGATTAAATTATATACTGTAAAATGTCATCATCTCTTCAGTTTTATATCTTAGTGGCCATTTTGTACAGATCTTTTCTTTTTTAATTCATCAAGAGAGATATTGCATTTCACACTGACAGATGATTTATTCATACGCAGAACATTTTTATATTTGTTTGAATATATCTGTATAGATTGACAGCTAGCCTCTGTAATATACACAATACATTTTTTTTAAGGTTTTTGTTGATTGAAAATTTTTGTGAGTTTTTCCGTTTATCCAATTGTTTTTCTTTGGACCGCCTGAGCTTACGGGCTTCTTTTGCTACTATGTTTCCGTCTTTTCCGGTTCTTTTTTGTCCCTTTTTTTTTTGGTCTTTAACACATCCAGTACTTGTGATGCAGCTGAATATGACTAATGTTGGAGAGTCGGAAACACAAATGGTGTGGTAACTACTGTGAAAGGTCAGATTCTGGGCCCGACAGGTTCACACGGAGCCTTTACTGCTCTGCTGAACAAACTTCCATGGCTTTAATTCTCTCTGTGTCGTGTGCATGTGAACAGGAAAGGTGATGATGTGCGTTCAGATAAAATGATCTATAAAGCAGAGGGAAGTATGTTTTGTTGCTGTTCCACATGTTCCACTTGTTGCACAAAGTGGCTTTAAGTAGCAGTTTAGCTAAACCACAGAAGTTGTTAAGTAAACCCACAAAGATGGATCAATAAGGGAATTATGTGGAATTATATGGATTTATAGTTTTGTCTCTTTTGCCATTGCATCTTTTTTTATAATGAACCTACATTCTATAGTATGTATATGAGATTTTTACATGAATGTGTGGATGTTCAAAAATCTTGGCATCGAAAAAGTAGAAAACACGAACAAGTCGAGGTGTAAATAGGCCGAGTCATTCCTTTAACAAATTGTCATGTCCAAAAAGAAAATGTTTATTAATGACTAAAAATATGACGATGGGTACAAAGGTATATACAAAACAATGCATGTATAGTCTCAAGCAATCGCACGGTGCAGTCGAAAAAAATGTCGTCTTCATGTTTTCTCAAAAGATGAGAAAGAGGAAGAGAAAAGAGAAAAGAGGTTCTATGTTAGAGGTTTACAACTATGGAGAATGAAACGTTATTTAGGTATCTGTGACACAGGCATGTTCAGTCTTACTGTGATCTGTTGTGTGATGAAGATGATGATGATGATGAAGATGATGGTAGTAGTGGCTAAGAAGGATTCCGAATGCTTGAACACACCCAAACTAGAAAAGTCGCCAATAACGGTGAACTCTTCCCACAGAGTGATTCTCCCATTTGTAGAGTAGTGTGATATAAGAACAAAATAATACAGAAAATAGATCTATAATATAATGATATATAAATTTAAAAGCCTACCGATACTGGAGATAATTTATCAGTGTGGATGCCATGATATTCTGTGAGACGTGTGTGTTTTTCCTGTGAGAAGACAGTCGGCAGTTGAACCTGCCTTCTTTTGTACATAATTTGCTGTGATTGTGTGTCTAATAAAGTGCAGCTCTCTTGTACAGTCGTGGCGTCTGAATCTTGCTTCATGCTCAGTCTGTTAGAGGTCAAAGGTGAAAGGTTTTATCCATGTCCAATTATGAATGTCATAAAATGTACAGACGTTTCACTGATCTACTTCTAGTCTCTTGCTGCAGCACGGCTCTGCATACTGAGCGGAAACAGACAATCTGACGTTACTGTCTCTTTAAGTTCTCCTTCATTCTGATCTGAGCTGTCAGTATCCAAACACCGTGATACCTTGTAAGATGTACTCATGTGTTATCATTAGTAGTAGTAGTAGTAGTAGTACTATTGTTATTATTGTTATTTTTGTAGGACATGAAGTACACAAACAAGTATAGTTTGAAGTACAGTATTTGAGCCAGTATGCAGTAGTTCCTTGTGTATGAATTACAGAGAAATTACAAGAAAACAACAGCAGACCAAAATGCTTATAAGTCTGAAATATAGATTTTGGTTTTATTTCTTTGAAAGTATGAAACGTACAAATTGAGAAGATACAAAGTCAACAAAGCATCAAAATAATACAAAATAATAAAAATGTAATGAAATATTGTTTTTGAAGATTTGGAATCAAAGCCCTGAATTATTTTATTGCAAATATCCAATAACAGCTCCAACTTCCTTTTATTTACAGAGCAAATTCACATAAAAATGTTTCGCAAAAAGTACGACACAGGTATTGAGCTTGTGATATGAATTAATATATGTACAGAATGTTATCATGCTTGTTTTGTGTTGACGTGTTCTGTGTTGATGTGTTCTGTGTTGACGTGTTCTGTATTGACGTGTTCTGTATTGACGTATTCTGTGTTGACATGGTCTGTATTGAAGTGTTCTGTATTGACGTGTTCTGTGTTGACGTGTTCAAGTGTCTTGGCGTCGTCGGCAGTCTGACCGCCTGAACGGTGTGTTCCTCAAATCTGAGAGAAAAGAGGTGTTTAGGGACAAACTCACAGTGTGGAAGTACCAACCATAATCACATCAGCTTGGTTCCTCCTCACCTGTGATGATGTCCTCCAGAGCTCCGTCCTTCCCCTCGCGCACCGAAGGCTTCACCTGCCTCTTCTTCAGCTCGGCTATCAGGTCCATCTGAGGCATCTTAGGCGTCATAGGCGACTGGGAAAACGTCAAAAACAATGTGGGTTAATTGAGATTCACATTTGTGTTGAGGGCTGATGCATCGTTTCTACAGTTTGGACCTTCAGTCATTCACCTTCTGTGATCCAGGCGTGTTTGTTTTTGATGATGAAGGTGATTGTTTCTCCTCATTGATCTGACATTCCATTTTCATTTTCCGCTCATTATCTTGCTGTGCTTTCTGTGCACAATGGAAGACAAAGATAGAAAGTGTTGTACTATGCAGCAGAGCATATGGATAAAAGCACGAACCTGCCACAAATCCTCACCTTGTAGCCCTTTATGAAGCGTCCAAAGTGAGGAAAGAACATGGAAGGCTGCGTGGTTTTGGGATTCTCTCCAAAATACTCCACCACAGAGCCGTACGCCTCCTGGAGGGAGAACAGGACATGTTGAGGACATTTACGAGACCGCGTCACACGGTGGGTTTGGTTTGGATGAATCTCTCACCTGTGCTGTCTTGCTGTCTTTGACCAAACTCTCCAGCTGCTCACTGTTGGTCTTGATGAATTCCTTCAACACCGGGCAATCATCCTGCACCAGGAACTCCTTTTTGCTCATCTCCATTCCCCGTTCTAATGAACGGATATCCTGAAGAATGCCGTCCAGGGACACTGAGCGGGAGACAGAAGGAAGCTTAACTTGTTTTTTGTGAGGTGGAGCATTTGGCGTTCACTCATATGTCCATCTGAGAATTCAGAAGACACGTTCAGCTTCTATTATTGTGTTGAAGTAAGTAGGTAAGTAGCCTGTGGACCTGGTAAGTGAATGCCAAGTGTTCAACTCATTCAGACTCCAATGACTTGAAAAGTGTGCGCGCGTGTGTGTGTGTGTGTGTGTGTGTACCGAGAGCAGCTTTGTCCACAAAGTGAAGCTCAGTGTGGAAGTTGACCAGGTCGGGATATTTCTCCCCAATGATGTTTGTGATGAAGTGAAGCAGCGTCTGCGAGCGGTCGGTGGATTTGGTCTCCAACAGCTGAGAAGCAAAGACGAATTGCGATAAAAAAGAGGTTCTGTTGTCTGTAGTCATCTTGACTCGAGCCAAAAACAAAGCAAACAAAGGCGACTTACCATGTCCAAACTCTGCAGCCTGAACCCGTACGCGGAACCTCGCTTACTGCTGTTCATGTAGTTACCAAAGGCCAGAACGATCTGGAGGAGACGAGATGAGATTAATTTAACACAAACTCACATTTCAATGCTCCATCAGCATGTTGGATTCTCTTCTACTCACTTCTAAGATCTTTTTCAGTTTGATTGAAGACTTTAAGGACATTGAAGCAGCGATGATGGAGTTCAATTGCTGTGGACGAGACAAGAAAGACGGTGAATAAATCCAAGTTTCCAAACTGCAGTCTCAAGTTTACAGCGATTCTGAATATATAGCACAAACTGACCGGCTGCAGGCGTTTGACCATATCTGGGAAGTTACCCATGAAGGTCAGAGTGCTTATTCTCTGGCTCAGACGAGGAATCTTCCCAAAGCGAATCATGAACTGATCCTCCACAGTCAGGTCCTCCAGTGGACGGCCGTCCTTCTCATAGTTGCGCAGAAGCTTTTGCTCAAAGTCCGATGGTATGAAGGGCTCCAGTAACTCCAGGAAGTCGATGGTCAAAGCCTGCTGGTCGTACCTGGAACAGAACAATGGGTCTACGTGAGGAGCAGAACTGACTGAGATGGAGAAAAGGTGATAAAATTGGAGAAACATTGACAGTGAAATGAGTCTGATTGTCTGGTACTTCTCTATGGCTGTGCAGATGTCAGGTGCGCCCATTCCCGCTTTGCGTAGCGTGATGGCCAGATTCTTGGCCTTGTTGGGCTCGATCAGGGAAACCTTGGCGGGGGCCTTTTGTGGCGTTTTCTTCTTTATGTTGGACAGATCTGCTGAAGCACCCTGGGCCTTGGTCTTAAACTGTTCCTCGAACATCTCCATGTTCAACTCCTGATGTCAATGGGGAGTGAAGAGGCAGTGGAGGTCAGATGTTGAATACGTGTTTTTAATCTTCAGACGAGTGCAGAGAGAACGGCGATGAGACCTTCTTACCTCCAAGACCTGCTCGTCATCCAGCTCATGGAAGACGGTGCCGGTCACTTGGTTGGGCTTCAGTGCCTGCCAGTTCAACAGCGGCATCCTGAACTTGGTCTTAATGCTCTTCTTGCTCTTAAGCCCTGAGAAAACATGCGGCAATACAAAGAGAGAGTGAGGAAGAGGAGAGAACAGCCGTCATAAACATAGACGCTTCAGTCCCCCTCATTCTTACCAGATACAGAGTTGGGTGCTCCAGGTGGAGGCACAGGTCCAGCACCAGGTGGAGGAGGGGGAGGTGGGGGTCCAGCACCAGGTGGGGGAGGGGGAGGTGGGGGCCCAACGCCAGGTGGAGGGGGGGGAGGAGGAGGAGGGGGAGGTCCAACTCCAGGTGGAGGAGGAGGAGGAGGCGGAGGAGGAGGAGGAGGCAGTGCCGCAAACTGTGCAGTGGGCTGGGGAGGGGACACAATGTTCCCAGAACCACCAGGAGGGGGAGGAGGAGGAGGAGGAGGAGGCGGCAGGGCAAAACCAGAGGCAGGAAGGACGGACAGCCGGGCACAATCAGGAACGTCAGAGCCGGGTGAGGTCGGAGCTGAAGCTGGCGCTGGGACATATTCAACCACCGTGACAGGCAACACCTGGATGTCCAACCCGCCTGACGGGCTCCGTCCCAGCCGGATCAGACCCTTGTCCTGCAGCTCCTGGACCTTCTGCTCCAGCTCGGAGGAGCTCTGAGGGCTGGACACGCTCAGCCGCTCTCTGTCCTTCTCCCGCTCTCGGTCCAGCTCGCGCTCCCTCTCTCTCTGCTGCAGGGCGCCGACCTGAGAACACGACTCACGCAGACTCTCCTGTGAGACAGCAGGACGCAAACACAACATGAAGGGACCTCCAGAGGAATCAATCAGCAATATCACAGGGGAAAGGCACACAGTTATGAGGAAAAATATAAAATGTGCTGTAATTTATAATAAAGTGTCCTCAAAAATGAACTTAAGAGAAATATTTGAGTAAAAGTATCAAGTTACTTTTTATCTAAAAAGAGCCCACAGTATATCTGCACATGTATCTGATTATTGCATATAGTAAAAGATAAAACAGTGAAATAAAGTGACTCTTTGCTAATCAGTCTAATCATGTCCAGGTCAAAGGTCAGTGCTCACCTTCAGCAGCTCCGTCTCCTTTGTGGCCTGCATGAGTTGAGTCTCGAGTTCAGTCATTCTCTCTGTGGTCTGACTCTCAATCTCCTGAAGCCTGTCGCTCAGCTGCAACACAGTCACATGGTCACACACACACACACACACACACACACACAAACACACACACACACACACATACACACACAGGCCAAACCACCAAGTCCTGTATTGGTGCACTTTGGTGGCTTACCTGTAAGTTGTGGTCCTGCAGCTCGTCCACACACTGCAACACTCCTCCTCTGTTCTCAGCGTCCTCCAGCAGGGCACCCACGTCCAGCACGTTGTCCAGGTAGGCCTGGATCTGCACCTGCAGCTTCTCACTCTCAGTCTGCTTCAGGTTCTAACACACAAACACACACCCACATGGTGTTACGTTATTACAGGGCAACATCAGATTCGGATTAAAGATGGAAGTTACGCAGGCTCATCAAAAAGTTGCTGAGCCTGTATTTGAAGCCTCTGATGGTGGTAAATATTCAGCAATAAAACCCTGAATATTGAGACACGGCTGAGAAACTGCTTGTAAGAATGTGCCAACAGGTATTCTTATATCTTCAACAGTCTCTCTGAACATTGATAATCTGGATAGACAGCTACAGTATGTATAAACAAAGCTGTTCTAAAAACAGCTCTGATGACATGTATACTGTATTTGTGTCATTCTCTTGAAGAATGTCCAGTGCCGGCTCACCTCCAGGTACTGATCCAAACCATGGTGAGTGAACTCGTACTGTAGATGGACGCGGAAGTTCATGTTCTCCACCGAATGGACCACAATGTTTATGAACTGCATGCAAGCAACCTGCAGACAGACAAGGAGCTTAGAACCCAAATTCACACACACACACACATTTGCCTCATGAATTTGTAGATCCGCTCACAGAGGCTGGATGGCAAATTCCTGCACTTACCATGAAGTCAATGTTGCTGTCATCGCAGATAAAATACTCCATCAGCTTCTCAAAGCGATTCTTCTCTCTGCTCACCTAACAAACAACAAAACTATATTGTAATGTGCAGTGGAACATGCAGTTTTATTTTTGCTCACATGAGGGCGCAAGCAGCTTAGGTCACTGCTTAAAGTGTCAAGTTTCAGGTCATTTAAAGCCATTAAATGTATCAAGTGTCGCTTTGTCAACTGTATTTATGGTGACATTTAGAATCCTAACACACACACACACGCACACACACACACACGACAGTAATGCATGTGCTCTAAATATAAGGATGTTGCACGTGGGTAGACAGCCAGTCAGTCAGTCTGATGAGTAATCTAAGAGGGGAAGTCTGGAACAGTAGTGTGCCTGAGTGATCGACCGTTAAAGTGAACCTTTTATAACTCGTCGTATTTACTCAAACTCATTTCACCTCTCTGAAGTTGTCAAACGCAGAGAGGATGATGTCATGTCCTCCTCTAACAAGGCAAACGGCGGCCAGCAGCTCCAACACAAGGGCCTTCGTCCTGCCACAGAGGAGGGTGAAGAATGAACAACACAAATAACACACACCTAATTACATACACACACACAGGCACGCGTGAGGACGCTCACCTGGGATTCCTGCTGTTCAGGCTGAGGGTGATCTCATTGACGCAGCGCGGGTGAGACATCACCAGGTTAAAACCAGACTGCAAGAAGAACAAAAGCCTCCATGAGATCGTTCCTCCAACATGCAAGCAGGCTTTGACTTTTTAACCACTGGACTGGAACTGTAGCAGAGAGAAGCTGAGTGATTATAAAAGGATTCATTTGCTTAAGTTGGACTGTTTGTGCTCCACCTGGTAGTTCATGATGGCTCGCAGGCACATGATGCAAACGTGAACATCGTCTCTCTGGGTGGCTGGATGAGACTTTTTATGCATCTTGTTGGACAGAGTTGTGCTCAGCCTGCAGGGGAGACGAGAGCGAGAAAATAGACACAAATAGAGCTTTTACTGAAGGAAGCTACTGTGTGTGGTTTGACCCTGAAAAACACTTATTCACGACAAAACCTCCACGGCATCAATTTGATCTTCACTTCAAGTCTGAAAGCTGAAATGTGGGACATCTCAGGTGAATGGAAACATGGACCTGTATGACCTCATTAAGACGATACACAGAACCCGCCCACAAACCATCCCGACTGAGACCCCCGACCAGCTGAAAGAGCCTAAGCAGAGTGTAAAGACGTCCGTGATGCCTCCTACCTCACAGTCAGAGCTCGAGCAGCTCTGGTCATGCCGTGGGAGTGAGAGCTGCTGCTGTTCTTGGTCAAGTCCTCCATCGAGCGCTCTTTGGGCTTCCCCCTGTCTGACAGCGTGCCACCATTTTCAACTGCCTCCGTATCAAACCTACAAGAGAGATAAAAGATACAAGATAAATATTGGTAGGAATTCAGTGGCTGTGTTCTACCAGTGCCATGAGTTCTCCAAGAGCGTGTAAACACTCACGAGGCGGCGCTCTGTGCATAGGAGAGGTATTCCACCAACACGTCCATACCCTTATTCTGCTCGTTGAGGAACTCCTGGGCCCACCTGGAAAACAGACACATGGAGGTTTTCATTTGGGGACATTGACCGTTAAACATCAAACCGATGGGCCTAACCAGGATCTGACCACTCACCCGATGTGATTGGTGCGAAGGGAGATCTCCAGATCTTTCAGGACCTTGGTGGCATCTTGGACTCGCTTCTTTAGCTGAAGAGACAGAAGAGGTGCCAGTCAGTATGTGTGAGGCTTTGACTGAGAGGAGTGAAGACGTGTGAGGATCCACACTGACCCTGCGAGGGACACCCCCCTGGTCCTGGTAGAAGCTCTTGATCTTGGACAGATAGGTGGACGGGGGGCTTTTCACCTGAAAACGCTCCTAGGAGAGAAGGATTCACAAAGAATTCAGTCACATCAAGTCCTTTGTTCTTATTGACTCATCATCTAATCGATCAAATAACCAATTCTGTCATCACTAGAATCAACAGAAGACCCAGATGACACCTGCACATTCACTGTTGTTGCTCTGCAACCAGGACTGTGTGTAGCACAGACACAAACCACTCTCTGTTTCCGTGGCAACCTCGATCGTTTACCAACACAGAAGCAGCGTTGCCAAGCGTCACACTCAGCTCACCATAAATCCACAGTGTCCCTTTAAGGTCTCTGTGACTAGGAGCCCACTAAGCTCGGGGGGTTAAAGGTCACGTGAAGCAGCTCTTACCTGATCGCACACCAGCTCCCACTTCTTTTCGTTGTCATACTGACTCAGTAGGTTCAGTTTGTCCGGGGGCAAGTTCATGTAGCTCTGCAAGAGAAACCATCAGACATATAAAACGAGTCATGATTCTCACTCGCACATCGTTTAGTTCTATTATTATCATTAGGTTTATATGCATCACTGCTTATGCAACGATTTTCAACAGCAACCACACCACAAACTTGAAGTGAAGGTAAAGCAGGATGCTGCTGCATGCCCGCCTGCCCAAACCACCGCTGATTCAGTGTTGACATGTTGATGTTCAGGTCGTCATTGGATACAATCGACAGCCGACCTCACACGGCACCATTCTGATCCTCAAGTTCTGAGAAACGACCACGTGATGACATAATCAACGTCGGAGTTTGCATTCTGTCCCTGATCTTTCCCCTTTGGGTGAGTATCAAAACCCCCCACCTCCAGGTTTTTGATGTAGGTGGAAACAACCATTGGAGGAATCAGCACATTACCCCACGCTCGCACATCATGCAGCTAAAAGGAGGCAAAGCAGAATCGCACCTTCAATCTCCAAGCTGAAAACACAGATGTGAGAGAGGGTGTATTTCTCTTATTTGTGAATGTGATGGCAACCACATCCACATCACTGATTTACAGTTTGATTAGAGATGGAACATGAAGCAACGCCACACTGTTCTGAGGGGCGTCATGGGAGATAAGGACAACAGGATCATGAAGATCCTATTTCACACTACAGTATGTCCCTCGTCTACTGTAACAAGGCCTAGACGAGCTGGAAGACGTTTCAGGTTCAAATTCGGTACCTTGTTCACCCAGGGGCCAATTTTGTTACTATCCATCACTATCACCAGCGACATTAATATGAGCCTGTTAAGACAAAGAGACGTCTGATTTGACACTAACAGCTATATTTGAATGCACCATGGGCGTGGATACACGTTTATATATTTTCATATATCGAAGCAGCAGTTTGTGGTTTCTATGTCACACCTTCGAAAAAAGTAAAGCGGATACGTTGTGCAGAAGGGGCGAAAACAGCTCCTCTTCTTCATCCTTGGCAGGGGGAAGGGAGGGGCTGGCTGTGGTTTGCGTGCGGGTAACAGGGCCACACCAGGCGAGAAGAGGCTGAGGAGACATTCTGTAGTCGCTGCAGAAGCAGTAGCTACATTTAAGAATCTAATTCTCAACGCCCTAATCTCACTGTTAGAGCTAGTACAGAATGCAGTGTGTTTGTGTGTGTGTGTGTGTGTGTGTGTGTGTGTTTGTGTGTGTGTGTGTGCGTGCAGTTGTTTGGTGACAGAGAGAGGAAGTGAGGTCATACATTTGCACCACCTCCTGATATGGGCCGTATGCTAAATAAGCAGAATCTCTTTCACTGATATTTTACTAAAAGTTGTTTTATGTATTAATGGCGATTCAGTGATTTATTATTCAACAAAATCTACTTCAAAAGCTTGTAGCCTAAATCCTAAAAAGGGATAAGCCCAACTTCACAAGAAGTCAAAAAAATCCTCTTCAATTTTCATGACATCATCATCAGCTGAGGCCAAACTGGTTCCAGCTGAAGCCTTTTGTCATGTTTGGGAAGTGGTGAAGCAAGTCGTAGTTCAAAGACACAGTTGGGGTTTGCAGCCAACAAATACAAAATCGCTTCAAGTTGGCTGAGTTGTAGGACCCACAGGCAGGTGAGGTAAGAGGCCTCACAGAAAGAAGATCCTGGGTTCAAATCCAGCTCAGACCCACTCCGAGGGATAATGGGACCAGGAAAAGGACAAACAGGTATCAAGGACTTATGGACAGATGGACAGACATTTTTTACTCCCTTTGCTTGTGGTTCAGGCTCAGAATTGATTAATCAGACAGAAACACATGTCAGCACACTTCACGGTTTACAGGCTTGGTTCTGATTTGCAAAGACAAATATCCGAATACTTCCTCATCTCTTCCTCTCTCTCTCCTTAAACAGAGCTGCTTTCTTTGGGAAGTCTAACATGCCGGTTGCTTTCACGAGGCTTCATGTTTTCCATTTTGTTGTAAGACTGGTGAAATAAGGCTGAAACACTGTGCTTCCTGTCTTATGGTCTCTCTGATGTAAATGTGTTGCTCAACTTCCCCTTTGAAGCTACCTGCCAATAATCACCCTCTTTCTAACCATACCAGAGTGAAAGACTGAAGAAGAGCTGGGAACCTTGTTTTACTTGCACATTCCTACTGTGAGCTTTTGTTGTTGTTTTTTTTTACATCATTTCCAACGACTAACTACATGTTTGCCAACAATAAAATATTGCCCCTGGATGTTGACAAGTCAAATGAGTCTGTGCTCGATAACGGTTATGGCAGGTGGTTTGTAAAATGTGACTCGTTTTGTTTCCCTGCATATCACCTGCCTCTGTCATGTGGAAACCAACTGGAATAACCTGAAATACAGCAAGCAAAACTGTTTCGTGCAGTAAATGTGTGTGTGTGTGTGTTCTCTGCTCCTCCACTCACCAGCACCACATTGAAGCGTTCCTCCAGCTCCTTCTCTGGCGGCATAGGCAGCTTTGGGGGAGCCGGCTGCTTCTTCTGCAAGTTCCCTACGGGGTCTCCTGTGCCTGAAGTCGCCCCGACTGAGTTCCTGGCCTCTCGACCCTCAGCCGGCTCCTGCTCCGTGCCCCCTGCCACCGCATTCCCCATCACTAGTCTCCACAGGTAATCCAGGTTTTACACAAAATCCTTCTGCTGAGAATGATGTGTATTCCAAAACAAGAGCGAGGAGACGTTTTCCGTCCAAAGGCCGAGATTAAGACAAAGTCTCTGGGCGTTCTGTGAGAGGAACATCAAAGCTGTAGCCTACTGCATCTGCCTTAGTCTTGAGGGCACGATTGCTGATGAAGCAAGGTTGCCGGTCCTCATGTCTGTCCTCTCATCAACCTGACCCTCTCTGTCTACCAAACTTTGAGAATAAGTTAACAAATCTTGGTGTGGCCAGCAGTTGGGTCTCTTTGGGTTGACTCAGCTACCTCACTCACTTTACTAGCTGACTGAGTTCTCTTCTGTTGAGATCAGCACAGACAGCGGTGTGTGAGAGGAAGGAGAGCAGAGTCAGATACACACTCTGTAACACACACAGAAACCACAGCAGCAGAAAAGCAGAAGAGTGACTTCCTGTGTGAAAGAGCAGAACAACAGAGCCTGAGGGTGGAGGACAGGGTGGAAGATGAACAGACCTCAGATGATTGGTAGATCATGGCTGAGGTGGTGCAGAAATGAAAGAAAACAGTAACAGATTATTTGTTTTTATTTCCTTTTTATTTATATATTTTACCATGAATCCACCTGCACAAAATTGAAGTCATTAATTTTCCACCAGTCAGCTTCAACTTGCACAGCTTTGGGATGTCATCAGTTTTTTGATCATTCTGTTTCACGTGTTGTTTGTTTGTGTGTGCAGCTTGGCAAATTTAGAGAATATTGCTCAACAGCGCCATCCCGTGTTTGAAGCTAACTACTACTGCGAGTAGTGATTTCCTCGTACATTTCTGGGTCAAAGTAATAAAAAACAAAAACAAATCTCTGCCTGCGCTGTGCTAACGCTGACATTCATTCAAGTAACACAGTTAAGCCTTTGGATTGTGTGAACTGTATGAAATAAAAACATAAAGATAGACAATAAAGATAGACTTTTGTTTTGATGTAGGTCATTTTTAGTCTTTACAGCAATAACCCAAAGATTATTGTAAGATTTTGAGACAGCATATATCTTTTCGCACTCGGTACTCTATTTCCGAAAGATACCGAAAATAAGTACACATCCGCAGACCACTGACGGAAGGACACAGACAGTCTAAATATTTAATCTGACATTTATTGAGCGATGTACATTGAAAAAATCCGATGAAAATGACTTTAAAAAGAATTCACTCGTCCGTATCGTCCTTCTTCGTTATTCTACTAAACCAATTCATCCCGAATTCTCAACGCTGAAAATTAGATTTTACGAGGAGTCCATGAAGGCATCGCCAGTAGTTAACTTTAGCATTCCAAGATGTCGGATCCGACAACGTCGCCAGAGGACTGGAAAGTAGTAAGTAAAAAGCGAACACAAACTGAGTTTGTTCAACCAAGATAATGTATTTAGTGCATTAAAGCAAAGAATATAGAGCTACTGATTCCAAGGCTTGAAACTTAGATCATGTTTGCATAAACTTGACTGGGCTTTGTTAGCTCAACAGCTAACATTAGCTGGCTAACAATTGCTAACGTTGGAAAAGCTAAGTAAACAAGGTGTTGTGAAAGACCAAGTGATTCTAATTTCTAATTTATTCTTACGACCCGTCTGAAATGTATGCACCTAAAGAAGAAGACTGTTTAAGACGTTATTTCGTGTTTAAGCATCAATATGGAAATGCATTCGAAAGTGAAGATTGATTGAAAAGTCTCCTGAACGGTTCAGGTTTCTGTCATTGTTAGTTCGCGTAACTGCTGAAGCTCCATGGTGTTTAGAAACACATTAAACTGAACGTGTGGGAAACGAACCGGTGGGGCCGAAATGTTGTGTATATTGTGAAAAGTAATGTCTGAGCCGTGTGTTTCGGTGTATCCGCCTCCTAGCCTGACAGTGGGCTCATCTGACTGCAGTGTAGCTGCGAGCGAGCGATCGAAAGTAAAGTTAGTGTTTCTTTGTAGCTGTAGAGGTCAGCAGCTGTTAGCCTCGATCAAATGACTCACAGGGAGGTTATGATGAGTGTTTCGGTCTGTTGCGGCTGATTGCACTGTACATGGGCATTGGAGACATTGCATACATCCTTAACATTTTTATATTTTAAACCCTTATTACTTCTTCTCAGTCCGCATCATTTCAGCTTCATGTCTCATATATCTTCAGTCAATGTCATCAATGTGACTCCTGACCAAACTGGGTTATGTTGAACCTGAACGTTTCACTGTTAGTTTCTTAGATGTGGAGAAACTGAAAATGATGTAAATAAATCCCACATTCTTCCTATTTTGTTTTTCTTTCAAAAAGGTGGCAAAAATAAACCTTGTATCCGGGTTTGGATCTGGCTCATACGCGAGTCATCCTTTCCTTGGCTGGAGCCTCATCCGTCAAATGTCTAAATTCTATCTGTTACTGCCAAGCAAACACAGATGGAAACACAGGCACAATAGAAGAAATGCTGTGTTCCAGTTTCCTAGATCAGAATCTGTGATGAAAGCTCTTTGTGCCTCTGAATTGGCCAAATCAGGGCCGATGCTCAGCGGGGGTTTAAACTCGTTCAGGTTATCTGTTGACAGATTTAGGGCATCCCAGTTCTCCCCCTGTTGTTTCACTCACCTTCTGTTTTGTGTGTTCTCCATCCTCTGTTGTCCGGTGATGGCTGGGCAGACTGACGGTGCTTTCAGCGACTGCGGCTTTGACCCCAGTAAGTGTCCGGTCTGGCTCTCTTTTCTGTATTTCGGGGTTGTGTTGATGTCAACTTAAATGTTCTGATGTGTGATGTATGTCACAGAGGAATAACTTAACTTTCTCTCTTGTGCTGCCGTCCAGGTTTCTTTGCTGAGACTGCCAGAAAGGGGACCGTTGTGTCCAGAGCCAACAGCATCGGCTCAACAAGTGCCTCCTCAGTGCCAAATACAGGTACTGTGTTTTGTAAATGAACTTGATCTAATATCAGCGACGTTTGGAAGAGACATTATACCATTTACTCCTACAGCAGTGTCAAATTGAATGATCTTGAATGAAATTGGAATCATTGCAAATTGAACTTCCTTTACTAATAAAAGGCTTTCTTGTATAAACATAATGTAGCTCCGTTTAAAAGGAAAACACGCCTCCCCGCGTCGTACATGAGCCACTTAAGACGCGGCACAGTGGAGGATCTGATTCATAAGTGTCAAAATAATGATGTTTGAGAAGACAAGCTCCCATTCAGAGCTTTACCTCCTGAGTGTCTCTGTTTTAGAGCTTTTGTTCACTTCTGTCAGCAGTGTTTTATAGGAGCTGTGTATCTGACCTGATCAAAACACGAATCGCCCTCTCTCTATTGACAAATGATGCAATTATTGCTCAATTTCAGTATCAAAGGTCAGAAATTGAGTTCCTCTTTAATATGAAACGCTACTTTTGGTAGTCACTTTCTCAACAAAAGCGGTTTGAAGACGACCTCTGTAGGTTCTGTCCAAATATTCAACTTTGTAAAACTCACGTTATATCATTTGTATTAATTTCACATCGCCTTCATCTCCGCTTGATATATTGTCCCACGTAGACGACGAAGACAGCGATAATAGGCACGAGACGTCATATAAGGACTCGTATAAAGATCGGCGGAGGCAAGCGCACACGCAGGCGGAGCAGAAACGCAGGGACGCCATCAAGGTGAGCGCACACAGCAGGCAGCAGTGACCCTCACTCACCTCCAGCTTGTTTTCAACCCCGGGTTGTATTTTTGGATTTCTATTTTCTGTGTAGTCAGGAATGTCTCTTCTCTTTTGACTCCAGAAAGGTTATGACGACCTCCAGTCCATCGTACCGACCTGCCAGCAGCAGTCTGAGTTCGCAGTGGGAGCACAGAAGATCAGCAAGGCTACCATACTGCAGAAAAGTAAGATCTAAGACGTCGAAATGGGCGTCTAGGTGGGCGTCGGTTTGAAACTGGCTCATCACAAAGATTACTGTAAATATGATGACAAGTGACCTGTCATATTCAGGTTAGATTGAAGGTTTTGGGATGATAGTTGTGGCCTATAGGACGACCTGATAATGGCATAATGTCTGTGTTTTCGGTCGATTACACAAAAAATCATGACCGGGCCGTGTCTGTGTTTGGTTGTTGCAGCAATCGATTACATCCATTTTCTTCACAAAGAAAAGAAGAAGCAAGAGGAGGAAGTATCCTTGCTGAGGAAGGAAGTGATGGCACTGAAGATCATGAAAACGTGAGACAAACGTGTACAAAAACCCGTTAAAAACCTGTTATCCTGTTACATGTCGGTAAACGGTGCTTGTATTTCATTTTGTTTTAAATAGGAACTATGAGCACATAGTGAAGGCCCACCAGAACAACCCACAGCAGGGAGGGGATCAGGTGTCTGACCAGGTCAAGTTTAACATCTTTCAGAGCATTATGGACTCCCTGTTCCAGTCTTTCAGCAACTCTGTGTCAGTTAGCAGCTTCCAGGAACTCTCTGCCTGCGTGTTCAGCTGGATCGAGGAGCACTGTAAGCCTCAGGTAAGGAACATTCGTGTCGTGCCGTGGACAGCAGATGAGATGCGTTTATGTTGAAGTAATTAGACTTTGTGTGCCTTCTCTCCTAGACACTGAGGGACTTTGTGGACAGAGTGCTCCGGCAGCTCAATAGCCAGTTTTATTGATCTGGCACCGCCGCTGGACTCGACTGAACTGAACTCTCTCCCAGACATTGACTCTGACTTGCTCTGGCCTCTCAGGGTGGAGTAAGAACTTCAGTCAGCCTCTGGCCACACCGCAGTATTTACACTCACTTAATAAGCTCATCAACAACACACTGGCTGCAAATTAGATGACCTCAACCCTCACTGTGGGTCGAGATGTAAGATTGCATTGGATCGAGCAGTTATGTGAAAAACTAAACAGAATTGCATTCTTATCTTCTTTTTGTTGTGTGTGTGTGTGTGTGTGTGTGTGTGTGTGTGTGTATATATATATATATATATATATACATACACAGAGATGATGTTAGCCTATGCTGAATGTTCATATTCCTGAATGTTTTCACTTTGAAAAACACAACTTCAGGACATCGGGTGTTTACAAATGAATGTATGTGTGAAATGTTAGACTCTAATCTGCAGAGAAATTGGATTTTCTTGTAGTCAGATTTTACCTGTCACCCTAACCACTGCAAATAGGAAGCTTATGTCAAACATATAGAAAGCCCGTGTAACCTGGGAGACCATCCTCCCAGCTCCAGTGCAGGACTCCTGCAGGTTATAGCCACCCATACCACTCCACTCCTGAAATACTACAGACATTACAAGACGCTGTCGTGCCTCATGGTGAGTAGCACCTGACGGGACGGCACTGAAGCCAGAAGAGCGCCCCGCTGTGACTTTATTTTGCCAGCGTGTCAGACTGGCTGTTGTACGCAAAGCAAACACTCTAAAGAAACCAAGTAGTTACAAGGTTATGTTGAACTTGTAGCTGTGTAGTAGTGAAGTTACTTTGTTGGAATATATTATGTTCAGCGCCATTTAAGAGTCGTTTGGATAAGTCAGGTTTTTTTATACACCAGTTCACATTGCAACCACTGCTTCTTGTTAAATGTATTTTTGCGCCTATTACTTTATTTTATTTTGCATATTACAGTCCTCAAATATTGGAGTCAGTGGTCAGATGTGAAGTGCAGAAGTTTGATTTCACACGTCTCTTAACGTTTCAGGTTTTTAACATACAGCCTTTGAGATTGCCTTGCTTGAACCTAGTGGTTTCAAAGCCAACATGATAAATGCCTCAACATTTCCTCTTCATCCAGAACATCTCATTCCAGACGCTGTATAATCATGTAGCACCGCATTCAACACCCTCTTCATCATGTTCAGCAGTGCCAATACATCACGAAACAGATTAAAAACTGTTGAAAGTTTAATTTCTAGATGACAACATGGACAGTTATGCTTCCAGTTACTGATAATTGTCAGTTAGGTGAAGCTTTGAAGGATAACTGTGAATTTGTTTGCGTTGTCTAGTGACAAAAAGTGCTGAAATGTGAAAGAAAGGTACAAAGAATTTATTCCATTCTTAGTACACTACCAATCAATCATGTGCTTACTAATGGCACCAACAGGGACTTTAACAGCAGCAATCAGAATGACAAAGGACACAAAACTATGTATAATAATAACTAGCTGTCATTGTCATTATTGGTTCAGGACGTCATCAGCTTTAAAAGGGAAATGTTTAACCAATGTTTGAGGAGATGGAAAGCTGCTCGGTGACCTCTAATGCTGTAAACCTAGTCTTTCAAATTGAGTCAAATGATGGAGCTATTTTTGTATAAATGTACTTTAAATTGCAGGGAAGAAAAAAAAGTCAGGGTTTGTATGGGTGCTTGAAATCATTGAACACACTACAATTATAATGTGGTGTTTTCAACGTTTGAAAAGTGCTTGGATTTTGAATAAACAGCTTGAAATGAAATTGTAATTGCATTCTTTTCCTTTATAGTAATAGGATTGAAACGGAACGGAAGTTAATGTAAGGATACAGAAGTGACGGTGTACAAGGGAGAGGAAAGCAAAACTGTTAAGACAAGTAGCAATGAAATAAAGTAACAATTGGAATCTACTGTTTAGATTAAATTAACCCTACTGTTACGACTACTTACCTTCTCTTAAGACAAAGAGCAATTCAATTTAATATAGAAATAAAATCAATATGAAAAACATCTGTTCCAATTAAACTATTCTTTCTGTGAATACAAAGCCATAAAAAGTCATCAGCCTGTAGAATTCTCACTAAACACATCGGATTTAATGCAATGAAGGGAAATAATTATTTAATATAGATTTACTGTATATAAACCACAGTTAAGTGTGGGAAGAAAAGCTGTACGGACACAAATATTAGAATTTCGAATTTTATTGTTCAGAAAAAACCCTTATAATCATAAAAACCACAGTCATAAATAAAACTTTCACAACAATCTGATGTATAATAACTTTTCCTTAACTCAACACTGTATAGTCTTGCATTGACGAAGTAGCAGAGCAAACACATTCCTGTTCCTTCAGGTACTTGGTACAGCCACCTTACAGTCCTCGTCCGTCTCCACGCCGACTTCATCCTGCCGGAGCACAAGAAATGTTACGCACCGGTACTCAAAGCAAAAAAACAGTACATCAGACTACAATCCAACTCACCAGGAACTCCCTCTTGCTTTTGGGATATCCCTCCAGAATTGCATTCATCATATCTGACGCCTGAGAAAACCAAATCACAACATAGTTAGTTGGAGCATTTGATCCCAGAAAGAAGTGTATCCATATTTGTCTTAAAGGGAGAGTGCTATAATGACCAATCTCTTCCTCTTCTTCCACTCTTTGACGTAAACATTCTTCTCTTTATAGACCTAATAAAGGAAATAAGCACACTATTACACATTACAGGAACTTCCAACACCAAAAAGGCTTTGCTGAAACTTAACAGAAACAGCGTCCTCACCTTCTCTTTCTCTTCTGGTGTGACGTGGTTACTGGCGGCCTTGATCCTCTCCAGACGCTCTCTGTACCCACAACGCTCCGTCTTCAGCTCACTGATCTCTGATGTCATTTCCTCTGTAGTCAGGGAGCTGCTGAGGTCCTTCAGTTCTGTCACCACAGTTTTCAATGTTACCAAACACCCTTTCAAACATGGTTCCTGTTGTTCGTGTGGCCTTTTCAGAAGCATACTAATCAGAGGAAAACAATATTAGACCTGAATCCAGCTGCTTGCAGCTCTGGGTGATGGACTGCACCTCTGCACACAGCTTGGAAATCTGACCGTCCATCGCCTTCAGGTCTTCATCTTTCACCTCTTTGAACTGAGCCTGTAGAGATGGCGGCAGCAGCGATTGATATCAAATGAAAGCAACATGGGGCTTTGCAGACGTTGCATTAATTCTGTATGAACAGACGAACCTGATCAGCAAAGTAAATCTTTTGCTTGCCGTATGTTTTCTCTCTGATCTTGCCCTCCAGTGCCAGCTGCTCCATGGCTTTGACCACTGCCTGAGATAAGACAGTCAGATGAACACTGTCACTAACACTGTTACTCAGTTAGTCAGGCTCCATTGTGTAGATAGAACTGACTGGATGATAAGAATGTCACCGTTTTGCCGAATCCATGCTGCTTTTGTAAATTACTGAAGACATCCTGAGCACTATAGGGGCGGTTCTTCTCATTCAGATAGGCGAGGATGACAGTCGGACCTGCGGGTGACAGCAGGGGTGAATGATGACGTCAGTAAGCACAGAAACCCCCAAATCGTACACAATACATTCATAGACTACTTTACATATAAACTAATATTTGACCTTATGGTTTATTATGTCTTACTTTTAAAAGCGGTTTTAACATTTATTGGAAAGTTTCAGTCAACACGGTGTTTACGACACCAGTAAACATTGACGTCAGCTAGCTAATCGTGCTGCTAGCTAACTGCTTAACGTTCGCACCACTCGCTTGTTAGCTGTGCTGTCTAGCCGAGCTCACTTTGCTGGAGCAGCTAACGAGTCCAGTGTAAACATCCCCACCTCCGCCTAACGCGACGCTTACCGGCATCTTTCTTACTCATCTCTGCTCCTCTTCATACACGCTATTTAGCTTACAAAACTGAGCTTCGCGCGAAATATGCGTCACCGAAGAGATCGTCTAATCGTCAAGACACATCACGCTGCGTGTAAATCAACACTCATAGTTATTTTCATGTCCTATCAATATTACTCGAATGCAAAGACGTTGATGTGATATTTAGTAATTGTAGTTTATGTGTAACTGCTTCCAAATAAATATGAAATGCTCATAAATATGAAATGCTCAACCAAGCACTTGGTTGGCTTGGTTGAGGTTTGCCATACCCGGAACTAACAGCAGAGTGAGACCTCTTCTTCTGTGCACATCACAGCGGACACGACACGGCTGCTGTTTTATTTCTGAAATACTGATTTTCTTTTAAAATACTTTCCTTACATGACTAAATTCGGACGAATCATTTATCATTTAAATAGAATACAAAGAATACAAGCTTGATTTGTATTTATTCATATAATTTTACAGTGACTTTTGATGACTATTTAACACTGAACAAAATACACAAATTTAATTGCAAACATTTTATTGTAATGAGATTTACACATCAAAACTTATCAAAACCAGCTACAGAGAAGAAAATACACGACTGTGCATGTTATGTCGTCCTGTGGACTATACAGATCACTCAGACACAGGAAGAGGCTCTTCATGGAGAAACATTCTTGTTAAGCGAGGATGTCAAACAAATGGTAAAAACTAAAAACAGATCTAGCCTCCTTCTTTTCAGCTTTATTATGGCTGCAATTTTACCACCAATTCACAACCTGTCCCCATGAATGCAGATCCAGCAGTTTTTCTATTGTGCTAAAAATCACACAGCTATCTATTTATTTAAAAAAAAAATGAAAAAGAGCAATGTGTTTTTTCCTCTATGAAAAACCCAGCATGAGTTGCTTGTTTGATGTATTTTAGTAAATCCCAGCTGTGGCTCATTTCAGTTTGAATGATCGTATGTTAACGCTGCGACATTAAAAACATAACAGAGGGCCATCTGTCCATAAAAGCATCTGGCTGACAAATACAAATATAACTTTACTCCACCTGTTTGCTTGTTTAACACAACAAGTCACTTTCTTTTTTTTTTTAAATATCGAATTGATGTAAACACGTGTCCCCCTAGAATATAAAAGATCCATGAATGAATGTGACTGCTCTAAAAAGGTCAGCATGACTGTCAAGTAATATGAAATAAACTGCTGAACAAGGAAAAACAGAACAGAAAACAAAGCAAGGATACAAGGTATTAAACATGGACACATATGTTCAGTGAGAAGTTTCAATGTATAGGAAAATGGAAAGAAAAAGGAAAAATAGCTAAACATGGGGATCTGTCACACCAAAACAGAACATCATGGATTCTTCCAAAGCTGATATTTTAAGACTATTGTGTCACATACTCATATTAAGATTAAAATAAAAGAGGGTGCCTTCATGAGTTACACAGTGGTAAAAGAAAACGTTATGGAAGATTTGAAACGACACATGGAAATCTTCAACTTAAGCTATATACGCTTTCAAGCTACACAACTCAACAAACGTAAAATCTCTGCAAAACTGCGCCATCTAATACACTGAAATCATCTAATGTATAGCCACATATTGCTGAAAAAGACAGCAGAGTGCCACCATCAACAGCAACATAATGAACAGCTTTATATGTCATATCACAAATGTATACTGATTGTGTAAATAATAGATCTCTTCCAATTATTCTGATCAATAAGTAAACCTGTGTATGAAATGCTGATCTACAATGTTAAAAGCAAAAGTCTCATCTGGAGGGAGTGAAAGTGTAACAGGAATGTCATATTTGGTCCCATGTTAAACAACCCTGTTGTGTCACCTCCAGTAAAGTAGATTTGAATATGACCGCACTGCTTTTCCTCATCGTGCCTGCTCAGTATGAAGTACCCATGATGGCTTAAAGGTGCATCCAATTACAAGACTGCACGGCTCAATAATGCTGGTATGTTTAATGTTTCAATTCTTTTGTATTTTTTGCTGCTGTATTTCCTATTGCTCAGCCTACAAAGTAAGATTTTCCGGACGGTCAGGGCTCAAAGGTTTGGGAGGAACAGAAGAAAAACTACTTCACAGTGATAACTGATGCCAATCAGAAGCAGGTTTGCTGGAACCTAAAGTAATCATTAACACACACACACACACACACACACACACACACACACGGCTCATCCACATATACATTGCTCAAATTCACAGTCATTCACACACACACACAAACCTACTGCGGATTCCCCAACAGGCTAGTGAAAAAGCTGGACCCTTGTCCCCCTCCTCGTCTATTACCCCCTCCCCCTTCTACTGCTCCTCCAAAGGGATCCATCTGGTTCAGTTCAGACTGATCCAGCATTTCAAAGTCTTCCCCATCCATATCTGTGTCCAGCTCCGAGCTGGACTGCTTGCGGTAGGTTCGATGAGCCCCGGCTTTGGGTGGACCTTCTCTGCGGTGGACCTTCTCTGGGGCTGGGGGCCGCGGCTGCAAGGCCCCCGCCAGCGCCGCCTTGATCATGTTGCTGGCGATGACTCCGGCCAAGTCGCCCGTCAAATCAGACCGCAGAGCGCTGAGGGAGAGGTCGGTATCCAGATCATCCTGGTCTGAGTCCAGCTGAGCGTCCACATCCAGCAATGAAGCCCGGGGACCTGACAGCCCAGCTAGACCCAGACTGGGCAGCCCGATGCTGGTGTCATCGTCATCATCCATTAGAGTTGCATCTGGGTTTATGGAGGGGAAGTCTGGGAGGTCTTGAGCGAAGGATTCCTCAGCGTCACTGTGTCGGTCCAGATCTGACCAAAATGACACAAAAAGTAAATAAGACACAAGAAGAAATCAGGAAACGAAAATCAGTGATGTCCATGTGATTACCCTCAGAGCCCTCTGTGAGGGGGGTTTGGCCACGGGAAATGTTGAAAGTTCCATTATCTGTGTAGGACACCTCAGCATCAGAGTGCTCGGAATCTGTCAGTGCCAGTTCCTTAGCAACAACAGCATCATCAAACTGCAAGACAGCCAAAGGGGTTGGGTTCAATATGTTTACACAGTAGATGTAGATGTTAATGTAGATAATCCCATTCCCATGATCTGCTTTCTCCCTTTATGCATTTCCTCTCTATAAAAATCTTTTCTCTATTCTTACCGCTGGACAGAAAGCGGCCAACTCTTCCTCGCTGTCGCTGGCTTCACCTGATGCTGCACCACGGATCGGCCTTCGCAGGACTGCAGAGCAAAATGACAAACATATCAACACAAAATAATAACTACATACTACAAAGAGTAGTAGAAATGACATTACAGCCGCTAAGACAGCATTCAACTAATCAGGCTTCAATCAACTTCTGCTCATACCTGACATATTGGATGCACTACTTACACTGATTGTCGATGGGCTTTGACATCATGTATCCGCGAACGCTGAAGTCCAGTCGCTGCAGGACTGGCTCCAGCTTCACACACACATGCTGGAAAACTTTGTGACGCGCTGCCAGCGGAGCCAAGAGAGAAGCCAACACTAGAGAAGACGAGGGGAGCATTTAGAAGTTTGATAAAGAGAAGGTCACTTAGTTTCTGAGATACTGTTGTCTCTACAGGCACCGACCCAAGATTCAAGGCCAGACAAAGTCGGGCATATGGAGGTAAAAGAGGTTAGCGGTACAAAATGATGGTGGTTTGTTATTGATGTCAGAGCAGAAGGACTTGGCAGGACTTGCATCCCTCAGCCTGTAGCCTACATTGGTTAGAGTTTAGGAGATTAGCACGTTCTCAGCCTGACCTCCTTATCTAGCTGGCTCCTTTCCCTCCTTCATTCCCTCCTCGTGTGCCTTGCCCCTGCCTTTAATCACCACGCAGGCCAGACCCTGCTACTGGGGCGCAGCAGATCTGGTTTCACCCCCCATGCATTTTTAACGGGATCAGTCGGGCTGCGTTACCTTGCCAATAACGGTGCTGTACACAGACCCGAATCTGTAAGTTGGGACCTGTTCCAACTTACCAGAAGCGTACGAGAGGACCAGCCCGGGAATGTAGCGTCCCACCATAGCCAGACCAGAGAACACGCCACAGGTCAGGATGCAAAACTGACACAAAACACAACAGCAAAGTAGGTTTACTATAGTGCTTTGCGTGACTTGTGAATTGACAAAGACAGCCCAGGGGAAGACTGTGACTAGCGAGTCTGTGGTCTTCACCTTGCCGGGGTTGAGTTGTTTGTACTGCGCCACGCTTGATGCGAAAACCGCTACGCTGACCCAGGCCTCGGCCACGTGGTGACACAGCTCGGGTACGCTGAGGATCCCAGGCTGCACCAGGCCCCAGCTGCAACCACAGACAGCGTTAAAGACATCATCACGCCACTCTTCTTATCATTAAATGTTGTTTCCATCTTTCATGATTGGGAGGTGGATGCAACAACAAACCTGTCATTTTCTGATTCGTCCACTTTTTTAACTGTGGGAGGGAAAGAACATTCATATGAAGCAACAAGCTCAAATATAGCTCGATGTGCTGGTACAGATAAATACAGGAGCAACTTATAACACCTCTAATCTCTGGCCAGATCTTATTCCTCCAGGTATCAACGCTCACGACGACAGCCAGGCCAGACGCCAACAGGAACAGCAGGCGCAAGGAGCTCAGGGCGAAGAACCTGGAAGAGGAGGAGGAAGAGTCAACAGGCGAACATGAAAAACTCACAATACCTGTTACACTAGATCCTCCATGAACTGTTTACCATTGAAGTAGTTCCGATAAATGCTCATTTCTTTCACTCATTCGTAATCATAACCTCATTGGAATAAATGTAGCTGCATCATGAATCATCAATCTTAATTCAACCACAAAACCCTTAAAGGATGGCAGTCTTAACAAGATTATTTGTTGGCGTATTGTTCATGATCCACAACTTAGCAGGATACTAAAGCAGGTCCGACTGCATAAAGATTATCTTCACCTTTAGAATTAATCGTTTTCCTGTATTACAAATGATGAATAGACTGAATAATTCATATAGGCGTTACCTGATATGTATCCCATGCACTGACAACTAAAAAGCTGCAGACTGTTTGTCTTGTTATAAACATTTACAGGTGTTGTTTGGGTGCTTTCTAGTTGTGCGTTGTCACAGATATAGACTGCACTGCTGTGGGCTTTGGGGAATAATCAATCATTCTGAAGAGCTGCTCCACTTTTGGATCACAAGGCTTCAAAAGTTTTCAACTACAACAATAACATCATTCTACCATTCAGCAGTTGGAGGAGAGGGGATTAACCTCGCAAAGACAGGACAAGGTCCATTAGTCTGGTGAAGATTTGTAGTGACGGTGAGGCGGAAAAACTACTAACAAGCCCAAGATCTCTGTGAAACAAGACAACATGGGAACCAATAACATGGAGGCTTGTTTGTGAAGCTTTCAATGTGCAATCTTTTCACATTGTGTCAGCCAGGTGTTGAATAACTATGGGCATTGTTGAGACAGCCATTTGTGGTGTGGTCGTATCGAATTTGTACATGCAAGATACGCTTGTTACACTGTGCTATTAACATAAAAATCAAGATAAGAGTTTGCCTTTCTGAGGTCCGGCCTGTGCAAACCCAAGTAGTCTTCTGTATTAGCCCCCTGATCCCTCGCCAAAACACATGTGACCTGCCATTTTCAGCCACTTCCATGCATCCGTGTGGGTTACAAATACATTCCTGTGTGCAGAAACTCCACCGTGCTGCTGAGTGTGTACTGAAGCACGAGTAAAAGGAGAGAGAACGAAGGGCACGGCGCGCCCGGCGTACTAATCGAATAAACACTGAATGCCAGAGTTCGAGACGGCCCGTCTTGTCCCTCCATGTCTCAGGTCAGCAGTTCTTGTCAGACAACAACACGGAGGCTTAATTTAGCCCAAAGAAACTCTTCTACTCAACTCCACCCTGTATTTGCCTGCACTTCCTTTTGGATGTTAAAGGGGGATTTCCTTGTTGTGAATTTGGTTATAAACAGGACATTTACTGGACTGGTGTCATGTTCAAACAGAGACAGCATCTCACTTTACCAGTAGTGTAAAACATGTACATACTGTATCTATGGATGCATTTCTGACTCAATCATCAATTTATAGTCACACAAACAGAAGCATCAACAATGTCATGATGATGGATTTACAACATCACAATGAACGCAATGCATTGTGTCCATTGCTTGGTTGAGAAGCTTTTGTAGAGTGCGTCTATAAATAGTATCTATAAACACTTGTGAGCCATCTGTCCTGTCTTGATTTGACAGGAGAAACGGTTGGATTGTGTAAAGGCAACAGCCGATCCATGTATTTGTTCTGTGTAAATGCAGGTGGTTGGAAACACGTGACTTTCACAGTAATATTAGTGAAGTGAAACTCACCAGAACACCACGTTGACCGCCGCGTAGAGCAGCACACACTGGACGGGTCTTTCCCACATGAGGGCGGACTGTACGTAGGTCAGGACCGGCTCATACGGTCCTAACCTGGACTGGAGAGCGGCTTTGACAGCCTGGACCTGAGCGTCTCTCTCGCTGGAGCATGGCCGACTTCGTAGACAGACACTCGACTCTGGCATTGCAGAACAATCCTCCTCGATCGCGTCTCCCAATACCCCACTTTGCGCCATCTTAGCGTCTACTGAGGACAAAGTCAGCCTGTAAAAAAAGATCGAGTGTTAACAGATAAACAAGGTTGAGGACGAGTACGCCAGCGCCGCAGCTCGTCTGATATCACGTTTGCTAACCACCTCCTTAGCTTGCGCGATTAGCTCAACCGTCGTGCTAGGTTTGTCTCATAAGCGATCGGGGTTAAACGTAAGGCAAACACAAGCTTGTATCTCAAGTAAATGTATATGAACAGAACGTGACACCTACTATTTCGTCATTTTGCACAAATGCGCCCTCACTATATTGACAATATGGCGTAAGCTGTTTTTCACAGCCTCGACTGTCCAATCAGAGACTGCCTGGGCCCTCCGTCATGCTGCATTCAGGTCGAATAGGACACTGAAAAGTTCCTAACGTGTATTATTCGTCACAATGTTGCAAATACATTGCAAGAACTTGTCGTTTTCGGTTAGTTAAAAAACATGTATCAATTGTATATTTCCAGCATGTAGCCAATTTCACTATGATTGTAAAATGATTTACTGATAAGAGCAGATGTTGTAAACACTGTATTTGTATTAAGAAATAAAAATGTATGTACAGTATGTTTTAAAATGGGTATCCATTTTGTTCCTTGTGGTTTGACTTCTATCTATTGTTGTTTTGACAGTGTCGACAAATTTGGTTTCAAACGTTAATCATATGAACTTGGTCCCTAACACAAATTCAATCGTATTTGAACGCATCCGTTGTCCAGGGAAACGAGAGTTTGAGCGTTATTGGTAAATTGTACCGGCTTGACGCTCCGCCAATCACAATCCACCTGTCCCGGCACGCGCCTATGACGCTGTAGTTACGTCCAAGCGGGAACGATCAGGTCCAGGGTGCCGCGCGCACTGAGTTGCAGTTTGTGTTTTCCTCTTGTTTAAGCTAGCTAAACACGGAGCAGCTAAAGAGGAAACATGCCGCGGGAAATAATAACACTTCAGTTGGGACAATGTGGAAACCAAAGTAAGTGTTTGGGTTGCTAAACACCAGAACTCCGGCAAATATTGAGCTAACAAAGTGGCTAATGTGGCTACCCATATCGGTTAGCCGAACTGTCCCATTCTTCCATTTCGTTAGCGTATTTGCTAAGAGGTCTCACTAAGACCTATATGGATAATAAACACCGTCAGTGTCAATGTTATTGTTTCAAGGCCAACTATTAATAGATGCTTCCGTTATTAATAACACGGCTAACGTTATGCCTTGAGTAACGTGTTTACGGTCTGGCTAACGTGCTTAAACGTGGCCCCGCATCTGACAGGGTGACGCTCCGCTAACTCGCTCCTTTCTCTCTCTCTCTCTCTCTCTCCTCTTTGTAGTTGGCTTTGAGTTTTGGAAGCAGCTGTGTGCGGAGCATGGCATCAGCCCGGAGGGGATCGTAGAGGAGTTCGCCACCGAAGGCACCGATAGAAAGGATGTGTTCTTCTATCAGGTAATCACAGCAACCATGTCTGATTTAGTCCATCTGCGGTATTCCATAGCAATACTCGTGTAATTATTTATATATTACAATGTTGTTTGTGTAAGTGTAAATAAGATACGATAAAGTCAACTGGTCTACACAATATGTTCAAATTCCTGCTTTCCTGAAGTGCAACGACATTTTGTGCCACTAGATGGAGTAGTTGTAGTTAAAATCGAAGGAGCGTCGCCTACTGCCGTGTAGACCCCAACAGACCTCAACGTCAAATTCAATTAATTGTCTGTCGGGAGCAATATTTAGCAAGTGAAACCAAACTGTAGAGATCATGGCTGTAAAAGGAGACACGCACAATCAGGTTACATTACAACTTTGACATTTAGACAATAGAAGCTACACTCTTGTTTGTTCTGAATACTACGTTCGCAAACTATTGCCGATCCTTTAATGTGCTCTTGGTGCAGATGAGATGAATTTGATATGTAAAGTCAGTGGAGTCCCTGTTATCGTTTGTTTCTTACCTTTATAGTTTCGTGTGGTTTCAAATACTGACCTCTAGTTTTCCATATAACCCTGCAGGCTGATGATGAGCATTACATCCCCCGTGCAGTTCTGCTGGATCTGGAGCCCAGAGTGATCCACTCCATCCTCAACTCCCCTTATGCCAACCTGTACAACCCAGAGAACATCTACCTGTCAGAGCACGGCGGAGGTGCTGGGAACAACTGGGCTAGTGGCTATTCACAGGTGAGCTTTGCACTGACTTCTTTGTCAATTTCCAATTGTAAAGTCACAGCTAGATGCACTCGCTGGATGTTCTTTTTGACATGCTTCTCTTAAAGTTAGAGCCACAGGGAAAGATTCAATGTTCAGCCCTGTCAACCAGGGTTTGTACCTTTTTGTGTTCAGTAGAATGAAGCAGTGGATCGGTGGGGACATGTAGGCCGGCAAGCAAGCAGCATAAGCTTACTCAGAAAAGACAAAATAAAGTCTGACGATGTAAAGAAATGTATCTAATGGTATTCATTAAGATGAAGGCCAAATGCCAAATAGCCCTATCAAAACCAAAGTCTCAACCTAAACAATGGTTTCTATACTGAAAGGATGATTTAGAAAAGGGGTAGCCAATATCCAAAACAATAATAATTATAACAGATATTAAAATACAGCTCCCTTCTTCCATAAACTTAAATATTGCTCAGTCTAAAAGGACATGCTGCAGTCTGTAAAGTTCACTGTCTAAACGTCTACACTGTCATTTTTTCCAGGGTGAGAAAATCCATGAGGACATCTTTGACATCATCGACCGGGAGGCAGATGGCAGCGACAGTTTGGAGGCGAGTGTTCATTTAAGACATGCTGACTGTCCCCGATGTTGAGTTTGGTCCCCACTGAAGCACGATGCAATTCACCAAATGCCTTTAAAGGAAGCGTAACGTCGCCGCTTCCTGCAATAATCTAGTTTACAAATTGGCAATGACCTTCTGAACCTCAGTTTCGAATTGATTTACTACAACATTTTTCCCACCCCCGAGTCCGAAATTCCACTAAGATAGGTCACTGCTAGTGGGGCTGCAACCAAAAAGTGTGAAATTACACAAAGTATTAGAAATGTGGTTTGTAGTGAATTTCGAGGTCTGCTCGCTCACTAAAGACGACGCTCGGGTGACTATGATGCTCTTCAATGTAGCTGCTGCTGCTGCTCGTTATCTTCTGGCTCCTCGCTGACACTGTAACTGTCCACCGCGGCTTTTAATGGCAAATGAGAAAAGGAGCCACATTGTGTTTGTTTAATTGGGCCATTCCTGATGGTGCTCAAACACGACTTCACCCAGTTTTACACGTTGGTATCTTTGCTGTGGCAGGAAAACAGGCCTCCTTTGAGCACAGAAATGAGCGACTTGATAGAAACGACACGTTCAACGGGTGCCAGCACTTGTCATCATAAAACCAGCAAAACCCCAGCCTCGCCTCAGTATTATTCCTAGACTCCTTTTTTGTAAATTTTCTTCGACTGCCAGCCGCCCATAAAATAACACTCGCATTTCCCCTCTGAGGTCTGCAATTTCTGTAAGTCATTCACATTATGACCCCCACATTATTATTTAGCGAGCGCACTCATGTGTGCACTGGATAGGAAGGTGGGCAGAGCCGCCGCGTGCGTGTGTGCGTTGGCAGGGTGTGGCGTGTGGAGCGTCTGGTGATAATAGCCGGGCGAGTGCAGAAAGCAGGTATTACAGGGCTGCGTTAGGGGGAGAGGGAGCCCATTTGTGAGGTGGGGCTGCACTCCCATTTATATAACTGCCTACGGAGAGAGAGGCAGGTTTCTTTCTTTCTTTCTTTTTTTTTTTCCCCTTCACCCACACACATTTAGCATTCTGCACCAGGGGCATGTGTGTGCAGCGAGCTCAACACACACGTGGCACATGTTGAAGCTGTAAATTTTGAACTGCGCGTAATGAGTGACTCTTTGTTGTTTTAGGGTTTTGTTTTGTGTCATTCCATCGCCGGGGGAACAGGCTCCGGGCTGGGATCCTACCTGCTGGAGAAACTCAACGACAGGTCAACAAACGCCATTGACGTTTGCATAAAACAAACTTGTATTTTTCAGGCATTTGTTTGTTTATAATGCGCGTGTTGTTTCTGAACTCCAGGTACCCGAAGAAGCTGGTGCAGACGTACTCCGTCTTTCCTAACCAGGACGAGATGAGCGACGTGGTCGTCCAGCCGTACAACTCGCTGCTCACGCTGAAGCGGCTCACCCAGAACGCAGACTGCGTGGTGGGTGTGATGCTCGTAAACGGCTGTTGATTGAACTTGTTGGTCTGTTCCAACAGATACACGCGACGCTGTCTCACCGCCGCATCAACACATAATCACCTAATCACATTTATGCCTCTGAGCCCCGTTTCTCTGTCAGTCACCGCGTCGAAACCCCAAGCAAACCGGGCCAAAGACATTTGTCCACTTTTCCTGTGGATCAAATTAAGCCAGTGCAACCCCTCCTCTCCAACAGGAAACACAATTATTTTACTGGGAACAGAGTCAAATTCCTAGTAAAATGACGCTGTGATGTCAGACTCTTAAATGAATTTGACTCGAGAGCGCTCTGACGTAAATTAGGTGTAGTAGACATGTCGGGCCGTATTAAGACAAATGGCACATGAATACGCTCTAATAGGTGTCACAGGTTTGTAATTACACCCTGTTGTCACATTGCCATGTAAAAGCCCACAGTTTTCTTTAAACAGTTGCTTGCATGACACTGGACAAGTTAAGACAGGACCGGTTTTTAATAACAGACTTTCACCACAGTTGTTTTCTTACGCACACAAATTGTTAGGCTTTAAATCATCAGAGTGATGTCGTGATGCACTTTGAGTCGTACGTGACAGCGACCTACATAGCCACACATTTGAAACTCCGCCTTTCTGTAGTTGTATAAGAGATGTAATCTAAGGTTTTTTTGTGTCCCAACATTTGCCTTTTTACGCTCTTGTCAGGCTGTTGCTTGTGTAACCGGCTAATCTGGAGGCAAACTGCAACACCAGCAGTGAGGCATAACAAATGTAAAAGTCATTAAATCTCAGTCTTGAATTGGTGATTGTATTACCGAGATGTTCTGTCTAATGGCGTTTCCTGGCTAATACCTACTTCCTCCAGGGGCTTGCGTAAGGCCCTCATGTTGATTCAATTAGCCAGCCAGCTAATAGAATCTGCCCAAGAATCGCGCCCCTGTTTCAACCGTACAGTGCATCTTTTATATTCAGTCTTCCTCGCAGCGTTGTGCGCGCCGCGTCGCTTCTTAAGAGCTCCCTCCTCCGCTTCATTACAAGATAACCATTCACTCCGTCTCTACCGCCACAATCCGTCACCTGAATGTAAATGAAAGGGTGAACGTCACTTCTGGTTTTCTTTAAATGTGTCTGATCGGCCTTGTGTGTGTGTGTGACAGGTGGTGCTGGATAACACGGCGCTGAATCGCATAGCCACAGACCGGCTGCACATCCAGAATCCGTCCTTTTCCCAGATCAATCAGCTGGTGAGTGAGCGTGGGCGCCTGCCGATGCACCTGGTTACAGCCATCGAGTGAGTCAGTCAGTCAGTCAGTCAGTCAGCAGGTTTGGCAGAAAGTTCTTGATAAATGTCTGTCTGTATTTGAACAAAGGCAAATGTCAACAGGCGGCTCTGTGGACATGTCGCCGACTGCAGAAATTACGAGATTTACAAACTAGTTTGGCGAGTCAGTTGCACGTCAGACTGGATTTCAGCTCCCTCAGCGTGTGTGATGGTTCTTAATGGTATGTCTGCGTGCCTGCAGCTGCTTTTGCACTCTTCTCCAACCTGTCGTCTAATTGAACCCTTAAACTCACAGGTTTCCACCATCATGTCTGCCAGCACCACAACCCTGCGCTACCCCGGCTACATGAACAACGACCTCATCGGCCTGATCGCATCCCTGATCCCCACGCCCCGCCTCCACTTCCTAATGACCGGGTACACACCGCTCACAACTGACCAGTCGGTGAGTCGCCTTCTGTGGCTGCATTTAGTGCGATCGGTGTGACGCAGCGGCGGCCCGATCCAAACAGTGAACTCTCTCTAAGAGCTCTGAGCCGACCCAACGCACCAGAATGATAACGATGTTTGACTGATAAGGAAGTTTGGCTGTTCAACAGGCAGTGAATTTGTCAGGGAAAATGTATCACAATCATCATGTCATGGTCTCAAAGGAAATCATTTTGATTTGGATCAGAGATTTGGCTTTTCCCCCAAACAAAAAGGACCAACTAAGACTTTGGAGCCTCCATTTGATCTCTTCCCATGTTGGTCTCTCAGCACATGGCCCAGCTACTTCATGGCAGAAGGGTTTCATCTTTTACTACGAACAAAACCTGGACGTAAAAATAAAGGGAAGTGCAGACGGGTGAATTAGAAAAGATGAATCGTACACCCACGTTACGATGGAAAGTATTGTTGAGCTCAGCAGGAACCGACTCGAGCGAATGAATCACCGTACTGTGTCTCAGGTTGCGAGTGTGAGGAAAACCACAGTGTTGGACGTGATGAGGAGGCTCCTGCAGCCCAAGAACGTCATGGTGTCCACAGGAAGAGACAGACAGACCAACCACTGCTACATCGCCATCCTCAACATCATCCAGGGAGAGGTCGACCCCACACAGGTATGCAAGTGTGTGTGTGGTGCAAAACTATTATTTGTCACGCTGCCGCGTCTTTCTTGGAAAAGTAGGGTTTCAACCTGTTTCTGCTGCTTCCAGGTACACAAAAGCCTCCAAAGAATTCGGGAACGCAAACTGGCCAATTTCATTCCCTGGGGTCCGGCCAGCATCCAGGTGGCCTTGTCCAGGAAGTCCCCTTACCTGCCCTCCGCCCACCGGGTCAGCGGCCTGATGATGGCCAACCACACCAGCATCTCCTCCGTAAGTCGTCACCTCAGTCTGTTAGGGCACATTTGATTGCGGTTAGCATTCACATACAGTCGACCCCAAACGGACCTGTGTCTGTGTTTGCTCTGAGCACACGCTGAAGGATAGGAATCGCTGTAACATTCAACCTAAGCTGCTGTCAAACCAGAAATGTGCAGACTTTAAATGTTTTCAGGCCTTGAGTCCTGCGTCGCCAGCAAGTAAATAAAGAATGGATATAGGTTGAACTTTGTCAAATGTATCAAACACACAAAAGACAACAGGAGAAAGTTCTCACCTTTCAGAGTTTGTGTCCTGAGCGTTCTCCTGTTCCTTCCCTTGATGTCCCACAGCTGTTCGAGCGGACGTGCCGGCAGTATGACAAACTGCGTAAGCGTGAGGCCTTCCTGGAGCAGTTCCGCAAAGAGGACATATTCAAGGACAACTTTGACGAGCTGGACAACTCCAGAGAAGTGGTCCAGCAGCTGGTAGACGAGTACAGCGCGGCCACGCGACCCGACTACATCTCCTGGGGCACGCAGGAACAGTGAACACCTTTATCCCATAACTCACATGAAAGCGAGTCGGCATGCGTGCTGAGCTGGTTTCTTCTAACTCACCTTTCATCCCCTCGCTCTTCTACATGACACTTTCCCCACATGTAGACATCCCATAATAGATATTTGACTGTACTATCTTACCTGTACAACTTATTTATTGGCTCGCTATAGCTTGGAATGGTAACTTCCTGTTTAACTAAGAAGCAGCAGCAGCAGTAATTTTAACATCAGAAGATAAAACGGTAAAAATTAAACTAGTTTTGGTTTGGAAGTCCCTGAAGATTTCTCAGCCCACTTTGTTTAAACCTGTCTTGCCCCAGTAGTGAAAGTTCATTCATCTTCTGTCTTCCCTGTAAATACGTGCAGAAGCATCCACATCTGTATTTCTCTTCTTGTACACAAAGCTTCCATAAAAACGGTAACAAAGGTAACTGCATTTCTTTCTCCCCAATTCTGCTTTTCCCTCGTTACCAGTTTCTCCCTTTGTTAAAACAAACCTGTTGCCTTGATTTGCTCTATTTTTATGCCGAGTACGACACTTAAGTTGCATGTGTAGTTCTATGACATAAATGCTCTTCTGGATTAATACAATTGGGGTGAACAGATATGTGGGGCGTGGTGCGACGACTCAATTTATACAACACCAGATAATAACGGGGCTGTCACATTAAATAAGATGTATCGCTGGATTACAACAGCTGAACATGCTGAACGTGCCCGAGGAGAACTCAGGTTGGACCCCAGCCAATAACTGGTGGCGGTAAATACTTGTCAGACAAACTCTTGTTGTCATTCAAATAGCAACGGCGCTCGTGTTGCCTACAACAGAGAAACGGTGTGTGTGTGTACAAGAACAAGTTTAACACTTCACCTTAATTCCTGTCGGTGCACCTTCCCAAGAGTTCCTCTGTATTTGTGTCATCTTAATGTATATAGTGGCTTATGTTGCTTTTGTTTGTTGGACCTGTTTAAAAAATGAAAAATAAACGCATTTTCTAATTCTTTGTGTGTGAAGGTTGTTTTGATGCACAGTAGCTGAACCCTGGCTGCACAATAGTGAAACACCATTTTCCACCTCACCTGATTCTCCGCTGTGTTCTGGTGGCTGTTTGTCTAACTCAGTTAAGGCTCATTAGCAGGGGGGAACGTAGAGGCACTTACCAAACGCTGCTCACACAACTGTTGTTTTGCTCTAGAGAGCCTACGGGGGAGGTAGATTCACTGCACTGCTGGCGCCAAGCTGCAGCCTTTTTTACAAAGTGGCCCTGGCTAAAAACAATAGCCTTGGAATACTGCTTCACTGGGTCAGGCAGGGGAAAACACATTTTCTGGAACAGATAAGTGGGCGGAGTCTGAACTGCAATACTATAGACTAAATACAGGGTAAAATGGTGCTGTTTTTTATTAATTACATACAGTATTTATAGTCCTTATTGCACTTCCAAGTTAGTTAAAAATAAACAATAGTGCAATTAACTATACACACATTACATAAAAAGGTACCATGCAGCTTACAAACAAGCTTAATACAAAGCAACAACATCCGCAGTTGGATTTTTTCTCTCCTTTCTTTCTCCCATTTCTTACATGTAGCTTGGAGCTGCCTGCAGCTGAAAAAGCAAAAGGCCTGAGTTTGGGCAGGAGACGGGGCCGACTGGTCGAGGCCCTGGCAGAAGAGGACGCCCGAGTCCAGGCTGGTTATCACGTACGGCGTGTGCAGCGAGCCCCTAATGATCATCTGCTGCCATAAAATAAGACGTACGACGTACACAGCTGAGGATGTCTTCGTATTCATCAGAAATCATTAAATGTTAAACAAAAATGAACAACAACAAACACTTAAAATTGGGGGAATCTGTCTGTTTTGGGGGAAATTTGCCAAAAAGAAGCTTTAAAAAAAATATCTTTGGTCCGTGCTGAAATCTATGACTTGGCAAAGCTTTGGCTTCACAAGGAAACTGGAACGCCCCAAACAGCCATCACAGGGGCACTGTGACACTTCCCTGCACACTGAGAGCTACACAGGATTTACTCCACTGCTTGAAAGAACATTTAAAAAAAAGAAAAAAACCTTTCATAGCTCCGATCGGTTAAAGAAAACCAAACAATGCACCCAAGGTCTGAATTTAAGACATAAAAAAAAGCACACGAAAGAGGGGAAACAGCATAAATAAAAGAGCACCGTGGGTTCGATTAGAAAGGTTTTTAAATAGCAGAGAAGCGACGGGATCTGCACAGTCGGATCTGTGTGCTACTGTGATGCTGCTTGGCTCAATTTCCTCCTGAATACATCCCATAATAAACAGAAGCACCTGCTCGTTTCTTTTTTTAGTTCCGTTAGGATAATAGATCACAGGTGCGTATAGATATTTGAATTACTTAATCAGCCAAGATGTGACGATTCATGTCGGGGATGTACAGCCAAGACGAGCAGCACAACAAAACGGCCAATCAGAGCATCTGTTCATGTTATAGGAAAAAAAAAAGAAAAAGCCACCAAATCTTTAACTTTCTGTGAAACAATTAACCACTTTCCAAACAGACACACACAGGCGCACACACACACACACACACACGGGCCGACTAAACTGGTGATCCCAGAGTTAAGAGTCTATATGGCCGCGGCAGCCAAAGTGACTTGAGCTGCAGAGTTCAACATCTGTTTCCAGTTCCAAGTTCACATGGACTCCCTGCATCAACAGTTCCAGGTAATGGAAGCCTGGCTGGGACCTTATGAAAACCCACCGTTTCTGATGAACGTGTCAGCATAAAGGCGTGTGACTGACTGAGTGATTGAGTGTGTGTGTGTGTGTGTGTGTGTGTATGTATGTATGTATGTGTGAGGAGAGAGATCCAAAAAAGGTCTGTGTGTGTGTGTGTGTGTGTGTGCCGAATGTTCTCACCACTATTCCAGCAGTGCATGAGGGACGACTGCATTCTAGGAAAGGCAATGCAAATATGGCACACGTCAACACCGCCCCAGCTCTGTGGAGGGAGAACCACCTAACTTGTGTCGCTTCCCCCCGCCGTGGCGCGGCTCCCACCAATGTCTCGCATTGTGGAGGAGAGGGGGGGGGAAATAAGGAGGGGGGGGGGGAGGGGTAGGGAGGGTAACAGAGGTGGTTGCGTGACAGGATGAGGGGTGTGGGGGGGTGTGTGACACCTCATCAGCGACCGCATTGGTTTCTGTGGGTTTCTGGCCTCACTTGCAAAACAGAACCCCCTTCCCTTCCCTTCCCTTCCCTTCCCCCCCGCCCCTGCCCCCACCCCCCTCCTGCTCCTTCGCCCAGATCCTTCAGCTGGAAAGCTCGGCGAGGGTTTATTTTCACGGATGGGGAGCGAAAACAGCCCTCTCTTTGTTTTGGCTGCCGTGCCGTTCCCAGCGGAGGAGGCGAGGGGTCCTGAGGGCCGAGCCGCTCCGGCCTCTTTGGGGCTGTGTGGAGGAGGACAGTGGGAGGTGGAGGCGGCGTCCGGATACGGGTTACTGTCACACGGGGTGCGAGGGCAGTTCCAGGAGGGTGGGGGTGGGCATGGCGGGCAGGTGGTGGAAGCCCACCTCTGTGCTCTCTGCCACAGTGATGTCGGCGTCCTCCACTCTCCCACGTTGGCCATGGATGGCACTAAAATAAGCATTCATCAGCTGCATGATCTCAGTAAGCTGTGAGAGAAAGAGGGAGAGAGAGAGAGAGAGAGAGAGAGAGAGGTCATATTGGTGGCAGTCACAGTGTCTGTCTGGCACTGTCACAGGAGGGTGGAGAAGGATGATGTCACCCAGCTGTGGGAACAAACTGGATCCTCCAGAAGCCAAAGATGATGTTCTTTGGCACATTATGGAGAACACACACACACACACACACACACACACACACACACACACACACACACACACACACACACACACACACACACACACACACACACACACACACACACACACACACACACACACACACACACACACACACACACACACACACACACACACACACACACACACACACACACACACACACACACACACACACACACACACACACACACACACACACACACACACACACAATATTTCGTGAGATGCTTTCTTATCGCTTTGTCATGTCTGGTTGAGCAGCTGAGAGAGAGAGAGAGACAGAGAGAGCAAGACAGAGAAAGGGCACTGCTGAGTCGTCCATCCTTGGTAGACATGACCGCCAATTCACCATATGCCACACTGACCATCACCCTGACTGAACGTGCCAGCGCTAGCCTCAGCGCGTGTGCGTGCGTGTGTGTGTGTGTGTGATCACTGGCTCAAACACTCTCCAGCTCTGACTGTAACCCTTTGAATCAGCAGCTAATCTGGCCCTGGCACCATCACCGCCCCCCTGCATGTCGGCGCTCTGACTCCGGGCCCAGGTTCCTCTAAAGCCGGCACATTCAGGACGGAGCTATGCGAGGATTTCACTTCATTAAAGTCGGGGCCTTTTTTCGGAGTTGCCCAGCAATTTGCCTGTTTGCTGCACCAATAAATAAATACAAGCCACTTTTGTGCCCCGTGAGAGATCACAGAGGGCTTTTTTGTTCCGAGTGGGAAGATGCGAGCAAATCTACTCAGTGAAAGGCAAGATTTGTTCTCTGCTGAGAAATATGAACATCTGGGTTTCTGAGAAATGTTTTGCCTAATATTTCAATCTGACCACAGCAATAAAACTCACCCCCACTGGCATTTAATGGCAGGAAGTTGGACTTTTGGTGGTCAGCATCAAATTGGACAGCCGGAGCAGGTTGTGTGCTCTCTTTTTAGACTAAATTAACGAGTGTTTTCAAAGTGGGTCAGAGCTGGGGCTGGGGTTGGTGTGTGTGTGTGGGAGGGGGGGTGGGGGTATCATGGGCAGACAGCATGCTTCTTTCACTGACTGTGCAGAACGCAACGCGATGATGAGGACGATTGACTCTTTACTCTCAGACTGGAGCGTGAACACGGAGGAGATTGCACGCAGCGAAACTCAATAAAGAGTGAGCGCCGACTTTCCAGCCCCTTTTAAACCTCACAATGTGATCTCAGTCTCCCGATGGTATCTGGATAATGAGATCTGATGATACTTGCATTTACACACTGCATCAGCGCGCTTTCTCCTCCTCTGGACTCCTGCACTGTGATCTGATCTCAGCAGGTGGTATACAAGCTTACTACTTACTCCATGTATGATCTTCATATATAAAATAGCTAGTAACTGTTTGTTTGTGCTTTGATTTCCACATTGCAGGTGCATGTGTTCATTTATGTCCAGTGACAAGACAAAACATTGGGCCTGAGCCGCTCACTGTACCTTGGAGGTTTCAAACAGCAGATCTCGATCCCCAGCTGTGATCTTGAAGGTGTTGCTGTCCGACACGCCATAGGAGCAGATCTGTCCGTAAGGGAAGGACTCCAGGGCCTCCGCCTCGCCCTGCCGATACAGAGACACTGATGTAGCAGCTACACCCAGCCACAGCTTCTGGGAAAAATTCCCTGTCGAACTCTGGGGAGAGGAGGGAAAGAGGGGGAAATGTTAGGATTTATCTTCCGTTTGCCTGTTGAGATTTGCTGATCATCATCATCATCATCATCATCATCATCGCTTTACTCACAATATAAAAGTCCACTTCATAGAGAGTGCATCCAAAGCCTGACCACTGGCGTGCAATAGTGAGGTAGGCAGCCATACTGTCCCTGCAGCTGTATCCAGCCAGGCCTTTCCAGCGATCTAAGATGGTGCCCATCACCACCGCCGCCTCCTCCTTCAGCCGACTGCGCAGGCGCAAGTCGTTCTCCACCTTTTGCTTGTGCGCCGCCGTCGCCGTGTGACTCCATAGCGTCCCAGCCAGAAGACCCGAGGGGAAGCGTTGCGTCGGCGGGCAGCCCTGCGCCGCCAGCTGGCAGGCGGGCAGAGCTTGGGGCACAGAGAGGGACATGAGGACCCGAGCCTCCAACATGTGACCTGGGAAAAGTTCATCCAGAGGTGGAGAGGGGGCGTGCGTGCTGAAGTCTCCCATCAGACACTGAAGCCTCAGGGCAGCCAGGGCCTGGAGGTCCTCTTCGCAGGCGGGCAGCTGGCCACGCACCACCATCTCATGGCACTGCAGCACAAAGGCAGAGAGAAGGTGCGAGCTGTCAGTAATGGCCTCCCTCCAATCAGCACTTCATTCTACCCCACCCTGTTTTATTTTGTCCCCGGAGTCTTTTATAGGAGTCCTCAGTAAAAATGTGGCTAATGAATCCAGTGCTGGCTGCCTTTTGCCCTCTGTGCAAGGCAGCCAGTGCTCTTACTCATTCTGTTAATGTTACCATTGCAACCTGCAAGACATTAACCACTGACATAATAATGCAATGAAATATGAAGGAATGAGTCACAGCAGGACATTAGATGATGATGAGGAGGAGGAGGGTCGTTCCCAGTCTGCTTCCGTACCTGCTCGAAGAGGAAGAGATACTCGATGCTGTCCACCGATATGCTGTCTGCGTCCAGCAGGCAGTAGAGCTTGAAACAGAGCTTCCACGGGGAGTTTGGCTCCGACTCTTTGGTGGAGAAGCTGCGCAAGAGGACAGAAACAGTCAGAGACGAGCCACCAAACTGGATTATGTGTAGGCAGATATGCAGAAAGATAATATAGTATAAACATATTTTATACTAGGCCTATTAAGGAATAAACTGACAAATTAAATATGAATAAATATTTGTCTTTATCTGAGTTTAGCTGCCATGTAGTAAAGATACTGTTAATTATCCAGCTTGTGTTGATTTTTGCCACATTTCAATAATAAAATATGAGCGATTCTTGCCAACAGTCTCTATTATTCATTATAAACCAACAGTGGTCCATTTATTGTGATGAAATTGTTACAAATACTGATTTTGTCCGCCATTTTTCAGCTCTAGAAAGGAGGAATAGTGAACCAAACTGACGTGAAACTGTACATGTGGCCTCTTGCGCCCTGAGGTTAATATGTTGAGGAGAATTGCATCACTCTGTGTTGGAAGTGTTGTTTATTAACTGAGTAGTTTGCTGGGTTTTTGTTCACTCCGCCACTCGTCGCCGTGACGGCCACGCCTCTTAAAATAACACCGATCCTTTCATTCTCGCTCGATGCCTTATCGTTACGTTTCAGACTTTGCCTTGTACAAGCAAATGACATCAGCGTCACCTTGGCGATCCGGCGGCGTGGTGAGCTGCTGATAGACGCGGTGACACGAGACCCAGCAGGAGTGTCACGTTTGACCAACAACACCAAACATGGGCACAAGTTATCAAGGATACTGGATAATGTTCAGCAGTGGCGGAGCGGGAGTCGTGCAGATAAACACGCAATCCGCCACTCTGCTCGCATTCTTCTGACTACTGACAAATAGCTGAGATTCCTGGCAGATGATGCTGTTTTCACAGCGCGTCTGCTCGCCTTTTGTCCTGTCTGACTTCCTCGGTTGTGTCTGGTCTGATTTACAGTGTGATGGGCGACGTTCGTGTCTCAAACCTGGTCAGGATGTCTGCGACGAGCGCGCCGCCCGCCACCGGCTGCTCCCACAGCGCGTTCTGCTCGTACAGCGCGAAGGTGTTCTTGCTGTCGTGCAGGCCGAGCCTCTCCTGCATCCTCCGCACCACCTGGGGAGCCACATGAGGACAGCGGAAGGGGGGGGAGGGGGTTATTTCAGGTGACGAGCGTGTCTGAGCGGCCTGTGGAAACATCAGAACAAACAGACTGAGAGGGTTTAACACAGGAGGGCACCCAGACCTCATTGGCGGTGGTGTGCGAGCTGATGTAGAGCTGGCAGGAGCCGGGTCCAGGGTAGTGCACGGAGCAAAGCATCTCCTGCCTGCTCATCAGCATCTGGATCTCCTCCCAGGATGGCACGCGCTCACGGCACTTGGTCTTCTCCAGGGCCTCGCTGATGAATGACGCATAGTTATCCATCTCAGACTCAGGGCTCTGGCTCTGGATCCTGCAGGGAAACGGCGGAGAGAGAGACGTCAGATGTGAAACGAATGCGTATGGACACGTTACCCAACATGTCTGCCAGCCAAATGAAAATAATCCATACGTAAAAGGGAAAGTTTGAGTATGTGGGCGATGTTAATACGGTGTCAGAGTCTGTAAAGTGTTATGCTGTGATTACGGACTTTGCGTCATCCTTTTGATTTCGGCGGCGTTCTTTATTTTCTTTGGGCTGGCAATACGAGAAAGTCAATGAGGCGAGGAATGACAAATGTTCGCACTTTAAGCTCTTAGAGACTTAAAAGTCTCCACATCCCTTAATCCTTCAAAGAAAAAGGAAAAAGGCAAAGAAAACATGTTTGACTTTGGGCAGCGCAAGGAACAGGAAAAGATGTTTCCGCTCACGTGAACCCCAGTGACCCGCCGCTTCCTCCCAGCGGAGCATCAAGGAGTGTTAAGTAGGTGTGTGTGTGCATGTGTGTGTGTGTGTGCGTGCGTGTGCGTGTGCGTGTGCGCGTGTGTGTGTGTGTGACATCGTTTCCAAAGCGAAACGCGATGGGTGACAACACTCCGACCGAAGCTTCGGAAACCTTCGCCGCGCTCCAGATCGAGAGCGAGAGAGCGAAAGGTGTGAAATACAACCTGTCGGGGGCGACGGCGTGAGCTCAGCCTTGTGTCAACACAAACGGGGAAAATAGGAAGGAAATAATTATGCACTGATGTTCGTCCCAAAATACACAGAACCGGAGGAAAGTGAAGGAGGCCTGAGAGACGCACTGAGGCCCCGTCTCCCCCCTCCACTGTCTCTCATGACTCCAGGGCCACAGGGTGGGTTTTGTCCAGCTGAAACATAATTAGGAATGTTCCGCTGAACCTATGTGATCCTTCCTATACTCTCTCTCTCTCTATTTACCCCTCTCTGCTCCTTCCTCCTCCTCCTCTGCTTTCTTTCTACTGGCCCGTTCCCTCTCTTGACAGCAGACATTCCCCTCGGGCTTTCTCAGGGCAATGGGAGAGAGGGGGGGGGGATTCTGGGCCCACTGCCCAGCTCCAGCCCCCCTCCCCGAGCTTTGCCCAGCTGCGGCCTCTGCACACACACACACACACAGAGCGAGGGTGTGCGTGAGAGCGGCGGCGAGGTCGTAGGAAAGCAACACACGCGGCACACAAGTCCCACCGAGTTACAACCCCTCCCTACCCCATCCCAGCCTCTCGCATGCGACCGCGCCATTACTGCAGACGTATACATAGAAAGCCAAGCGGAGGCTGGACTGGCGCTGCATAGCGTGGGAGAGAGAGAATCTGCGAGACGGGGAGATTAGCACTGTTAATATATCTTAGATTAGCGTGGCTGACAGAGGGGCTAATTCAGACCCCGACCATCCAGAACCTAGCACGCTGGATCTGTCTGCTGGAGCACGCTAACAATGTAAAGGCATATCACGCTACTATATCTAAACTGGTGGTTGGCGGTGACTGGCGCCTGCTTGCTGTCTGGGCCGTCTGGTCGCCGCGTTTCCCTGCTACTGCATTCAGCGCTACCGCTTCACCTCTGGCTTCCTCCCGCGTCAGCGCCCCCCCGATATAGCCAGAGAGTCCTGGTCTGACAGGTGGGCCTCTCTACTCACAACACCCCGAGAGGCAAAGCGGGTATAAATTGCGCTTTGAGTGATGTTTAACATGCAAACTGTAGATTTTCCACCTGTTGTGCAAATCTGCAAGTGGAACAAATCCTGTGTGCTTGAGTTGTAACGAGCAGTAAGAGAGGGTGTGAGCCGGTTTTCAATCAGTCAGCAGAGTGTGTTTACGCTCAATCCAAAATGAATAAATCCATGTTGATTCTGGTGAATTCACCATTGGATCATTTGTGCCGTCACATAACGAGCTGATTCCAGTTTCGGTGATGGAGTTTGGATCATTATGTGGCAATGTAAGGAAATCTGTGTGTGTGTGTGTGTGTGTGTGTGTGTGTGTGTGTGTGTGTGTGTGTGTGTGTGTGTGTGTGTGTGTGTGTGTGTGTGTGTGTGTGTGTGTGTGTGTGTGTGTGTGTGTGTGTGTGTGTGTGTGTGTGACATCGGCATTCTTTCGCCTTAAACCTTCTGTAAACTCATGGATCATTTACATGTACTTTTCCCTTTTTTTGGAATGAACCCCCACCTATGGATGGTGCCGATTGGGGCGGTGGTGCTGTGGGACCCAGCTGGAGGGGCTACAGAGAGAACCTGGCTCTCCATCTGTTTCATCCTGGTGCCACCCATGCACGGATTGTTTACATGTTTGAGTAAATTCACTCACGCCTAATCTGTCACTTAAGCTAAAATACACAGATACATAGACCAAGACGCAGGTTTGTGCCAATTTCCATCTGAATATTGTGTTTAGTTATTGGCTTTAATCAAATTAGATGAATCAAATGGGACGATCTAATGTGGATGTAAACATTCTTAATGATTTTTGTCATATGGAAACCTCAAATGTTGTTGCTTTCCACCACTGAATTGCTCAAACAGACGTTGCCAAATGATGTAAAGTCATAATCATGGTGCTCAGCTTACACACACACACACACTGCTCATAACGCGTCCTGACTCTACGTCTGATCTCACCTCTTGAGGTGGAATCGCAGGTACTTGAGCACGGTGGCGCCGGGCAGGAAGGTGCAGCTCATGCAGGTGAGGAGCTGCCAGTAGCGCAGGTGGGCGGCGGTGTGCGGCGCCGGCGTGTAGCTGGTCTGCTTCACCAGCTGGCAGTAGACCTCGTCACGGAGCGGCCGCAGGTCCAGGCAGGTCTGCAGGACGCCCTGGATGATGGGCACCGGCTCCCTCGCTGACTCCAGCTGCTGCAGGCAGTTGAAGAGCTTCACCGCCTCCTCGCGCACCGAGCCGTAGCCTTTCCCGCTGTGGTCTGAGTGGAGGAGGAGGAGGAGGAGGAGGAGGAGGAGGAAGATGAGGAGGGACCTTAACACATCTGGACTGCTTTGCTCTCCCACATATTTGACCCGAGAGAAGCGGTGGCCATCTTAATGTTGTAGTATTCACTTTGAGAGGCGAGTGAAGGCAGAATCATACAACTGAAAGCTGCTGAATACATTTACTAGAACTATCTTTTAAAAATGTCACTGATATTACTCGGATCTTCTCCTTCATTTGTGTTCTGCATTGTGTTCTTATGTTTGATCGTCTTAATCAAACAGTGACAGCGGGAGTGTGTATGGTTTTTATTGACCTGTGCTGCATTAAACTGAGCCTAATCACGCCCCTCAGCACTGTAATCACTGTGATTATGCTGCTGCTTGTTTTCACTCAGTGCTTCAACAGTAGATACAGAAAGCAAAGAGGACGTCAGTTAGCACATTTACATCTAAACTAAATGTTAATGTAGACAACAACTCACAGCAGCCTGGATGAGCTCTTTGTCATCGAGCTGGAGCATTATAGGGTGTTTGTGTTATTGCGCAACCACTTTGCCACCTCAGTTTTCAAAAGTATTAAAGAAACAGTGCTTCTATTTGCACGTCGTCCATATGACATCTGCATCATCTACAACATGTGCAGCTCAACCACTCACATGTGTGCTCCAGGCTGCCGTAGGGGAAGGGCAGCAAGGGGGCGTACAGGGGTCCCTGGGTGTACTTCAGGATGGGGTTATGCTGGTAGATGTGCTCCACCACCTCAGGGTTGAACTTGTTCTCCTATAGGACATCAGAGATGATAACATCAAGAGACATTAACTTCCATATGCCTTCAATATGCCCTCCGTGTGTGTGTGTGTGTGTGTGTGTGTGTGTGTGTGTGTGTGTGTGTGTGTGTGTGTGTGTGTGTGTGTGTGTGTGTGTGTGTGTGTCTCAGGGGTAACCGGGGTCAATCTGACCGGGGGTCAGGGATTCAGCTCTGGGAACTTTCAAAAGAAGCAGAAGGTCAAGTGATGACCCAAGCAAAGCGCACAAGCATGACTGACACGTTATATTTTATGCCATGGTGTCAATGAGTTTAGTGTGCTTGTGTGTTTGTGTGTTTCTGTGAGGGTAGATGCCTTCCAGCGCTACAGATGGCGTCCGCGCTGCTGCCCTCCAGCACCTGTTGCTCATTAGTAACCTTGCCACCGCGCCGCTCGGCTTCTCTCCTGCCTCCTGCCCCACATCCCAGCCAGCGGCCTCTCTCTCCCCAGCTGCAGATGGAGCTCTTTCCCCCTCCTTTAGTGGGGCAAAGTTGACACATTCTTCCAGGAGGTGCACGCTGGTGACAGGCTCGTCTGTTTTGAAGCTGTGAGAATGAGACGTTGCCCATGTGAACCACGTGGAACGCGGGTTCCAGCGCGGCAACATCCCACACAATGATCATACACAAGCGCGTACATGGTTCAGGCCCATAAATTGTGTCAAATTCGCTTTGGTCCTCGCCTGTCACAGCCGCTCAACCGCACGCATTTAAGAAACTGTGCGGACCGTGGATCTGTGTGGTGGAGAGACGATCGAACCGTCCAATCACTAAATCTCCTTCCTCAAATCTTCTCTTCATGCTTCTCAAGTTCACACATGGCCTCCGGCTGTGGGCCAAGGCTGGAAAAACCGCAATCCCTGCTCTCCCTTGTGTCTGCAGCTGGGACATGAATCTACGCTCAAAGATAAGCGAGCGCACAAAGGCTCCTCTGTTCCTTCCCCTCTTTCATTCTACACCACCAGTTGTCCTCCGTCCCAGCCTCACTCTGGAGAGGGAATCTGGGAAGCCTATTTGAGAGAGAGCGTATGTGTGTGTAAAGTTTTGCGAGACTGGTTAAGAGAGGAGAAGAAGAAGAAGAAGAAGAAGCAGCAGGGCCTCATCTACCTCCAGTCTGGCCCCTGTTGGTGGAACAGACGGGGGCAGACGGAGGCCAGCAGATTAACCACTTTCTGTGAGATTAGAGGCCCTCGTTGGGAGATTACAGGGGCTGCTTATCTGGACCCCGCCGCTTCACGCCGAGACGTCCACCCCGCCTCCACCCCTGCTGCCCAGTCGCCCCCCTCGCCTGACCCCAGGGCAGACTGATGCAAGACAAGTCGGCCGTCTGCTCAATGAGATTCCGGCACGTTGTGTTCTCTAGCAACCGCGGGTCTAAAAATAAGGCCTCGCCTGATGAACACACGGCGAACTTGGTCCGTCCGTGTGTGTGTGTGTGTGTGTGTGTGTGTGTGTGTGTGTGTGTGTGTGTGTGTGTGTGTGTGTGTGTGTGTGTGTGTGTGTGTGTGTGTGTGTGTGTGTGTGTGTGTGTGTGTAAAGGCAAAATTGAAAAACAAAAAGAGGAAGAGGCCCAAATTTAAACAGAGGGCACATGTTGTAATACTGAGAACAGTACACACACACAAACACACCTAATTTTCAGAATTCTCAAATACTGTGAATAACTTTATCACGAAAGGTCGTCCGTGCTTCGCGAAAGGTCGCCGGTTTGATCGTTGACCTGTGTGTGTCACACTGTGTCCCGCTACGGCGAGTTAAAATGAGGTAATTCAAAGAAAGGAGCGCAGAGGAAACTTTGGACTCCCAGTTCAATGAGCCCACACGGTTTCCATGGTAACAGAGCTGGGGGGGAAAAAATCCTGTGCCGCCCTGTGCTGTTTATGTTTGGCGCCTCTTATCTAAGGTGGTTTGGCGCCAATGCTGTGTACGTTTGAGTGTGTGTGTGTGTGTGTGTGTGTGTGTGTGTGTGTGTGTGTGTGTGTCTGTGTGTGTTGACTGTCACACCTCGATGTCGCGGATCAGGAGCTGAGTCGGCGTTTCCACCGGCGCTTTGGTATCGATGACTTTCTGGATGGCACATGCCCAGTGCACGGCCTCGTTGAAGTGCTTGGTGTAGAGGCGGTAGCAGTGCTTCCTCCCGTACACAGTGATGCTCCAGTAGCCTGACAGACAGAAGCACACACACACACGGCGGTCAGTCTGACTGGCGCTACCTTTTTACCTAAAAAGGGGGAATGGGAACAGTGAAGGCTACACATCAGACGTCCCATTCCTTCTGCCATTGCTCCTTTTCCTTCACTTCCTCCGTCATCACAGAGGATCAAAGGTCAGACTCAGACTGCGCCAACACCCAACAAGAACAATCCCTCTGCAGATGACTAAGGGCACAAGTGTTAAAACCCCTCGGCGAGTCTCAACAGAAACAACCTGTGATAAAAGTGTTACATAGCACGCTTCCTTCTTCTGCAGAGGAAGTATTAGACATACATACTGTCATCGGGCTTTCCTGTTACGTGACTTGGCATGATTCCTGCACGAATAGGGTCTAACAACGCTAAATGAAGTGGTTTGATTGAGATATTGACGTGGCGGCCCCGGATAAGAATGCTGAATATCACCCACAATGCTGCAGAAACATCGTCAGTGACCTATTTGTTTGGATGCTACTGAGAATCATTACATTTGGTTCAATCGCTGGCAAAGGGTTAACAGAACCCTGCACACCGATAAGGAACTAGTATGTCATGGGAATCAGAAACACAGAGGAAGTAACTGTATCGTACCATTCTTATGTGACAGGAACACATGGCTATTCAGTAGTGAAACAAAAGCACACTTCTGTCCAGAAAAGTCCCTCTGCATATTAACTTACATGCACTATATTTGGGTTTGTGTCTGTACAATGGTTTGGACATTTTAAAGTGGTTTTTCGGTGAAGTCTCAAGGGCAGAATCCTCCCCGTCGTCTGAGTGGCACAGACAGGGCAGCGTGTTTGAGTAACACCGAGACTCAGAACGGACGAGTCATCCCCGCGTCTCTTCCTGTGCACTTTCCTCTTTATTCTCTCCGTCTCTTGTTTCAGTCTCGGTAGTCCCTTTCATCCCCCTTCCTCCCCCTTTGATTGCTTAAATGTGAGGTTTTTCTAGACGAACCTTTGGGAAAAAACACAGCTGGGGTTTCCCAAACTTACTCAGAAACTCAACACTCTTAGGGAGGCAAAGAGGACCACAAGCTCTCTCTCTCCCTGTCTTCAGTCTCCGAAAACCCCAAAACAACTTGCCTTTGAAACGATTTAATCACGGCACCACATTAGGTCTCTACAGGCTTTACAGGCGTGTATACATGAACACGAGTCACTGTGTGTCGGCCCGTCTGTGCGTCTCGCTCACCCGTCTCCTTGTAGGTCTGCTTATCTGGCCAGATGACGGAGCAGAGGTTGGTGAGGACCAGCGTTCCCAGTCTGCGGGCTCCTTTCTCTGGGCCGCTGTAGTAGTCCAGGGAGTCCTGACTCAGCACGAACCAGTACCGGCGCTGCTTGATCCAGCTGCCGCGTACCTCCCGCAACAGCCACCCTGCAAATGAGCACACATAAAGTCTATATGACAACGGGAATGTGCAAAAATCTGGTGTCAGTCGTTTTTATCTAAAACTAATAAGTCTGGAGCTACTAGACCAGTGCTGCTCCAGACTCAGTGCTCAGTTTAAACACACACACACACACACACACACACACACACACACACACACACACACACACACACACACACACACACACACACACACACACACACACACACACACACACACACACACACACACACACACACACACACACACACACACACACACACACACACACACACAGAGAGAGAGAGAGAGAGAGAGAGAGAGACAGATAAGCCCGATGTTGCCCACAGACAGAGACACAGGTGGGATAAAGGTCCCTGGTACGATTCCTGGTAAACGGTCGCACCACCTGGACCAGGATACACTCTGGCAGGCTGCAGTTGGACTGGCAGGGTCCATGTGTGTGTAAGTGGTTTGTGTGAGCATATTTGTGTGTGGCTTTATAGCAACAATTAGGCCGTGTACCTTCAAGCTTCCAACCCTGTGAAAGCGGGTATGACGCCAAGCCAGCATCACGGCTTCCTCTGTGGTGAGCAAGCTGCCTGCCACCTGTCAGCCAGCGCTCACTTCGCCTGCGTCTTCCGGCCCTCTGCCCTGTCACTCTCTCCTTATGTTTACTTTCATCCCCCCCCCCCATTTTGCCTCTATTCCCATATTCGTCTTCACCTCAAAGTGGTTTTTCCCAGGCAGCTTCATGGCTTAAAACCTCCACTGCATCCGTTACTCCAAAATAAGGAGACAGAGGGAGAGAGAGGGGGTGGGGGGGGTTACGGCTCTGCCTCTGGCTATGTTTCCCGTTATGAATGTGTCCATATGATATAAGTGGGAGGCCTAAACCCACCATAAACCCTCCTAATATAGCCCAAAGCAAAACCCCTGGAGGTACTTAACACCACATCAGAGGGAAGCAGCATCAAAACACAATGTGAGATGGATAAATAAAACCCATGAGGTAAGACGGGCTGAACTTGCTGACAGACTGAATGTGGGATGGAGGAGAGACACAGAGACAAGGGCATGTGTGCTCCATCGACGCCCCGACACAGACACAGACACAGGATGTCTGCAGAGTCGATTCTTTATGGGAACTTTTAGCCGGTGAGATAAGAAAAAGTAAGAGACAGAAAGACAGAGAAGGAGCAGCAGAGTCCTGCGACCCCCTGCATACCCCTCCCATGCTCCTCCATCTGGATCCCATCTCTCTTGCCTGCTAATGTCTCCCCCGAGGGCCACGGCTCGCCCTTAATTTGTTTCATTTGTGACCTCCGACCCCCCGAGCGCCCTGCCCCCTCAAACACAGATTGAGCAAACAATCTCTCTCTGTGCATTTCCATCTTCTTACTGCAGGTCTGCTGTCACTCAGCTGAACGCAACACGCCTGTTCCGTGGAAGAAGCAACACTTTGGACAAAAACGCATACATACAGCATTTCGGAGATAGATTACGCAACATCCTCACGTTTCACTCCGAAGTTTGATTCTAAACTGTGTCTATGAAACCTGCCGGGTTAAAACAGTCCTGCAGGCCAACAACTGCTTATATTTAACCAAAGGATTCAGGAGCGTCACTAAAATTAAAGCATTACACTGCAGGTAAACAATCCCCCTTTTCTACGCTGGTGTCAGCTCATGAAGCCACGGCTAAAAGTGGCTCCGGTTCACTTGCACAAACAAAAACAAAAGTCCGACATAAATTATCGCGACGACAGCATGTATTAATATTGTGTTGACTGATGTGTGTAAAGCTATATTTGGCATATCATTAGTAGCAGAAACAGACATCAGATATAATAGGAATGAAAACAAAGACGTATCAGACGTCTGAGGGGCTTTGGTGGCGCATGAGAGCATCGGGATCATGTGAGGAGCTGTTCGTTTTAACAGTAAATCAACAAAGATATGTCAATACACCAATGTCAATATCTGTCTGGATTGCCACGCCGTGCCTGTGGGCTTCAGAATTCATCCTCCAACCCCGTTAGGCCTCACGCTGCAGTGATAGTGGCCTATTTTAGTTCGCAACATTCACCCCCCCGTCGCCTCGGGCCATCCTGATGACAAAACCCCGCCAAACAAGAGGAAAGGCCCTAATGGAGGCGTTCTGGAAACATATCCACCACACAGAGAGACAGGGAGGTGGATTATCTGATGCCTGGAGGAGACCGGCTGTTGTGGCGGCTGGAGTAATGTAGGTGGGTGTGATGGTGAAGTTGAAGCCCTAAGCGACGATGTAAGCATTGGGCCGGCGGGAAGAAGCTGTAATCTGTGTTAGAGGGAGAGATCGTCTTCCAACAGCGGGGGGTGGGGTTGCTACCCAAGGGTGCATGGTAACTGGGTGTCAGAATTAGGCAATCACACTGTCACCAATCCAAACTGGAGGTAAGCTATCTAGGCGTTGGCACAAGGGAATTAGATAAATAAGTAAATAAAATCACACAGGAATAGCCAGTGAGGTCATTCCTCAAAAGCACAGAGACACGTAAGACAGTGCTGCTAATGCCAGTAGCCATCCTGACATGGGGGGTGGGGGGGCTAGCAGGAGCAGCTGTGGACCACATGTGGTCAGAGAGAGCCTGGCTGCAGTTTGACAACACAACACAGCACAGACGTGTGAAAGCAGAAGAGAGAAGAAGGCGACCAAACCTCTGACTGATGCGTTCAAACAAATACAAAACAATGTGTGTCTGTGTGTGTGTGCGCATGTGCATGTGCATGTGCATGTTGACTTACCTTTGACCAGCAATTCAGGTTCTTCCTCCAGGCCCATCTTATTCTTCTCAATGATCAGACTCTTCATCTCCGCAGAGACCCCTGGGACGGTGTGCCTGTGTGCGGGACGACAAACACAGTGTGAAAAAGAAAGACACCAACAACCAACAACAACTTCTCCAGTCCCTCTCGCCCCATCCGTTCCCTCCCATTAGAGAGCTAACTGGCCCAGAGACACCACCATCACGTGACGTCACCGCACCAACAACAAGCCCCTCCAATACCGGGCAGGGGGGGGAAGAAGTGCCATGAATATCTGTCCTCAGCATTTCTCCCTAACGTTTCTCTCCCTAGCAGCACGCCAGCACACATACACACACGCACACACACACATATACGCACGCACCCATACATACCGCGCCACTGTGGACAGCTCGTCTCCCTTTTATCACTTTGGTTGGCGAGCCGAGCGGGCGGGCAGGCGAGGGAGAGAGCGACTGAAAATAAACGTGACAGAGCGACGCCGGCCTGACTCGCAGCCAGCTCACGCCACTCAGAGGGAGACGGAGGAGGGTTCAAGAGGTCGCACGGCTTTGGCTCGTTACGCCGCCGACGTTTAAAACATCTGTAAATCTGCTGAACCGCTGTTCCTCCTTTCGCCTCACGATCACGCCTTCACCAATCACCTCATACAGTCCACATCTGCTCGGCAACGCTGTGGACAAACTCAGACCTCGTTATCGGAGGCCAAGGTCCATTTCCAGCCCATTACATTGTTTAGAGGGTTTATCTCAAGTCATTTGTTTATCTAATTACTCGTTTATTTTCTCTATTTCCTCGACTAACGAGCCTGTGAGCTGAGAGTGACAAAGCCCTCCTTCCTTCCTGTTTTCCTCCCGGGATCACGACTCAGGAAATGAAGCAGGCCGCCCCCTCCTTCTCCTCCTCCCTCTGGCCTCTGGTTACCTTTTCCTCTGTCAGCTGATTTATGCCGCTATTGATCTGATAATTCGAGAAGGTTCCTCCTCACGGGAAGCCGGCAATAATCAATGAAGTCTGAATATAGCCTCATCTGCGCCGACTCGGCTTACATGACTGGAGAAGCCATTTCCTTCCCTTTCACTCTGCGCTGACCCGATCTTATCTATATCGCAATTGATCTGTGTTGACCCCCGTTTCATTACTTCTTCCAGCAGCCTCCCGTGTACGTGCAGACACAGCTGGTACCTTATACGACATGTATTGCATTTGCAGAGGCAGATCTGAGTGAAGTGACATCGGTCTCTAAATTAGGAAAATGACCTGGGAATCAAAAGAAAACAGAGGATCAGGGTCGGGTCACGTTATACTCAGCCTGGCTGTTTATCTAAGCCTGATCGCATGCAAGACCCAACGAGGAACTCCAAACAGCTCCTGCATCCACATAACTCCTTTTAAAAAGGCATTAAAATAAACCAAGAAGTGTGAGAGCGTCCCTCATTTAAGGTCGTTACTATCCTCTGCTGCATAACAGAGACGTGCAGGCGGCCGGGGGGACTTTGCCTATATGTGGGCCAAACCAGACGGGCATTTGATCTATGGAAAATGACTGCATGACTGGAAAATATATCCTGGTGTGCACACTGATGGCCAGAAACCAATTCCTCGAACCGTACCAATCGTACCCTTGCATAACTAGACAGACTAAAGCAGGTGTGCAAATGCCTCTAATCTGAGCCTGATCATGCTTTTATCTCTTTGGTCACAGGTCATCAGTGCAAAAGGGAACACGTTGCACCTGGTACATATGAATATTTAGTAACAACAGTGCAATCTCCTCAAATTTAGTTGAGAAGAAAGTGTAAATCTCTTCCGATACACTACGGTGAGATAACTAAGGCGAGACTGAATTTATGAACAGTTGATGCAGCCAGCAGCCGGATTTGAACTAGCAGGGGTGAGTTTGAATTTTACAGTTCATGGAAGAACATTCTTGGAGTTCAAACTCAAACTTAGCTCCAGTGCGTGCAGATTTCTAAGTAATCTGGGCATTAAGCCAGACCGCCAACACAGACAGAGGGCAGTTTCTCTAAAGGCCCTAACTGGTCTCTCCCTGTTTTCAACCTGAAATACTTTCGCCCCTCAACTCCGGTGCCTCTCCCGGGTCGTGCAGAGAGGGAGGGGGGAATGAAGAAGGAAACGGAGCAAAGTTCTGCCCTTTAGCTGCACAAAGTAACTTGACCTTCAATTCAAACGCCACCATAGAACTTTGACGATTTCTGTCGCTATTTGTGTCTCTTTGTGAGAGGGCGGACAAAGGAAGGATTACAAAGTCTACCTACGAATAACACACAGGTGATTGCTGTGTAATTTCTGCGTTGTGTGTGGTGATCCCTTTCCATGCGCAACAACATTCACCACCAACCATAGAGTGGTTGCTTCATGAGCTCTGCACATGAATATCATGAGGCCCAGGAGGAAGTGCTGGAAAACCAAAGAAGCCAAGAGGAAGCTTGGAGGCCACTTGTCTGAACTGATGTGAAATATCAACAATTGCATTCCCTGGATAGGAGCGCATACGCTGACCCAATTCAAAGCTGATCCGTCCCGTGATGACGAAAGAGATAGCGACGGCAAGTACAAACAAACAACTCGGATTATAGTATGATAAGATTTAAAAGATCATGAGAAGATCAGTGATGTTAAAGCGTCTTTTACTTTCAGAGACTGTTTAAAGCTGGAGTGTCCGTAAACAAGGCGATGCGAGGACTTCTCCCACGCTGGACAGGGGGTCAGGGAGTCAAGAGTGTAACAGGGAACATACGAGGGTTGGATAATGGTTCAGGGGAAGCTTGATGGGATGTGCTAAAGTATCGGCGGTCTGACGAATCTAAGGCTGGTGACACACTAGAAGATAATAGCGATGATTACACTGTACTTAACGGCACCTAGCATGGCGAGGGGAAACCCCTGTGGTTAGGGACAAACGACACACTAATTATCTGGTAAGGTAAACGGTTTGGAGATTTAGTCTTCAAAGCCGCCCTGATCATATCAATTATGCCTGATATTTACAATCCAACGTCTGGAGCGGTTTGTAAAAGCACCAGGGATCAGAAATTCAATGAACGACCGCAGACGGACAACACAATGAAGAGTTCACTAAGAGTTTTCTTAACCAAGCGTAGCTGCAACTGTAGGTAAAGCTGCTTTATGGTAAATGTTTATGAAGTAAACAAACATTTAAAAAGACTTAATGGTCTAGTGTTTAGAGATATGTAGAGGAGAAACCCTTTTGTTCATATTTGGATCCAGGATGGTTCCTTTAATATGAACTACTAACACATAAACTAACATGCTGGATTATCAAAGTTTACATAAACAGCTGACCTAATTATAGAGCAGATTATTGACTTTGCAGAGTCAGCGGGATCGTGAATTGTGTGAATCTTCCATGCTGGACAGTCCAATCCATGGCCTCCTCTCTGATCCCATCATTACATGCACTTACAGCCTCTCAATTCTAAATGATCTTCAATCTGTGGAGTTCAAACAGAAACATGGAGGAACAGTGGTTCACACAAGTTTCATCTTCTGCAGTAAACCCTAAGATGTGGGGGCTTTAGATCTGCACAGCTGTCCAGCAGCCCGACTCCCCCCGCCCGCCCCACCTCCATTCAGCCCTCAGCCCCCCACCACCACACACTGTCGCCCCCACATTCCCAGAAGTGGGCAACTTCCTGTGGAGTGCAGGAAACAATTTGACATGGGGATTAGACAGCATGGAGAACGGAGCGAGTGCACATCTACACACACACACACACACTTCTCTCCTTTGCTTTCCTTTAACAGACTACATGTTAGCCACTGCAGAGGGAGAACAGAGGCCGAGCGTCTCTTTACTGTCACACTATACAACTGTAACCAACAAATGTTATCAGGTCAACATACGAGTACGTTCATGGAAAACACCTTTTGAATTCTCTGTTTACACACATGAAGAGGAAAACATGGTAGGCCTAGGCACAGCAAATAATAACAGGTTGGAACCAAACCAAGTGGCATGGAAGGAGCTGATGGGAGCCAGAGAAGAGAAACAGGATATGAGAGAGCAGCAACGGGACACAAAATACGCTCGCCTATACGGCCCCATAAATCTGATTCAGTAATGTATTTAGAGCCTGCGTTCACCTCCTGGGTGGTTATGTAAGTGCAACTGCCCTCTAGCCTCCACAAAGGAGGAGAGTCTTTTTATATAAAGATACTGTGGTGAAGCCAAGAAGGTGCAAAGATGAGACCCGAGTGTAAACGAGGAGACAAAGAGCTCCACACACACACACACACACACACACACACACACACACACACACACACACACACACACACACACACACACACACACACACACACACACACACACACACACACACACACACACACACACACACACACACACACACACACACACACACACACACACACACACACACACACACACACACACACACACACACACAGGCTCATTAAAAGGTCAATGTTTATCTAATAAGTGTTTTCTCCAACAATACAGCCTAAATTCTCATTCCGAAACAAAATAATAACATCAGTACTTGTGTAGCAGCATTTATACGCAGGCATTATTCTGGTGACAAATCCCGGCAGCACTACGTGTTGATTAGTTTGTGTCTGTCTGACGGGTGGGAGCTGCCGAAGAGATGAGTCATTGATTTCAGTTCCGGGTCTAATCAAAACGGCGAGATGCTAATTAAAGATCGCAAACGTCCTTGCTAGCGGGCCTGGATGACCCCAGTGTCAACCCCTGCTGGAGATGCGATTCCAGGACTAAAACACGGGTCCTCCTGTCCAAAACAACAAGTACAGTTGATCCGTGAGCAGATTTATTTTGTCTCCGGCTCCATCGCAGCTCATATTATACATTACGCATGCACATCATACAACTTCCGGGGAAGATAAGCGCAGCTATCCGAGGAAAACTTCCATAAAACACACCGGATCGCAGCACAGAGCAATCTCAGCTTCTCTCTCTCTCTCTCTCTCTCTCTCCGCTCCGATCCGGATCCCCTCCCCCACGGCGCATGGGCCTCTGACTGATGCTGGGTTGGTGGGAAAATGGGAATGTGGTGATTAAGACTGGGCCTATAAATACGCTGTTTACTCAAGACCACTGCCAAGGAATTCTGGACTCGGCAGAGGGGGAGAGAGAAAAAAAGTTGTGTTTTGAGAAAGGGGGGGTGGGTGTGTGTGACAGGAAGTCTGAGTTTGTGACTGGAGGAGAGGGTGTGTGATCGGCGAGAAGAGTCACTCTGATGGTGAAACGCTCGCTGACGTAGACACAGCCGGTCTGTGATGGTCGGATGGTTGACAGACGGGCAGACAGACACTCCGGTAATTACCAGAGGCCACTTCTAAGCTTTTCATGCAAACGACCACATGCATACACAACTTGTCCCTCACACATAAACACACAGGCGCACACACACACACACACACACACACACACACACACACATGCACAGAATTCATTCGGAAAACAGCGGTTTCTTTCAGTCATTACAGTGTTACAACACACAGCAGAAATGTCTAATTTTTGTCAGACAGGCGGACAAAAGTTGCCAAAGAGGGTGTGTGTGTGTGTGTGTTTGCTAATGAGAAGACAGATGGAATAAATGGTGGCAGAGAGAAATGGAGAAGCCCTCAAGTGTCCCCTGTCCTGGTACAGCGTGTACCCTGACCTGTGCCGGGTACTGAAAAGAAACTCCGGCAAGACGAAAGTGGGCATGAAAAAAATAGTGATGATGTAAGAGATCTGAGTATGAGCACAGTGGGAGGGAGCGAGCTGCACCCAGAGGGACAGACAGAAGACCTGGTCCTATCTGCCTGCCCCACACACACACACACACACACACACACACACACACACACACACACACACACACACACACACACACACACACACACACACACACACACACACACACACACACACACACACACACACACACACACACACACACACACACACACACACACACACACACACACACACACACACACACACACAGAGAGAGAGAGAGAGAGAGAGACAGATAAGCCCGATGTTGCCCACAGTCAGAGAGACACAGGTGGGATAAAGGTCCCTGGTACGATTCCTGGTAAACGGTCGCACCACCTGGACCAGGATACACACTGGCAGACTGCAGTTGGACTGCCAGGGTCCGTGTGTGTGTAAGTGGTTTGTGTGAGCATATTTGCGTGTGGCTTTATAGCAACAATTAGGCCGTGTACCTTCAAGCTTCCAACCCTGTAAAAGCGGGTATGACGAAGTGTCTTTGTCATATCGACGCATTTCATGATAGAAATGGTGGAGGGGTCTGAGAATTACCAATGTTGTTGTGCCCAGGCCCCATGAATTGGCTGGTGTTGCGGGGGGTCACCACCTTTCCCGGTGTGTCGTATGGAGCAAACTGCAGCCTTCAGCCTCCACTAGCTCAAATGCTTTGGACCAACACTACATACCAGCCATGTTGACAGAAACTGGCCTTTATCCCCCCCCAACCACATCAAGCCTATAGCATGACAAATTATCTGAGCCCCAGCCGCCCCCCCCCCCCAATTCATCACCATCACATCTGAACCATTATTCAAACTAATAATTGAGATTAATGAGAACCTTCTAGCTAGATCAACACAATAATTCAATAAGGGCACAAAGTAAAGCAGAGTCCTGGCTGTTATGTGAGACCGGCAGTAAATGCTTGTGGCACCACAATGCCCTGACATAGCAAAGCCAGGCTTCCTTTTATACAGCCGAAGGTCTGGGTGTGTCCAGTCATTGACCAGGTAATGACCAAGCACTATGCTCTCTAATCTCAGCATGCAGTGTGATGATTACAGCCGGGCTTTCAACACACTCCCTTCAAAACCAGCGGTAAATTATGCCATGTGGCCTGAGGCCACCTACACTATTCTGCAAAAGTGACACACACACCAACCACACCTTTTCTGGGAGTGTTGCTGATGTAGAAATGAGTCACTCAGTCCAGTTTGCTTGCCTTTCCCTCCTCACTTCATCCCTTTCTTCTTTCCCTAAACCCTAAAGAAACAGCATGTCCAGCATAACCCCTTTGCCTTTGTGTTGCAGACCCTCTTCTGTGTGTGTCATGCCTGTGGTCCTACAAGTCCAGCTTTGTGACTCACTGACTATGAGAAGGCAGATGTACAGTGGAGATTGTGGTTGAGGGAAGAAAGGGGGGGGGGTGATGAGGGCATGATGCCAGAGATGGAGTACAGCAGAGCCTGGCTACATCACTGTCTGAGATCACAGCCCTGCACTAATAGTCTGGGTCAAGCCCTCCATGAATCACTCCTTTTCATTGTCACTATAGTATTCACTTGTCAACCACATGACCATTCAATTTCTTTATTCATTAGACACATAGTGGTTCCTTGTCACAAGCAGGTTGACATTTGTATTTGCCAGCCTGTAAGCTTGAGGGCCATTACCTTGTCATTGCATGTGACCTTAGTTTAGTCAAAATGACCGATTAGTGGCCCAGACAGCCTCCAACCATGACTATGACAGCAGCACCAGTGGCCAGAATGAAACGCTAAATATTTTAACAAGTGAAAACGAATCAAAATGAAAATGAGCTACAAATCTCTCAGCAATCACCACTTTATCACTGCAGGTTAGAAATGTCAGATGACTTGTCAGCGCGCCACTTGAATGTGGACATACAGTTTGTGAGCATGTGAGATTAGGCGCATGTGTGGAGGCTTGGCACAAGAGATAACATTCACTGCAGAGGAAGTGAAAACTAAAGTGATTGGCCTGTACTTACACCAGTTCCTGCCCGGAGATGAATACAGAAATCCCCAAACACTCTGAGGAACTTTATGAGCAAAAGAAGGAACTACAAGTTCCTAAAATTGTATGTGTGTGTATGTGTGTGTGTGTGTGTGTGTGTGTGTGTGGCTTACCCATTTCTTCCATTTGCCATGTGGGTTGGTTGAGACACGGTCACATCAGCTGGACTCTGTCAACAAAAGAGAGAGAGAAAGAGAGAATTGGGTAAATAGGTGATAATGCAACAAGAGCAGAGTGTGTGTGTGTGTGTGTGTGTGTGTGTGTGTGTGTGTGTGTGTGTGTGTGTGTGTGTGTGTGTGTGTGTGTGTGTGTGTGTGTGTGTGTGTGTGTGTGTGTGTGTGTGTGTGTGTGTGTGTGTGTGTGTGTGTGTGTGTGTGTGTGTGTGTGTGTGTGTGTGTGTGTGTGTGTGTGTGTGTGTGTGTGTGTAGCACTGGTCCACAGGTTGGAGTGATCCCTCAGTGCTTGGCCTTCAGCGGCTGTGTTACAGTAGAGCGTGCAGCCATTCCTGGCCATCTCAGCACATAGCTGCTCTGTTCGTGCAATGCTTGCCTTTCACTTGCAAGCGTGAGCTGGTGGGGAGAAATATGGCGAGCAAAACAGGCTCATATAATACTGGAGGGAGGAACAGAGGAATCTTTTGTGATTAAAAACTCAATATATCCCATCCAGCTTGCGTCAAAAGTACTTCCATTCAGATAAGTCGTTTCTCTGAAAAGGTTGTTAACCTAAATTTAGATGTGTTCTTGGGAATGCAATCAACTGGCACAGTCGCCTTCGCCTCTGCTCTCCATGTTTACAGTGTCGCAATTTAACAGCGAAAGGCAAATTAATTAAACTTCCACAGACGTTTACAGTGACACTCGTAAAAACTACATGGCAACTAAACTTACCCAGACATTCAGCCTGTGAAAACCAAGGGAAACCGTGAAAGACCACTCGGGGATTAAAAAGTTGATAATTGTATAGCCATGATATATAAATGATTTGATGAGCACAGTCTCAGCTATTCAGGTCAAATAAAACCTCTCACACACACACACACACCAGCTTTGTATGGACATTGGAGAGGGTATTTCAAATTGAGTACCAAAGGGTCCAGCACTGACAGACCAGTCAAATCGCATTTCATGGCTTGAACAATGAACTTTTCATTGCAGGACTCCCCCATTAAGCAGAAAGATGGGAGAGGATGTTTCCTTTTACAGTCCTCTGGCCGCTAGATTCCCAACCTGACCTTGGAAAACCCCATCCGACATCAGAGCTCGCCTATGTGCAATCTGGACAGATTCCCTAGTGTGCAGGGCAGAGTTGTGTGTCCCCGTGGCCTGACTTGTTGTCTCTGCGAGCCACAGCCTTGAGCCAGCTCCTGTGGCTGCCCCAACCCAGCTTGGGGTGTTGGCCTACCTGAAACACTATCCAGGTCAGCTCTGGGCCCCTCATAGTTCACACACACCACACTTTACTACTGGGCAAACTAGCCTAAGTATAGGCCTTGCCCTGCAAACAGCTAGTCTACTGCTTCTTTTTGGACGTCTCGAAATAACAAAGAAAACACGAACTGCAGATTTATAGCCCCCTGCAAAATGTGTGTGATATTACGAGCAGATGGGCTGCGAGGCAAATGAGGAAAAGATGAAGGTTCGGGTAATGAGTTTGGATTGATGTTTAACTCTGGAAGAGTTACAGCCAATGTCAAACCAGAAATGCAAGAATAACTGAATGGTGTCAGAAAGTGATTTGTGAATGGAGGCCAAGTGGAGGCAAGACTCTACCCTGTTTTGTTTTCCATAAATGATTGAGCCAAGCCAAAAGGCCCGGGGAAGAAAATTCAGACAGGCAGCAAAGACAGACTGAGAGGACAAATCAATTCTAATCACATCAATGACTGTAAAGCTGCAATTCCGTGAAATAAATTAAACAAAAGGATCGGTACACTAATGATTCGTGCGTATTACCGAATTCTTTGCAAAACGTAGCCATGTACGAAAAAAAATAGCTTTCCAATGGAGTTAATGGGCTGTGGGATGAGGAACAAGGATAGCGTGCAATCCCAGTCCTGGCAAAAACTTTCCCTTTGGACGGGCAGCGGATGAATCACTCCAGACTGGAGCAGAGCACGGAGGGAAAGAGGGAAAGATGCCGTGATGTGTTCGTTCCGTGGCTGACTTCCGCTCTCGCTCCCCCTCCTGCCCCTCCGCCCCTCTCTCTCTCTCTCCTTTCCCTCTTCCTTCTGCTCTCCTGGGAGGCTGAGTAACCAGGAGGAAATGCTTGGGCTCTGCCAGCGTCGGCCTGAAGACCAGATGTGTGGCCTGGAGGTGGTGAGGCAGGGACGCAACGGAAACCAAATATAAACCAACGTACCGTGACACCTCTGAAGACAGAGGGCAGCAGTGACAGTTAATGGGAACCTCTCTGTGTGCAGCCAAACACTGCCCATTTGTCTGGAGTAACAGGATGCGCTGTGGTGCTCCGCTGCACACTTACAACTGCCCGTGCCTGGGCACCTGATGATGGCAGGCTCGGGGGGTGAAGTGACTTCACTTTGCATAAAAAGCTGAATTAAATTTCACTGGAAAGATGGAAAGAAGAGAGAATGACGGATGTCCTGTCCTAAAATTAGTGCCTTGCTGTCCCAACACTGGAGGCATTCAGCTCTGTGTGACTGTTTAGGCAGCTGTTGGAGAGCAGTTTCTTTGAATGAGGACTGTAAACATACAGGCAAAAGGTTCTGACACGGCCCTGTGCTCCCAGGGCCAAGCCTGCACAAACGTCAGCACTGACTCATGATTCCAACCTCAGTGACAAGAACTTTGGCAAGGGACAGCGTGTCACCTATGGCTTTGGTGCTGCAGATGCTACACGCCATGTTGGAAAACAACCCTGGAGATGGTGGTGAGGGTTTTGGACTCTCTAAGCGAGGGAGACTACACCAGACTTATGGGTTACTGCGGTCATCTCTGGCAGGAGCTGGACAGAGGCCGACTAAATGGAGTATTTCAGCATTTGAGGCAGCCCAGAAGACACACACACATACACCCAGGGAGGTCTGACCTGCTGTCTGAAAATGTGGCTTGTCAAGTGCAGGACGTAATGTAGGTCTCTGGGTAAACGATGGAACGTGGCCCTGCGGGGCTTTCCCTGGGAATTATCTCTGCCCCTCTGCCCCACCCCCCTCAACTGACACCATGAAAAACTAAACAATGTCAACTAGGTCTGTATGTTCTGAGGAAGGACTCTAGAGAGCATCATGAAAATTGAGTAGGTCAACTGATGGTATTGGCTTGTAGGGGTGCAGCTGAGGTCTTAATTATTGGCTGAACTAATGTTACAATAGCCAGAATGAACCAGTGACACAGATAAAGAGGAACCAGGCAATGTCAATAATATAATCAGCAATCAGTAATCAATACAATCAGAGCTTCTGAGTAGATTTATTTTACTGAAATTGGATGGTTTAGCCCAAAAGAGGAGTTTACTGACCGACTAGTTGTTGAATATCTGTAAATCGTCTCACTCACTTTGATGGTTTTTGCTTTTGATGTTTTTTGCCATAAGTAACCTAATGATCAGAGAAGGACTTATAGACCTAGACCACTGACTAGACCATTATTCTTGTGGCTAAGGGCAATCCAGTTAATGTCTGTTAATATTTACAAACATGAACTCGAGAACAAAGACTCTAATCAGTGACATAAGACCAAAGTAGACCAGAGAGCAGATTTGAAGACAAAGAGGCATTTAAGAGTCACATCAGATAAATCAGCATTGGGCTACCATACAGTTAAGGGTTATACCATCAACTCTCTTTGTCTCTCTCTTTGAATTATTCTTTTGAGAATTCTACATCAGGTCAAAATTCTCAAAGAGTGCCATCCATCAATCAAACAGAACTCATGAAGGCTGCACATGACACGTTAGCCACTCAGTGACCCAGCGCTGAACCCCTATGACCATTAGGAACACAGCACTGCAAAAATAGGTTTCATCCCTTAATAAAGGAGCCTGGAAAGTTACAGGAAAGGAAGAGCCCTGTGACTCACTTATTAAGGCCATCAGGCTCTCCGCAGAGACATGTTCCTGTGAACTTGTATCGATTGTGGATATGGAGCTCGGTTGGGTTTCTCTGACCACCACCGCCAGACAGATGGTGCATAATGATCAAGACAGGCATGTTTGCCAAGAAGACCTGTACTACACACCAACACCTCTCTACACACAGCTAATACAGTTAGACTTCTGTTAAGACTTCTGATAGGACTTATCTCTTCCCAACGTTTTCATGCAAATCACTATGGTGCTGTGCTGGTTTGTTGCAAGGATATAATAGGACCAACAGATAGATAAGCAAGTTTGTATAGCAGCTTCAGGTGGTATCACATTCACCAGCTAGGCTTTACCGAGTGTATGCCATATCTTAGCAGCACAGACCAACAATTCAGATTGACATGAATGTGTTCATTGTAGTCAAATGTCTAAGGTCTCAAATGGATTCTCCTTAAAGTGGGTAATCTGATGTAATTACAAAGCGTGCAGCACTGCTAAGCATCTGAAGGTGGAATCATGATGGCTCCTTCTCACAGACTGTACATAGAGAGCTGTACGTTGGGTCTGACAGAGACAGCCTACCTCGATTCAAGGCAACAATGCCCCCTCACAAGTGGGTGGACAATGCTGAACTTTCTGTGCCTGATCAGATGACTAACATTACAGAGAAGACAAGGCCACAGTCTTGTTTGCAATGGAGTGGACAGAGGCCAAACACACAGGATCAGTTTAATTCCAACACGCTGTGTTTTGAAGGCTTGCATCAGAGTGTGTAGGATTGCTCAATGTTGCTCAAGAATGTAGTCATGCAAATGTAAATATCACACTTGATGCATTATGGGTAGAATACACTGATGATTTCCGCAAAATGCCTACAAACAACTGCAACCTGCTACTTAGAATCAAAATATGGGTCACCTTATAAACAGAGGTACTTGTAATGATGCCTTCAGGTTCCAACATCAAGCACTGAAAACATACATTCTGTGTATTTCCACAAAACTAAAACAAGTAAAATCATAACTATATATACACACGTCATTGGTGTTATTCTAGTATCCATCATAAGCTCGCACACATGTTATACTTAGAAACATTGAACGTGTGAATGTGAGTGAGGCGTGTAACTAGCACATTATGCACAAGTGTTTGCTGCAGGTGGGGAGCTTTACCCGTCCATTGGGAGTCAAGTCCTCCTTGTTGCGCAATTCAAAAGACTCTTCCTCCTCTTTCTCCCCATAGTCCCGTCCCAGCAACCTGAAGCCCTGCCTGCAGCACAGAAACCAGCAAACCGCTTGTAAAGGCATTCAAATGAGGTTACGCGGGTCCTCTACGACTATCCAGGTCGGGGAAGTCAACATTCACGGTGCTGTAACTCCGGGCGCTGCGTGAGAGCATACGGGGCAGCCTCTCCATAGAGATCCAGCGAGGAAGAGGAGGAGGAGGATGAAGGGCCAGCAGAAGGTCTCTTTTAGGCGCAAAGTGTGTGTTGTCTAATGAGTGCACTGTACATAACAGCAGTCACCCTCCGAGGAGCACCGACTGAAGACTCGTTCCAGACTTGCGGCACCTTTGCTCTCCAGTGAAAGAATAAAGTTGATCCAAAGACGCAAAACACGAAGAAACGTCACTTCCAACACGTGCAGCGCAGGCTAAACACGTAGACAGGAGACTAGTGTGTGTGACTGGAGCGACTGTGCCGCGGTCAGCTGTGTGTAAACACTGGCGCTGCTGCAGATGGCTCACCTCCGTGAACGCACCTCCGTCTGATTCGCGAGTTTTGAACAAAAGCGTGCTACAGCTGGGACAGACTGGAGTGGGACGCAGGCCCCGCCCCCAATCTGCTGATCTAGCTCGTGATTGGTGAGCTAGTGACACTCCCCGGAATGACACTCCTACACGACACGCCCCCTCACACTGGCTGATCGTCACACGGCTTTTGATAGACGATAGTAATCAATGTTCCACTAAAACTCCTACACTTTGACTTGTGCTCATTAGTGATTTGCAGCGAGCTCATGATGTGGAAAGGATCTATAATACTGATTTATAGTTTGTGTAAACTTTATAATATATTTGGTATTTCATGGTTTAACACCATTATTGACTGTCTCCTATGTTTTTCAGTGTGGATGTAGAATCATTTAGTAATCAGTAGAATCAAAGTAGCAAAGTGACTTCAATCGAATCAGATTCTATTGAAGTCCTACTGTGTGTATTTCTGATAATAATTCTAATTAAACTGCATCCAACTAGGTCACTACACCCATAGAGACCCATAGTCCATAGAATGGACCCTTATAGAGCCTCAGAACATGGTCCATGGAACGCATCAAAAGGTTTGGAGAGCTACTACAACATCTCACCCTGAATCTGATCGTCCAATTATAGTTTGTAGTGATTTTGTTGCTCTTTTAGGTGTTTTTTCTTCCTCATTATTTTCAATGATGTCACTATAATTCTAAACTGCAGCTTTTCCCAGATTTCCATAGCAGTATTCCAAAAAGGTTGCACGTTCACACAGTTTGACTTAAAGACTTCATCTTCATCAGAAGTGAGAGAAGACTGAGGCTCTTTTGAATCTGTGGGTCCAGTGGTTCACGTTTTCACTCAGCAGCAGATAGTTTCTAGGTTCTGCACTGCTTTCCTCCCACAGGCCAAACATATGGAGCTTATGTTGCTTAATTTCATGTGCTTGGGATTTGGTTTCTGCTCAGTGAGTAATCTAGTGCGAATGAATATGAGTGACTTTAATAGGTAAGAGGCAAAGGAACTCTCTCACATGATAAGTTTTGGTTCTAGCTCTCTCCTTCTCTCTCCTTCTTCTTTTTCTCCTCTTTCTCTCGCTCTTCTCGTGTGCACATGCTCGCTCTCCTCCCCCACTCTTTCCTCTTCCACTTTGCTGAACAGTCCACAAAGATACAGCAGTAGGAGGCAGGAGAACTTGTGCTAAATCCAGACACGTGATACATCCAGCCCCCTCGGCACTCATGCTTATTTCTCCCTTAATATCCCTTCATTTCCCCTTCTCTGCTCTGTGCTAACTCCCCCCACACATCACAGTCAGCTGGCTTTAACTCATTCCTCACCAAAAATGCTCCTACACTGTACTGCACGCTTCACCTCTTTGGATACACTGCGTTGATTTAGTGCTTTCCAACAAACACACGCGGCATGTCCAGTTTCTCCACCATGCATGAGCGCTCTGTCCCCACTCTGACCCCTTTGAGGTTGAACTCTCACGGACGCCACTTTTCAGCTGGTGTGCACTCCACTTTATGGACAATAAAGTTAAACCTCAAACCTGAGACGTCTTGTGCAACTGAACAGACATGACTTCACTTCTTGTCTTTTTCTGTGTCAGTTCATTACGAGTCAGTTTGCAGTTTGTACCTCGACTTCATATTTTGAGAGTTCTTGAAAGTGCTTCAGTCCTCCTCCCCCCCCTCTTCCCTCGTTCTCTCTGTGTGTATCCACTCTGCAGTATCTCTCTCTGGACCAGATCCTCCCTGTCCTCCCCCATATCCCAAAACAATACGCTGGGGGCCCCCTGCTCCCACAGACCTGGAGAAACATATGTTTTATTTTTAGAGCTCCCTCTCTCTCAGCCCACGCTAGTAAAGTGAAAAAAGAGACGGGCCCTCCCTTCACATATGGTTTCTCAGTGAGCTGAAGTGAACACCAAAGGTAAAACTGTAAAGTAATCCTCATCAGGAGGAGACAAACGAGCCAAATGTCCTCTTTTATTGACTTTTTTAGTGAGAAAGAGACCATCTAAAATACCTACGATAATTCTATTCTTCTTCTTTCTCTCTTTTTCTCCTCTCCAGTCTTTCACTTTCTCCATTTCCTGTCTTCTCTCGAGGCAGTATCTTCCTCTCCCCCACTCCTCACTTCATCTTCCAGTCCCTTTCTTCCCCTTAAGTTTCCAGGAGTTGACACATGATTCTGTATTAACACTCATACTCACACACACACAGACATGCACACACACACACACACACACACACACACACACACACACACACACACACATATGCTCACACACACACACACACACACACACACACACACACACACACACACACACACACACACACACACACACATATGCTCACTCAGGCACACACTCAGACACACGCTACATAACCTGATACTGTGTGTCAGGTTGAGGCACCGGATCAGGAGTATGGAGCAAAGGATTTGGTGGGCCTCAGAGTATGAACACAGGGCAGGCTCGCTCGCCCCCTGAGCCAGAGCCAGAGCCAGAGCCAGAGCCAGACCCAGAGCAGAGGGAAGTGTAAGTCTGGAATAGGAGAACCATGATGGGGCCTCTAGTACGATGGTGTGTTTCTGCTGGATGATGCAGTGGAACAGTGAAATTTGCTTGGATTTCCTTAAAAGAAAAAATCTGTTTATGCTTTAAATCAGAGCCGTGATCACAGAGACTCAGGTTACATTTCTGGGAGCTAAACTCACGGTGGCGTTACGCTCTCATTTGTTATGCACAGTCATTTATACACCCTGCCTGTTAGTTTGTCATCCATCTTTTTTCCACTTCTGGCCGGCCTCGCTCACTTCCTGCCTGCCACTCCTCACAACACCGTTTGTTGAAATTGGCATGTGCGGTTTCCAACGGAGACGCAGCATAGACGCAAGTCGCACATGTCAAGTTGATCGGAGACAGAGCAGAGCAGAGCAGAGCAGAGACCCCCCCCCCTCTCCCTCTCTCTCCCTCTCCCTCTCTCTCTCTCTCGCCCTCTTTCCCTTTTGATTTTCTGCTCTCCGGATCCTGTTACAGCCCACATTACAGCCAGGCTCTTATGTTGGTGAACCAGATTGATTGTCAACAGAAATGGATATGAACTCCTGTCTGCCAAGAAGCTGCCTACATACATGGTTTGTGTGACTGTATGTTCTCTGGGTGATGACTGCTCAAATCTTTGATGAAGGGGCACAGTGGGACTTCTGCGTTTGAAACTCAGAAAACTTCAAATGTGTTTCTGCAAGCTTGTAGCCTCTGTGTGTGTGTGTGTGTGTGTGTGTGTGTGTGTGTGTGTGTGTGTGTGTGTGTGTGTGTGTGTGTGTGTGTGACACTGGCCCCTGTGTGATCTACAGGAAGACCAGGCCAAGGTCAGAGCTCAACTGACATCCCCAAAAGAAGGATTTAGGATAGGAACTTACCCCCGGTGACCCCTCAACCTTTGTCTCAGACAGGATTTCCTCCCTGCTGTGTCCAACATTGAACTTCACCCACCCCTGCCCACACCACCGCCCCCTCCATCACGACCCCGGAGTGTTTAGGTCCAGCAGAGGTTTAGGTCTATGGGTTAGGGAACAGAGGAGTGCTGTGTGCCGCCTATTGGCCCATGTAATGGGATAGGCCTGCTGTGGAGCCCTTTAACTGCTGCACCACTTGACCTGAAGTTCCTACTGTGGAACATCTACTGGAGTGTGTGGATAGTTTTTGACAGAAGGGACGTATGGAGAGAATGCAATTATACTGCATAACGAAAGGTTCATTAAATCAGTGATACAGAAGTGGGAATGATCTGCTTTATACTGCGCACACACACACACACACACACACACACACACACACACACACACTGAGACCCTTCTGCATGCAGCAGGGTTGACACCGCTGCCATGTCCAGTGCCTTCTGTCTTCCTGTCCTGTTGTGTCGTCCCTCAGGAGGAGTGTTCATGTTCAGCAGTATTAGGGCCGGCACAGGGAGGGTGGTGGCTGTGGGCACATCTGTTCCTGGGGACTGTGTGGCATAGAGGCTGGTGTCAAAGAAAGGCCAGGCTGGGGAAAACATTCCCAGCTTCAACTTCTGACCCTCTTGCCCCAGTTAACCTCTTGCATTCCCTCTTTGTCCTCCTCGCTGGGTTTCATCCAGTCGCCCTGAGCACAGCGCACTCTCACACACAAGGGCTTATAGCCTGTCAACACACAAACTCCTGCAATGGTTGAATAATTGTATTTGCAAGGAGGCTTCTCGGGTTTTAAGACACTGGGTGATATTCTATACCTGAGGCATCTGTCTTGGGTACCACGGCTGCTTTATTGACTGCAGACACGCCAGCTCAGCAGTTTTCTACTACAGTCAGGAACATAAGCGAGGAGTGAAACATCGCAACTGACTTTAACAAATATCTCCCCAAACCCTCCAGATTCTGTCAAATCTTCGGTCTCAAGAGAAAATATTTGCATGCTTGGGATGTAAAGTATTCAGATGTGCCAGTATCATTATTCACGCCGTCCCCATCTCTCATGTAGTTACATCATTCAGTGTTTCAGTTGTACTATTACTCACCCATATGGCCAACAGGAAAACACACATTCTTCAACACGGTGTAAAATGAGAAAAGGAGGCAGCGCACAGACCTTAATCCCTCTTATCCGCGTCTGTCATCAGTAGCAGAGGAAGGACGTTCACTAGTCCTTCTCTGGAATTAGAAAAGCAGAGAGAGAGATATGACGTAGATAGAGATGGATGGTCAACCGGAGCAGATAAAAAAGGCTGCTACAAGACACAACAACCCACAAGGCAAACAAACAGCGAGCAGGGCCGCCCTCATATCGCCTGGCGTTTTCACATTAAAGAGGAAATTGAGCGCAGATAAGCTTCCCTGGAATGTCGACAGTTGTGTTTAATATACTTTCCTTTGTTCTGGTTGGCGATAAAAAAAAAGGAAAGAAAAAAAAAACGGCTCCAAACAAAGACGTGCTGATTCTAAAATAGGCATGAAATTGCTGTAAACTTCCTCTTAATGTCACTGAATCATTGAAAGCAAAGCCCCAGCGTTTGTAAGCCGGCGTGGTTAATGATTGTGGCTGTGCAGGTTAAACGCTGAGTGTTAGTGAGAGGTGGAGGATCACTTATTGACCGTTCCGAGGAGGCTGGGCAGCGAGCCAGGGGCCTCTCAGCTATATTTAGGATGCTGACTGTGTGAAAGTACACTGAATACAGAATTCATGACACATTGCCAAAATCTGGACCTGTGCAGGATGAGTGGTGTGTGCAGCTGTGTGTGTTTGTGTGTGTGTGTGTGTGTGTGTGTGTGTGTGTGTGTGTGTGGCTGTGTGTGTGTGTGTGTGTGTGTGTGTGAGAGGGCACAGGGGCACAAACATACATGACGTGCATTCTTCTTCTTCTTCTTTCTATCTTCCTGGCAGTGCTGGTTGATTTGAGTTCAGGGTGAGGAGATATTGAAGATGTACAAGTCAGGAGGATTTGCAGAATAAATGGGAGCCGTCTGTTTCATGCAGCCGTGTGTGTGCGTGTGTGCGTGTGTGCGTTTGTGCGTGTGTGCGTGTGTGCGTGTGTGTGTGTGTCTGTGTGTGTCTGTGTGTGTCTGTGCTCGGTCTCGCTCTTGTTTCCTGTGTTTAGATATCAGCCTTGAGAGCGGCTCTTAGCAGTACAAGCTGTATAATTACTGAATATGGAAAAAGCGCCCGCTACTTTACCTCAGTCTGGGCAGCAGCCGTCCACAGAGAAACTGAGTAAACTGCTACTCCTTTGGTGCAATTTACTACATGCAAAGTACACATCTGGGTGTCTTTACTGCAAACTTCTCTTCTTCTATAATCAAATTAATATTGAGTACAGAAGCAGCACCGACGCCAAACAGCTCAAGCGACAATGAACGGAAACCAATAACTCTTGATTTCTTCACTGACCGCTTCAAAACCACCAAAACGATGATCCAATAAGTGCGCAGGTCTGCTATCCTCAGCTCATCAGACAGCTGGAGAGTGAACAGATCCGCTGCAGTAGACAGAATATTTGCATCTTTATTAAATATTTAAAAATTGAGGGCCGAGGACACACAAAGAGAGGAAACTGGCAATTGGTGAGGATGTTACACCGCTCATGCACCTCAGCCCACCGGCCCACTGTCCAGATGTTTAGTGCTGCATGGCTTTAATGCATTTTCTGTCCCATATGTTGATAAATAAGTGATCAGATAACCAGGTGGGGTTTTATACACACACACACACACACACACACACACACACACTGTGTTTGGGTGCGCAAGACAGCAACACCAGCCAGTGTTAAATGTGGGTATTTTGTAGAAAATGTGTGTCACTCAATAAACTGTGAGTGTGTGAGTGTGTGTGAGTGTGTGTGTGTTGTCTCGTGTTTCCTTCACGACCTGATCCAGGCTGTTGCTAGGTGCCGTGACCTCCAAAAGCAACATTCATGGAAGCAAAGGGTGAACCCAGCCAGGAGTGCAGGAGTGTAGGGCAGTATTTTATTTCTGCCCCCTCCCCTCCACACACACACACACACACACACACACACACACACACACACACACACACACACACACACACACACAGAGGGAGAGAAAGTAGACTCCATATGGATCTAGCCTGTGGTTAATTCTGTCCATTAATGGTTCGTCGTAAGCAACAATATCCAACTGTAAAGGCCCAATATGTTGCTTTGAACAGTGCAGGTGAACTTTTCAAACATTCTCACCTCAGGACACAACATTAAAAGTGGATATTAAAGACGAATAACATCCTAATATCCTACTATTGGCTGTGCGCTGCGTTCTCCGTGCTGATCGTTCCCCTCTGGATGCCCCGTCCCCACCTGCAGGCTGCAGTCTGCGGGCTCTGAGCCGAGTACAGGCCAGCGCTCAGAGGACAGGCCGTTCTGTTGCGCCACTGCCAAAGGTACTTTACTGGAGAGGAGATCCAAGGAGCTGAGGAAGGAGGGGAGGGGAGAGGAGAGGAGAGGAGAGGAGAGCTCAGACCCACTTGCTTGAAAATACATTTAGAACAATTCCTCAAAAGTGCAGACACGGGTTCAGTTGTTGGCCGACTTCACGCTGTCTTTTGGTCCTCAGTCATCGCGTCCCAGCTGCGACTGTCCATTGCTACAGTCAGCACATTTCACATCAAACAAAGGCCAAGGCAGAGCAACAAAAGAGAGAAGACAGCGAGCAAACAAACTGGTAGGCAGACTAAATAACTGCGGCTTGTCTGCTGCGTGAGGGAAACACAACCCAGTGGTGTGCCTCTGCGTGTGTGTATGTATGTGTGTGTGTGTGTGTGTGTGTGTGTGTGTGTGCTCGTGTTGGCAGCAAACACAGGAAACAAAAGTGTCTCAGCTCTGTGCGGCTCCAGTAGGCCACAGCTGTTGTTGGTATGTAAACTTAATGCAGGTGTCAGCGCCTCTGTCTTTGTGGAGCTGTCGGTGTACGTTCTATCTGCTGCCGTGAATAAATCAACTTTGGAAGTGTGTGTGTGTGTGTGTGTGTGTGTGTGTGTGTGTGTGTGTGTGTGTGTGTGTGTGTGTGTGTGTGTGTCTGTGTGCACGTGTGTGTGTGTGTGCACGTGTCTGTGGGTCTCTGTGTAAAGGTGGCAGTCGTGTCGCTTGGACACAAAAGCCTGAATTGGTTGTTTTTGCAGAGTAAAGTGGAATCTGATGAGAGCTCACAGGCTCCTCTGTTGTATTGATTAGACAGAAACGGAGGGATTAACTTGAGCCGAGGACGCTGGAAAACACAAAACAAACAAAGAAGAAACAGAATTCACTACAGAAACAAATCCAGCTTGATCTGTTTTCTTTAAATCATTATATCTTACATATCTTTCATATCTTTAAATGGCTACGCAACAGTGATTGCTCTTCACCCCCGATCTCTGCGCGCTAAATTAGTGTGTCCACCCAGTGTGTGACTGGTTGAACAGGTTTTAGCAGCTGTCTTGGACACACCACTTGAGCTAACATTGGGAGGACGTCGCCTATAGAGGTGGGATCCCAATCTGTGGGTCCCCTGCTGGGCTCGTATTCAGCTGGGATTGGACCTCAGCGGTGGGAGGACGTGCTGATGCGTGGACACCTGAGAGGCAGGCGGCTTTAATAGCTCTGTTTACAGCGGCCTACCAACCAGAATGAGCCGTCTGTTCCCACAGGTGGAGGCCGGTGGGAATGTCCGTCCCACGGTTCCACAATCCCACAGCTGAATTTCCCAGATCCACACACGTCAGCGTTATCCGGTTGTTGTTTTGAGTCTTGACATATCAGATACACGTACACGTTGGCGCTCATCACGAGATGTTTTACAGACATTTTCCTTCATCCGTCTTCCTGACAAGCGCCGCTCAACCGTGTTAACAGATCAGCAAAACCATCTCTTGGAAACACCTGGGCTTGAGTTGTGACCTGACCCTTGTTTGTGAGTTGTTGTGTGTTTGTCCACGACACGCTGTGTGTGTGTGTGTGAGAGGAGATGTCTGCGTGTGTTTGTTTTAGCTTATACCCTCAGCACATGTTGATGAACAATGGCACCCCTATGGAAAACACACATGATTCTAATGGGGGCCGTCCAAAGTAGAATCTGATCCGCAGAAGCCCTGTGAGAAACCAGGCGACGGCCCAGCTCCACTCGTGACTTTGTTTGTGCATTTTGTGTGAATTTAAATTGAGTTTTAAAAGAAAGAGAACAGGAAAAAGAAAGGAGCAGATGATCTTAATGGCTTCATGTGAATACGACCTGCGGCGTATTCTCAAACGGCGCTCAGACGTCGGGTTCATATTGGCGTAGGTTGTGGCTTGTCTGACTCATTTGAATAACCCACAGGCCTGTTTGTTATTCACACATCGATATCTTGGTGTTTTGATGCTTTGAGGCACCGCCGAAGATTTGGTTTAAAGATCTTAAAGCAAATGCATGAGGAGTTTACACAGATAGAGAACAACAAGCCTGAGGAGGTCAAACCTGCAAAGTGGCGTCGAGTGGGAGATCCAAGCCTGACATCTAGTGGTCAACTGGGGTGCTGCAGTTTCATCCGAAGGATTTTTTATAAAGCAGCTGCATGCAAAATGCAACTGAAAGGGCAAAAAAACCCCAATCTTATAACGTTTATGATAGACTAATTTACTCTGTATTTATTTTTATTTTTCTTAATAGTGCTCAACTATAGTTTTATTATGTTTGAACCCAACGATTTTGAGTACAAATCTGCGAGTAGAGGGTCAGAGACAATTCAATAAATGATTTAATCAACGCCTGTCAAGTCTCCACATTATGCAACCTCAGTGTTATAAGTTTGTATCTGGCACGTTTGCTTTTTGTATTTAACATTTCATCAGGTAGGTCAATGTTAAGAGATCAGGACAAAACTTTAAAGGCCCAAATCTCAAAGCATGTCTGAGGTCACATCGAACCTCATGAGGTCACATCTGACACATTCAGACGTATAACATATAACAGTCTAGAACTATAACTAATGTTTGTGCTTTGTAGTCGAGGCTGATTTACTGACTGTTTGTTGATGGTTTAACTCCAACTGGACTGTTTAAGAGGAGTGTCATCTGGACTGGCTGCTATGGTAACTGAGGTCAAACATGGTAAAGGTCATTAAGGAAACAGATGGCAATCCGGTTTAACCACTAATTTGTATTTAGCTTTGATGTTGCTTGGTAGAATATGGAATATTTAGTTTACATACATTAAAGTTTACAAAGACACTGAATATTTGACCATATTGTTATTGCATCTTTATCCCGTTTCTATACCGTCCTCTCTACTTGTGTTATTTCAGGGGGGGCCACGGTGCTGCAATCTGCAATCAGACAATCTGATTTGATTGAAAACACGTTAAATCCCACGTCAGTCTGCAGGGAATTCAATCTCACATCACCGCTGCCCCATAAACCCACTTCTTAATCCTAAAGCCTTTTTATTTTCTGGTCAGTGTGCCACAAATCCCCCTCTGCCCCAGTCTACATCAGCCCCCACCCAGCCGCCCTGCGTGTGTGTGTGTGTGTGTGTACAGAGATGAGTCTGGGTTCATGCACAGGAATTGCTATCACCTGTTCTGCTTAGTGTGTTACTTCTGCACCTTGTCAAGGTCACCTGGAGGACTCTGGGTCTGGGCAGGCCTGCTGATCGTACTCGATGCTGTTTCGCTGTGGCTCTGCTGCTGATTCTGGACTCTGAAGGGCTCCACGTTTGCTATTTTGGGGAACGTTTGGATCTGCATTCCTGGACAGAGAAAGAGAGAGAGAGAGAGAGAGAGAGAGAGAGAGAGAGAGAGAGAGAGAGAGAGAGAGAGAGAGAAAGAGATGTTCTTGCCCCCCCCACAGTGCAGCACAATCTCAGCCAGTTGGCAGCCCAGCCGGATATGGGATGCCTCGGCACAAGAGGAGAGAGAGAGAGGAATAAATCTGTATTGTGCTACGAAGAATGAAGAATTGATATTTTTGAGCAACTGAAGAATTCTTTGGAGACTGAAGCTTTTTTTTGTGTGTGATTTGCACGATATAATACGAAGCGAAATCAGACTGAGAAAAGTTTGTTTTCTTCAACCTCCATTTTCCTCCGCATCTGAAACCCCTCAGGACCTCAACAACCACAGAGACGCTTCCTGTCACTCTGCAAACCGACAAACATGTGGAACGACATAATTTCGAAACCGAAGTCGAAGTGAACTAAACGTATTTTCTGTGTGTGTGTGTGTGTGTGTGTGAGAGAGCGTGTGCGTGTGTGTGCGTTGGGAAATAAAAAAGAAGTGGTGCGCGCATCAGCACCAGCAGCTGATGCGCGTCCCCGCCCCGGCAGAGGCAGCCCGAGATCCCGGGAAGAGGAGTTAAAGTTGGGCCAAAGGCGGGAGAGAGGATGCGTCAGAACGAGCCGCGCTCTCATTAACATACATCCTGAGCGGAGAAACGTGTCCAAAGTGAAGGATGACTTGCAAAATACTGAGCATAAGCCTCTTGATTTTGGGTTTTCAACATTGCTCATCACGTAAGTCTTGTGAAACACCAATTGTTAATTTGTTAATGGCTGCCAGATTATTGAGAAATCTGATACAAGGCGCGTTTTGGAATGTTTAGTATCTCATCAAATGCTTATTAAAAAGTTGCGGGGTGATATGACGTAATAAATTACCTCTGGAGGGTGAATTGTGGCTGTTGGGATGTTTTGAAGGGCAACACTGCGCTGCTCTTACATGGCGTGACGTGTGTGGGCGCTTGTGTGGGCTTGTTGCGGTGTTTATTTTTTGGGGGGGAGCAGGGCTTTTGTTTGGCGATGCGACTGGACCGGGGAGAAAAGTGGCCGGAGTGAAGCGCGTCGCGTCCCGCAGAGAGGGTGCGCACGGTGCCGCCGCCACCGCCGCACCGGCCTGTCTGCAATGCGGCGCTTCCTCACTCCGCCAAGCACGCAAGTTTCTGCACCCCGCGCGGCCGCAACTCTTTTCCCTGCATGAGCCTGCAGAGTCTCTTACACTCTTCATCTCCTGCGCGATCATCATCATCAAATCCGCAGTGTGTATATAGTTTGGGTTTTAAGCTCATATAATCCGGATAGAATTTGCGATCCGGAGCGCGGCGCTGAACCGAACGTCCTGCCCGGGACCACAGCCCACTGCAGCACTTTTGGGGGAGGACAGTGTGTGTGTGTGTGTGTGTGTGTTTCATCATCACCTGCCTCATCCGGCGCTGGTGACTGCGCACACATTCACCTGGCAGGGATCAAACACGAGCACATCAGTGATCAATAAGCAGGCATGTGTGTGGGGAGGGGGGGATTAGGTGGACAGATGTGTGGTTGTGTATGGGGGCAAGAACGGGGCTGATTGGGCTTATTGGGTTTATTGATTTAAAGGGGGAATGTGTGTGTCCACTGTGTGTACAAACCAATAATTAACATGTGAGATGTCAATGTCAGGGTCACCTCAGCAGATCGTCAGTGTGGTAATTAGCTCCAAAAACCCTGAATTGGCATGAGTCATTAGTTTTGGTGTAAGTGGGCGATCAGGAAGGGGAGGGGCGAGGGCTGTCACGTGACTCATGTATAGTTTGTTTGACTGTGAGATTGATTTGGGATGATGTAAACAGCAACAAATATCCTCATCAACATCTCTCTGTGGGTCAAAAGCAGCAGGCAGGTCGTTTTAAAGGCACTGGTTGGTATTAACTGTCCTTCACTGTAAGAAACGCTGCTACACCTCCCATACACACACACTACAGCAGTGCTCAGATTATGAGTGTTAAAAGATGATAGGAAATAATGAGACTGAACCTGGATTTTGTAAATTCAACGATTTTGAAGATGCGTGTCATTCTGTGTAGTGTGTGGTGGCGTGTGGGTGTGTTTATACAAGTGTGTATGTGTAGGATAACATACATACTGTAGAAACACTAATAGCTTGTTGAGCTTGTTGTGATTTCGGCTGGAGCTCCCTGCAGTTTAAAGCCAAATGTGATGTGCTGTGCAGGATTAAAATGGTGCCAGTAGATCCCAGAACACACACACACACCGACCCATGCAGGCTGGGGTGGGGCCCCGACAAATTATAGTGACTGGGCACTCGAGTGTGTGTGTGTTTGTGTATGAGTTTGAATTAGAATAAAGGGATTTGTTTGCATACATCTCAAGTTTTTGCATGATGCTTCGGTCAGCAGCGTGACGAGACACTGCATGGTCCCATGAGAGGCGATGAAGAGGCTCTGTGCTATTCTTAGAATAAATAATGCAGCTATGTAAGATCTGAACTTGAGACTGAATGCAGTTTTGTCCTGCTGAATAGTTTTTGGTTTCATCTTTCTCTATTCCTGGACTTCAATCAGATGCTCCCTGTGGTGACATCAATTATTTACAAAATCTCTTGATCACAGCACCCAATCTTCTCTGTATGTCCAACACTTACACCCCTACCTGCTGGTGGTGTTCAGTAATGTTCTTGTAATTATGATCTGCATTCAGCCGATGACTTCCTCTGCACCACCGGCCCCTGACTGAGCGCCAGAAGTGGTGCCACTATGTAAATGCGACCAATAGTAATGATGTGTCAGCCCAGACACGCCAGTCGACACTTACAGCAGACTGATGATTCAGCAAAGAGTGTAAGCAGCCACAGTCGCCACAGCCCTTAATAATGAATGGAGTGAGAGACTTCATGTGTGGTGCAGAGAGGGAAGGAGGGGGCCGCATGTCAAAGAAAGGGATGAAATTGCAGCGTCTGAAAGCTCTGCATAGACTTAAGGTGCATGTTAGCTATACTGCAACATGACAACGCCCCTGGCAAGTGGCAGCGAGAGAGAGACAGAGAGCTAAGAGATATAAAAAAAAACAGAAATAGAGGATGAGAGGCAGCGTGAGAGAGGCAGCGCATGAGGTAATGGAATGCAGCGAGAGCATGAAAGAGCTTATGGGTTTTCCGAGTTGGGAAGGAAGGAAAGAGAGAGGGAGAGAGGAAAGGACCGGTGAGTGAGAGATGTATGGGGGAGGGAGGAAGGGGGGGGGGGTTGCATGACGGTGTTACCATGAGAGGAGGTGGCCTGAGTTAACCTGCTGTTGTCTGGGATGGAGGATTTAAAGTCGTCTCCTCCCTGCACACAGTAACAGTCAGAGTCCATGTATACGTACATCACAGCTGCTACTCTGGATGACGCATCCAATCGGGTGAAATGGCTCTGTGGGGTCTAACAGCATCGACCTGTGGGGATCCCTCTTACTGTAGATGCATGACGTCGTGACGGTGATGTGTGGAGGAAGCACCTTGGTGGTTTAAGGCAAACAGGCAGGCAGAGAGTCAAGGTCACATGTTCCTGACTCAGCACAGTTTCTTTCCACTTGAACGCGTCCTTGTGTCATCGCACGAAAGGTGACCGGTCTGCTCCTGTGACGGATTCACAACAATGTTAATGAGGGAGACATTTTGTATTCAAACTGCGGCTCAAGTGTGTTCGGCGTGTAATTCAGGATAATGCATGGTGGGAGATATCAGCTCTCAACTTCCGCATACGCATTTGCTCGCTGCTTCTACTCTGATCACACAATTCTCTGCTCCCCTTCAAATTGATTTCAAAATGGGAGCTACGCTGCTCCGCTCTCCTCTTTGCTCCATCTGCAGCCTGCATACTAATCCCGCTAATGTCTTCTGTTTTCACTCTCTGGAGCCCTTTTTTCCTGTGCTCCATGACCACAGACATTATGAGGACAAGAATTGCAATGTCTGACCTCCTGCTCGACAGTAAACAGCTCTAAATATTTAGGCAGGATTCTCATGAAAGAGGAATTTTAGAGGTGTTTTCTTTTGCTTATTTCCGAAAGACAATCTGTCATAGCATGTTGATACCAGATCTCTTGGGAGTATTAAAAAGCTTGTTCTGGCAGTGTGGCTCCTCAGCAGCCCAGGGTGAGGATATTGTCCTTAGCAGAGACATAAACAAGATTAGGCAGAATTATTGTCCGTTCTAATAGCTGTGGCTCATACGGAGGAGACGGAGCAGATGGACGATGTCTTATCAGTCTCATATCCAAATGCAGGATACTAACTCTTCTGACCAGCACACAGCCACAGGCACCTCTGATACTACTGCATATCCTTTCCCCTCCTATGGGAAAGTATAGGAGAAATACCAACACAGCGACACAGCAGCAGGCAGGGACAACATACATGTAAAAGCCGTAACATTAATCTCTCAGACAGACAGGTGTGAATCCTCAGCGTTTGCTTGTCATGTACATTATATCTGATCCAATGCGAAGATAATCCACCGTCTGGGAGAACGACAGGACCCGGGACAGATTTATAACTCGGACTCCGCTGTCTTAAAGTGGCTATTCACGACAAGGAGGAGCATAAATAAAGCAACGTGGAATGCAAAGCCTCGCCCCGCAATCTGTGTCTTATGCACCAAGAGGGAATGTGTTCGTATTCTTGCACAAACAATTAGATCAGACCGCTCTGAGTAGCCAATCATCAATGCGTGAGTTCTGCAAGATGTGATCTCTGATGTAATAACGTCACATCTGTCCTCTCACGTGTTGTTTCTGCAGGAGAATGTGTTGATCCTCTGGTCTCGGGGCTCTATGCCTCCTCCTTCCTGGCTTCCTCCAGATACAACTTCCTCTACTCTGCTAACTTTGCCAAACTATATGGTAAGTTATTTATGTGGTGTAGCCGAGTGGGACAATAAAGTGGTTGACATTAAAGTGGTGACATTCTTTACACAAAACGACTCCATAAATGTCAACTTCACATGATATCACACTAATGGGAATAATGAGAATAATGATGTTGCATTTAAATAGTAAATACACAAAATATCCCAAAACTCATACTCTACCTTAAGCACACTTCGTGATGATTGCATCCATACCACCTTTTTCTGACCTCTAGGCAGCAGTGGCTGGTCCCCGAACACTAGGGACAGACAGCCATGGCTGCAAGTGGACCTGGGCAGGAAGTACCGTCTGTTGGCCATAGCTACCCAGGGGACCTTCAACTCTTACGACTGGGTCTCCAAGTATACGCTGCTCTATGGAGATCGCCCCGACTCCTGGACCCCCTACATCATGAATGGAGGCAACTCGGTACGTCTAGGTTTCCTGGATTCCTTGGGTCCATCCCTTAATATAGGCCACGCCCATTTTTTTTTTTTGTATTATTTATCACAAAATCTTACATATAGAATATCTGGACAAAGGTTTCATCTTTGGTCTAGTCAATAACGTGTTAAATGTCACTTTTGGGCCTTGGCAGAGGTTTGTACGATGATGAGTGCCGCTCTTATATATTCAGAATATTCATATCTTAAGTCAAAACCCAATGCAGCATCTTGTTCCTCGGCAGCTGACAGATGATCCCTTTATTGCTTCTTCTTCAGTTTCTTAATAGGTTGTTAACGTCGCCGTGGTGACTCAATAAATCTGTCCCTGTTCCTCATTCTCTGCCCCCTGCGCTTGCAGACGATGCCTGGGAACTGGAACTACTATCAGGTGAAGAGGAACGTCTTCCATTACGCCTTCACTGCTAAACACATCCGCCTGCTTCCTCTGGAGTGGAACACGGAGAACGGAGGGAAGATCGGAGTGAGGCTGGAGCTGTTTGGCTGCTCGTATGGTATAAATGAGCCATCAACACTTAACAACACCACGGCTTAATTATCCTTAACTAATACCAACAAGGCTGCTTGCAAGGGCCAAACGTTGTGGGTCTGTGTGTGTTTCAGATTCCTATGTGCTGCAGTACAATGGGGACGACTCAGTGGTCTACATGTACCCAGAGAAACGGTCCCGCACACTGCACGACCACATCGCCATAAACTTTAAGACCCTGGAGCAGGACGGTCTGCTGCTGCACAGTGAGGGGATTCAGGGAGACCTCTTCACCGTGGAGCTGAAGAAAGGACGTCTTTACCTGCACATCAGCCTTGGTCAGTTTGTTGGAGAAAATCATTTGTGGTTTATTTGAGGACCTGGACCTGATCTGAGTGTCTGTTTCCTTTGCTGTTCCTGTTCTTAGGGAGTAGCAATGTACACAAAGTGGATGGGCGAACCACACTGACTGCTGGGAACCTTCTTGACAATCTACACTGGCACTACGTCACCATCAAGCGCTATGGCCGACAGGTGAACTTCACAGTGGACAGTCAGACAGTGACGGCCATCTGCAACGGAGAGTTCACCTACCTGGACCTGGATAATCAGGTACGCATTAAACCTGGGCCAATCAGACTGCAGTGGCCATGGCAAGACATGACTGACACATGACTTCAAACATGTCTCCTAGTTGTATGTGGGAGGAGTAATCAAGCAGAACTTGCCTCACTTGCCCACCACGCCTAATTTCCGAGGCTGCCTGGAGAACGTCTTCATCAACGGCATCAACATCATCGACCTGACCCAAAGAGAGGAACCGGAAATACGAATCCCACGAAAGGTAACAGGAAATGGCTTTGACAATAGTTTCCAAAAAACATCACTATTTAGGATCATGATTGGAAGCAAATCTTCATCACCATCAGTGGAAATCTGTGAACTGTTGCCCTTTTGCTCTTTTTTCCCCTTAGAAAAAGATGCATTACGCCTGCCGTGACATTCTGCTGAAGCCAATGACCTTTGCTGGGCCGAATAACTACCTGCAGGTTCCAGGCTTCTTCAGGAGACCTCGCTTATTCGTTAAGTTTAAATTCCGCTCTTGGGACTACACAGGGTTGCTCATGTTTACACGCTTCGCTGACGACCTTGGGGCCCTGGAGCTTGGCCTAAGCGAGGGACAGATCAACGTCACCATATTCCAGCCCGGCAAGAAGAAGCTGCAGTTTGGCGCAGGTGAGCTCTCCATCAGATTTGGAACGTATTAATAAAAAACATTATCTTGTACTTCATCCAGCGCTGAATGAATGGTGGGAATGTGTTTTTTTGCCCAGGATACAGACTGAATGATGGTTACTGGCATACTGTGGATCTGGCAGCCAGAGACAATCTTCTAACACTGACAATTGATGAGGAGGAGGGCTCACCGCTGAAGATCACTAACCCCTTCACAGTCCGAACAGGGGACCGCTACTTTTTTGGAGGTGAGATGACGATTTAAACAATTGCAGCAACTCCTACTATCAAATTCGATTAAATGACTGTTTCTCTGCACTCAGGATGTCCGCAAACCAATAACACAATACGAAAGTGTGAAACGAAGCTGAACCGCTTCCATGGCTGCATGCAACAGATCTACATAGACAACGAGCAGCTTGATATTGACCTTATCCTGCAGCATCAGTGGGGGCGCTACTCTGAGCTGTTGTTAGGCACTTGTGGCATAACTGACAGGTAGAAAACGACAACTAAGCTTTCATCTTAATCCCAGTTCCTTTCAAAGTTACACAATATCAAAGACAAACACTGCATTTCCATATATAAATCCCTTAAATCAAGCAAATGTGATGTTGAATCCTTTACAGATGCACGCCAAATCCCTGTGAACATGAAGGCAGATGCATCCAGTCCTGGGATGATTTTATCTGTTTGTGTGAGAACACAGGCTATAAAGGGGAAGTGTGTCACATGTGTAAGTATCAGCTGGTAAACTTCAGTCCAGCATGTGGTTCTCTACATTTACTTATACCTGAAGCCTCTAATGTCAGATCTCACTCTTCTCTCCTTGCAAAGCGGTTTATAAAGAGTCATGTGAGGCCTACAGACTCAGTGGCAAATACTGGTCTGGTAACTACACCATCGATCCAGATCTAAGTGGACCGCTGAAACCATTTGAGGTGTACTGCAAAATGAAATGTAAGCAACCATCATCACTAATCTGGTCAAAACATACAGCATCAACTCGTTAAAAATAACAAATCACATACCTTCAAAGTGATGATCCTTAGTTTCTGCCATTTTCTCCTCTTCTTCTATAAGATCATTTGTGGTCTGACTAGCAAAGAAATGTATGTGCTGCCACCTACTGGTTTGGACGACCTGCATCGTTTTCATGGGACTGTCAGAACAGCCATGATTTATGAAAAATCAATCTATTGGCAGAAGGATTATCACTTAAAATGCTTAAAAACATCTTCTCCCGTTTACTGATTATTTTCTGATTATGACCTTTCTCTGTCATGATCCTGCCGCTCAGCATATAAGGCTTGGACAGTAATCCTGAACGACCGTGTGGATGGCACCAAGGTGACCGGAAGCTCAATCAACCGTCCTTACATAGGAGACGTCAACTACTGGAACGCTACGTGGGATGAAGTGACTGCTCTGGCCAACACCTCCATCTACTGTGAGCAGTGGATCGACTATTCCTGCTACAAGTCCCGTCTCCTGAACACACCCAGTAAGTAGGATCAGCACTTTCTTTCTTATTTAGTTCCATGAAGAAAGAACCACTGACCCATATTGTCTTTTCCAAAATAGACGGGAGACCTTTTGGGTATTGGATCGGACGGGATAATGTGAGTCATTACTATTGGGGTGGAACGTTCCGGGAGGTCCAAATGTGCGGCTGTGCTATTAACCAAACCTGCACCGACCCTAAGTTTCAATGCAACTGTGATGCCGACTACAGACAATGGTGAGAGACAAGAGACGTCCAGCATTCTTAGCTACTGTCTGAGACACTGATGGGTCTAACCCTAGCCCTCGTTTGACTTTTCAGGTACTCGGACAAAGGCTACTTGGACTTCAGAGATCATCTCCCTGTTAGGAAGGTGGTGGTGGGGGACACCAACAGGACTGGCTCTGAGGCTCACTACACTGTTGGGCCCCTCCGCTGCCATGGCGACAGTAAGCTTAAACATTATGGGTTGTGTTTGCCCCCAAACAATGATGTTCACTGCAGCGGAATGGTTCTGGTTTTGTGCTTTACAAATATTTCAATGTGTTCTGCAGGAAGCATCTGGAACACCGTCGCCTTCACCAAGCCAACCTACATAACCTTTCCCCCCTTCAGGCCCGGCTCCAGTGCCGACATCTCCTTCCACTTCAAAACCTATCGTGAATACTGCGTCTTCTTGGAGAACTCCGATGAACACCTTCGTAACTTCATACGAATAGAACTCAACAGTGAGTCACACTAACTGAACTCGACTAACAATAAACGCTTGTGGAGCATCCTCAGCATCCCTGTTTCTTTCTTTCTCTCCCAGCCACACAGGATCTTGTATTTATATTCATGGTTGGCGACGGCATCGTTAATGTGACTCTACGTTCCCCTATGCCGCTCAATGATAACGAGTGGCACTTTGTTCAAGCTGAGCTCAATGTGAAGTTGGCCCGGATCAAGGTTGATTACCAGCCTTGGGCGGTCAATCGCTTCCCAGGTCAGACCTTTGTCTCCATGAAGTTCACTCATCCGCTCCTTGTAGGTAGGTTCAGGTTAGAGTCCATGAATGTGGTTTGCTTTGATATCACATAGATTAATCTGCCTCTTGAAGATTGTGCTGATAAGGATTTGTCCTGTGCATCAGGTTCAGCCAACCGCACCCAGAGACCTTTCCTCGGCTGTCTTCGAGGGTTACGGATGAACGGCGTCCCTCTGGATCTGGAGAGTAAAGTAAACGAAGAACAAGGCATACGGAGAAACTGCACGGGAGAGTGTCTCAATGCCACTATACCATGTCGAAACAGTGGCCAGTGTATTGAGGGCTACGCCTCCTACACTTGTGACTGTAACAACACTGCCTATGATGGTTTCTATTGCCACAGAGGTGAGTTTAAATGAATTCTGCAGAACTCTCTTGCTCTCTATGCTTGTATCTCATTCCACCATTTTCTCTTCCAAGACATTGGAGCCTACTTTGAAATCGGCTCCTGGCTAAAATACAACATACGGAAGAGGCCGATCTCAGATGAGGCGGCGTGGGCCAACTGGATTGATCCGCACTACGACAACTTTAGCCTTGGCTACAATGACACAGCGGACGACATAGAGTTCAGTTTTAGCACCTTGCATACGCCGGCCGTGTTGCTCTACATCAGCTCCTTCGTCCACGACTATATCGCCATCCTCCTCAAGACCGATGGTAGGAGATGAAAGAGACAGATTAACAGAATTTACTGAGCAGAGTCCCGTATGGTAATGTGGCTATTCCTTATAATGCTGCACTGTATGCTTCTGATTGCTTTTCTTGCTCGCCCGTCCGCAGGCAGTGTAGATTTGAGATATAAGCTTGGGCTGATAACACACAAGTATCAGCTGACTCATCGAAACCTGGCAGATGGATATCCCCATTATATCAACATAACTAGACACAACAGGACCATTAAAACACAGGTACACTCTCAACAACACAAAATATATCCACGAATATGGTTATGTTTGTTATTATTGTAACATATCTGATTTATACTTTTTTTTTTACCATATTTTGTTCACCCTTAGGTGGACTATATGGAGCCCATAGTGGAGAAGATAACCTTAGTTGAGGATGCCAGGTTTGACTCACCAAAGTCTATGTTCATGGGTAGAGTGATAGGTAAAACTCCTATTTATCCCTTTCAATAACAATTATTATTTAGAATTTTTTACAAAGATACTTACATCGAAGCTTCTGTCTTTTTCCTGCTCCTTCAGAGGTCGGTGACATGGAGCATGAGATCCGGAAGCACAACGCTCCAGGCTTCATCGGCTGCATATCCAATGTGCGATACAACGTCTACGCCCCTCTGAAGGCCTTCTTCCGTCCAAACGAAACGGACATTCCGGTGACCACTCACGGCTACGTATCCGAGTCCAACTGCGGCGCGTTCCCGCCTGTCCTGGGTTACGTACCTTGGGAGGCGGATCCGTGGTTCACGGGCGTAGGTGAGATTGTAGTAAATGTCCCATAATGCATCAATGCATTAGGAAGATAATTCATCTAATTATCTGTGTATTTAATCCCCCTCCAGAGTATTTCTATATCCATGACGACCTGGGCTTGTTTTGGATAACAGGTAAGATTTCATTTCAAGATTCCAAAAGGAAAGAAAAGTAAGAAATGCTCTAATAAAAAAACTCACTCATGTAACACACTTTCCCTAATTCATGTATGAATTTGTTGAAGATGTTCCTGTTTGACATTTAGTCCTTCACCTATTTAATTCTGACGTAACACTACAGTTCATTATGAGAGTACACGCTGAGACGACAGATGTAGCAGGATGAAAGGAGAGAGAGTGTGGGGAGTCGGAGGATTAAGGAAGCAGCTCAGCATCCCTGTCTGAGCCCAGATATACTTAGTCTGCATAGGCCCGAGCTTACTATCCATCACTGCTGCATGCTCTGGCTTAATGGATCATACAGAAGTGGAGGCGTTGCAGTAAGGCTGCGCATCAGTGCCACCGATGATAAGTGTGCTGATCAGGCATCAACAATGACCCTCGCTGATCGTCAGACACCGTCCCTCTTTGATAAACTGCTAGTGATGTTATGGTTATGATGGGGAATTTAGTCTCTGCATGATTAGAATGGGAAATCTTCTGCTGGCAGTCCATAAATTGCACCGAAGTGATTACCTGAAAGAAGACTGAGGGGATTCTCCACCATGTAACACACACTGACATCACATTCAGATATTTAGGACGCTTAGAGGCTCCAGATCAGGGCCAGAATGGAGGTTTGAAGGAAAGAATACAGTCAAATTATAATTTCATTCTAACACAAAGGACCCTATTCAGAAAAATGACAACATAGAATAAGATCGTTTTTTTTAAATCTTTATTTCATTTTGACTTTTGAGCCTTGGTGGAGGTATACACGAGTGATATCCCCATATGACAGAATAACAACAGTCAGACCTGAACTCATCCACTCCTCCCTCCATCCCCTTCATGTCTATCTCCCCAATGTCTCACAGACTGACTGCAAATTAACTTCTATATTTATCCTTCAGTCATCGTCCTCCTGGCGTTGCTGCTGCTCCTGGGCGGGCTGTACAGCATCTACATCTACGTGTACCAGCAGAAGGGCAGCTACAACACCAACGAGCCCAAGAACCTGGAGTCCCCCAGCAGCTCCCGGCCGCTGACCGACACCCTCAGGAGGGAAAAAAAGAACCTTCCAGAAATTGAGGAGGATTTCAGGAGTGACTAGCATCACAGGACCTAAGGGGCAGTGGGTGGGTGAGGGGTGGGGGGTCAGATAGGGGTTGGGGGGGTCGGCGATGGGCAAAATGGCACTTAAGACAACCACAAATACCTGTTTTAAGTTTCGAAATTCCTTCAACTTTTATTTTTGACTCTTTTGGTTTGTGTCCCTTGTCCTGAGTTAAGTGGGATCTGATGCCTGGTGCTCTACATGGTCTGTATTTTGGTAAGTTCTAGTCATGCCGGGTCCCGAGATCAAATCAAGCCCCATATTGTGTGAGGAGCCAACACGTCTCACACTGTATCGCAGGGTGAAATACTGAAGTGCCTCATCCGAGCAAGCTTGATCAGACGTAAACCACAACAATTAGACCCTGTGGGAACTGGATTTCAAGTCATATTTGAGTTCATTTTGAACATCAAGTCCAAACATTCAAGTATTAAACCCTTTATTGATTCATTTTGTGAGCTGTTTTCAAGTAAGAATTAATAATATTCAACCGTACTGATTGATTAACATCTACATTATACCTTTTAATGACAATCTCTCTTGGCGCCATTTGTGACATCATAGCTCAGTGTCCCTCTGAGGGTTCGGGCAGTGAGCTGGATCAAATTTGTTCCCAATTTTCCAACCTATCGAAGAGAGAATATAGTGAAACAGCATGGAGCTTTGAGATGATACACATACAGATTGTGAAAGGTATATAATGTACGCTTATATTTGATGTATTGCAGCCTATTAACAGCGCGTTACCTTAACAGAAATGGCACGTGTAAGTGGTTCGGAAATCGCCATTGCGTCAGTCAATAGATAGCAGCTTCGCATTTACAGTATGCTCAGATTACAACACACTTTCTCTATCAAGGGGCCTCAGAACTGAGAGTGTGATGAGTGAACGTCGACTGTACCTGTAGGTGTAAGAGGTGAGAGTGTTGAAAGAGAAGAAGAGGAGGACTGTTGGTGTACTGCAGAATCAAAACGAGATATTCTGAATCGAACCAGAGCCAGGATAGTTTAAAATTAAACCTCTCATTTATTCTGCTTTACCTCTGGTTATCTATATTATGGTCAAGCTGCCAACAGCTGCCCGGTGCTACAGTCAGAATGTTTGACTTGGCAGATATCTGTGATGACGGCACACAGAAGAGTAAGGATGCTCACAATTCTGTCCTCTACACCCCAAATTATTCAGGAAACAGCTGCTCCCTATGGCCATGTGGCGAAGCATACATATAATCCAAATACACACACACACAGGCGCGCACACACACACACGCACACACACACACACTGACATATGTACAGAGGACCACAAGAGTGTAAATGCTAATCTCGTATTTCTAATCCACACTGCTCGAGTATTTTTGCATCTGCTGTTAGAACAGAACTGCACTGTCATAGCTGCTGCTGCTTCTTTAGCCGCATTCAGTGCAAAAGTCCAAAATTCTGATTCCGGTGTAATTTCATTGTCTAGAGAATTGAAATGGCACCAGATCTATTTGTGGCGTAACCAAAGCTTTGGGCTTTTCATCCATCAGCCGTCGTAGCTCTCTCTGATACTAAAGCACTTTTGTGTATGTGAAAAGAGACACATTAAAAACATTTGCTAACTACTGGCTATGCATATGTAGAGCATGACGCACTTTGCAGTAACATGAGATTCATTCAAGCCAACAATGATGTTAATGTGTCAGTATATTTTGCAGATGCATATTAGCAGGTAGAATGTAATGAGTGTATACGTGAATATATGACTAACGTGTTAAGCGACTTTTTTAATCATTTGGTTTCTACAAAAAACAAGTTGAGAGGAGTGCTTTGAATGTAATTCTATGACTCTGTAATGTATACGCAGGTAATGCAGTGGATGTTCTCTGCTTAGCACTGAAGGTCAAATCATATTCATGGTAGCTTTTGAGCATGCTCAGGATAAAAGAAGGCACAGGCTCCTGTTCTCTGCTGCACTTACACACCTACAAAGCTCAACACTGTTGCTGTTTTGTGGCACAGGCGGACAGGGCTGTGCAGTGCTGTACTGATGTACAATACATGTCAAGCTGCTATTACTGTGAAGCAGGTCTTGCCATTGTATGAAAATGTATAGATTTGGCCACACCTTGGCTCTTACAGGCTATATTTTTAAGAATGTGCTGTAACAAGCTGAATGAAAATGAGAAGTGAGCAAGCGGTGTGACATTTGATGTTTGTGATTGATGTGAAAACGAAGGTGTGTTGGTGAAATGGACAATCACACAGTTCATATTAGATGCAAGCCAGCAACTTGAGTCAAATATGCTTTGTTGCCTATTAGGAAAGAGTCGACTTATATATTATATAAATGTATACACACTTCTGTCTTCATTGGTAAATGGACTGCATATATGCATTCAGCCTAGCAATGTCACTTCGGTGTCACTCACTCATCAATCCATGCGTGGTCCCTGGAGCGTATGTACACCTGTCTGATTGGATGTCTCAATGTTTATTTACAGTTTCGTCACTAAGATCCCAGACTAAAGTTTGGGCAATGACACCGATCAACACGTATGTGTGCACTGATGCAACTCTGTCATAGTAGTGCATCAACAGTAGGAGAGCAAAGCAGAAACAGGGTCAGAGGGCCCAACCTGCATCCTGATCACAGAGAGGAAGGATGGGATGGAGGTTTGGGCAGCATTAAGATAAATGACCAGTAGAGGGAGCAGTAGGAGACCAAAGAGGATGCTGTTGGTCCAGGCAGGGTATCAAACAAAACATGTGACATTAAATGCCACTCCGAATTGAATTTGTAATTATTTTCATATAGCAAAAATCCAGATTTACCATCGTAGATACAACTGGATTGTGAAGCAAACAGATCCACAGATACCCTGCTGAGAGTGAAGATCAGACCGAGGATCAGACTCATAGAGCGTCAGAAGGTGGAACAGAGCAGTTTAGATTCTCTGTACCATTTAATAAACAAATCCTATTGGAACAGGAACCAGAAAGGATGATTACAGCTGAACTTTTTTCTCTGTTCTTCAATACGCTTGATTTTTGTTTTGTAATACTTTCACTGTAAATGACCATTACTGTGTAAAATCAAGGTAAAGCCAAAATGTCACCTCAATAAAAGAAGCTTGAAGGAATCGAAGCCAAACCTCAATGACTCAGCAGACACGTGTTAATGTATAAAGTTAAACTTTTATTTTTATAGGCATACACTGTACATAGCAGTAAATTCCTGTTGCTCATCTCTGTAGAGAAAGATCTCGTTTGAAAGGATTTAATGGGATTCAATATTGTAGATGTAAAACAAGGTGAACTGATGCTTGGACATACACGGAGAAAAAAAAAGACGATTATAAATGAAGTTTTACATTCACATGTGGGGGATTTTAATATTTGGTCAAATACTGTTAAAATTGCTTATTTTCCCATGAATCATAACGTCACCATGGTAACCTTTAAAGACAGCTTAGTTGCGACACATCCACAGATTCGATTCGACAGTGGAATCTTTTGGCACATGATTCTTTTTGAAGGAAGACATTTAGTTTGTAACTCTTAAAACACGTTGATAGATTTCCTCAGAGAAATGCAAAGGCGTTAGGATGGCGTCACGCTAAAGATCAGGTGTGTATGTACATCACTATGAGTACCAATGACAGCTGTTAGTACGTCAAAATTAAAAGGAGAAGTGAGATCTCTCCACCATCAGCTACGGGTTACATTCAGTCAGTCGGTTTCTTTCTCGTTGCCTATATTTTTGCAGAACAATGATATTATTATAAATGCACAATAAACTATTTCACCATAGAGACTCTGAAAAGGTTCGTCGAGGAAACGCGGTGCTCGCCGACGCTGAGCGAAGAAGCCAGAGAGTAACGTGACACTACGATACTGAGCATCACTGGACCCAAGCTAATGCTGTGTTTTGCTAACATGTTTAAATGTGTATTTCTTTATTTTCTTTTTCTATTTAAAGAGACAGCACATGCACTGCATTTCACTGATCGACATTAGGTATGATGGAGAAGCTTGCGTTACATATTGAGAAGTCAAACTGAAGCCCAGCTGTACGGACGGGAACGGAACACATTGCTGCTTGGACGAAGATGGAACAGAAACCATGTGAGGAGCCGGTGGCGCTGTAAGCAGTTTGGGTTAATAGTACGACGTCCTTTCCACTTTAAATAGTTTGAGTTTTCTATGCTTCATGTATACAGGCGTACAAGGTGCGTGGCTTTGGGAAGGCTGATGACGACGCTTTGCCTCTGGAGCGTTAACGGGAGGCTAAAGAGTAACGGGCGGGCGGGCAGGCAGCCGGAGCGGTTAAGTCATGTCTACCTCCCTCTCTATCCCCACATATTTGAGGGCGTCGGCTTGGCTGTACCTGTGACGGAAACATGAGGGGAGAGAGTCTGAGTCACAGCAAAGCAAAGCAAAACAACCGGCCAGACAACAAACTAAGCTGAACAAAGACTCCTGTACCTGTAGTCAAAGAAGAGCTCCTCTCCCTGCAGGATCGCACGTTTGGCGAAGATCCCGATGCGGTGGTCGCCATTCACCATCACCACTGCAACACACAGAGAACACATTTCCATAAGAGTTCATTCATAGTCGCGCCGGGGTCACAGGTCAAAGGTCACAGGCCGAGCTCACACTTACCTTTGGCGTAGCAGTTGGGATTGACTGAATGATTTGCAAAGCGGATTTTGTTCCCTTTCCGTGTGGCGTCTACAACGAAATCTACAGGAGGACGTAAAATAGTAACATGAGTGTGTGTGACGTCAGCATGTGATATGGGGGGGGGGGGGGGACACACTTACCATTGTTCAAGTTGAAAAGGAAGCTGGACATGTATTTGTCATAGATTCTGCCACGTCGGTCTGCTTCATCTTGGGAAATCAGCTGAGTGCACACACACACACACACACACACACACACACACACACACACACACACACACACACACACACACACGCACACACACACACACACACAGGTTTAGTTTTAGAGTTTAGAGCAGGAAAATGAAACCAAACAAAGGAGAATCTGACCGTCTCACCTCTCCGCAGTATTCAGAGATGAACTCGTTCTTCTGCACAGCCTCTTTGATGAAGGTGCCCCATCCAGCTACGTCTGACGGTGCCAGCAGCAGGTGCTGAGGAGGCAAATATACTTTTAGATACGTCGGCGGCTGGGAATTCTCTCAGGAAAGTCGGATTCCACGCGGATTTTTTACCCTTCGCACGTCCTCCGCCGTACCTTTTTCAGGCCTCTCTGGATGCTACAGTTCTTGCAGGAGACCACCGTGCTGTCCCAGTGGTCCGCCGCCCCGCAGGTCATGCACAGATCCGGGTCACACTCCCGCACGGCCAGGTAGCACGGACACTGCTTGGTGTTGCACTGCGTCTTGCACCTGCAGCCTGGGAAACGATTGGGGCCTGGAAAACCATTCAAGACACCGTGAGAGGGAGGAGGAGGAAGTCTGCAGGAGATTTATAGCCGCTTTTAAGATTTTGCACGTGGCGCTACAGAGAGATAAAACACCGTATGACTGAGCAGAATATAATATGATTGTCATAAATAATTCTGTATCCAAATGTATTAGCAGCACGGACGTGGAGGCTGAGGCGCTCATCAGTCAGGGACCTCTGCTGGCAGCTATGCTGAAATGCAATTTTGCGGCGTGTAACACAAAACCCTCCCGACGGATGAATGGGGGGATTTGCTGCAGACTCTGCTGACGGAGGGAGACGGTCCACAACAACGTTTATCTTCATCACCTGGTGTCTTAAGCCTGCTCTCCTCCCTGCCTCAGCGGGGTTTATGTGTCTGCGTGCGTGGTGGAGCGTTGTTTGGTTTTGAGCTGTCTGACTCATACATAATGCTGGAGATGATGTTGCATCTCAGGCAGCGAGCCTGACGCGTCTCTTTGATTCCCCTCCAAGTCTTTAGAGCGCACACATGTGCAAGTGGGGGCTGCTTCCTGTTTGGCCCTCGCTCCCCTCGGCTACGGGAAAAGGGCGAGGTAAATTTCGGGTAAAAGGAGGTGGGGGAGGGGGGGAGGAGGTGAAGGTGACCAGATGAAGGGAGGAAGCGATGAATGTTTGCTTCACCGAGTGGCCTTTTCTGTGTCATAAACTCGTAAAAGGAAAAATAGAAGCAACATTCCTCCTTTCTGGCTCTTTCCTGCTGCAGCCTTATTGTGAATGTGGCTCTGTGTAAAGCAGACACCCACCTCGCTCTGCCAGAGGACAGCTTCTCCTCTCACCGCTGCCAGAGCGCCACAGAATCGTTTTACAATCTGCTGCCCTTCTCTATTGTGGCCTGGCAAACGGGACCTAAAGCCAAACCGGAGCTTTCAGTGGAAAATACCTTCAGCACTGTGACTGTGGGTTGGACAAACGCTTTCCTGTGGGTGTATGCGTGTAGGTGTGTACGTGTGTGTAGCAAAAATAAGCAGTCAGCAAATCAGGCGGTAAGTGCGACACTCACACTCGTGCTCACACTGGCAGAACTTCTCACAGAAATTCTGGGTCATCACGCACGGACAGGAGCTGTCACACGGGTGGTCCGGGTGGTCACATGGCTGGTAGTTGTACACCTGATTGGACGTGTTATCTGGAGCAAAGGGAGCACAATGACCTCAGACTGGCACAGCAGGGGGGGGCGTGGCCTGGGGGGGAAGTTTGCGTAGTAAATGTAAGCGTGCGGACGTACCTTTCTTCAGCTGGATCTTTGCCCATAACCTGACAAAAAAAGGAGACAGTGAAAGGGTTAATTTAGCTTCTCCGTGCAGGACAGAGAAAGAGAGAAAGAGAGAGGGAGCGAGTGAAGGTCAGCGCTGACTGGCAGAACAATGAAACAGAGACACCCACTCATTGGATTAGCTTGCCCGTCGTGGTTCAGTCAGAGGTAAACAGTGAAATGCCACAGGAAGAGAAACAGCCAGACGGGACGTTGATCATTTAACGTGACGTGTTTTCATAGTGTTAATAACAGATTCTTATCGTGCCTGTGTTTCCTTTTCTTCTTTTGGGGGGAGATGCCGCCGTCCTCCAAAGGAACGCGGTGAATCAGGACCTCTTTCACCGCAAACTCGTACACCTGCAGAACACAAAGAAGGGCATAAAGACCCAAACGTGCGGCTACGCTCTTAACATATTGCCAGAGTTAATAGATTGCACAGAACATACTGTAACCTTCCTGAACTGCTGTCAAAACTCTACTGCAGTGGGCCACACACACACACACACACATACACACACACATACACACTCTCTCTCTCTCTCTCCCTCGCCCACGTCTGCCTGCCAAAATCCAGATTTGGCCTCTTCCAGAGGACACAGACATACATAATGATGCAGCTGGTTTCAACATTTCCATTCAGTTAAGCAGCAGCATTGCCGTGCTCTCTGAGTGTTAGCAGTCTGACGGGGCCGGCGGGAGTAGAGGGGCGAGGCGGCTTCAACGGGTCCTCGCCAGATTGAGATCCAAGTAATAGAGGTTCAACACTTTTTTTCCTAGTAGATTCTTTGATTCTGACTTGTTCACAAATTTGTCCGATCCTCTGAAGCCAAGCACCAAATTACTGCCCACCATCGCCATGACGACGACACAGCAAAGTCCAGTTACTTTGAACTGTGATGATCCATAGTCTTTAATGATTCTTTAATGTCATTTGAACATGTTTTGATGCCTTTTTGAAGCACTTCCTGTCTAAATGGCACCCAAAATCTGCTCCTACTCCCACATATGAATCACGGCTGATTATTGAGAACCCTGTAATGTTAAATCCTGAGGCCCTCACGAGTTGCGCGACTGCATCACGAGAGAGGCACCACATCTGGTAAGCATCCACGTTTATGGCGCTACATGCCATTCCCTCTGTAGTCAGAGTAATTATCCACGCCATAAAAACCGCAGGCACAGGATGCACGTGTTGCCGCGCTCCGATTGATGCAAACACATCAGAAATGGGCGACACAGTTCAGCCTCAAAACAACAACACCGCATCAACTCTGGGAACAAAAACCGCAGAGGAGAAGTCCGGAAAAAACAACAACATGAAATCGGAAAAAACAGCGCCCCCTCCTGTTTGCTGAGGTTTTGTTTACGCGAGCTGGAGTCTTAGATTAGATTTGGAAATGACAAAGTTTGGATTGCAGATGTTGAAATGTTAAAGATGACATTTTAAAAACAGCAAAGCTTTGATTCATCGCAGCATGAAAACACACTTTCATCTTTATGTGATTTTCCT